>NC_082698.1:33143919-33443919 GCF_949987515.2 Delphinus delphis | reverse complement strand
GAGAAAAAAATACAGATTACTTACAAAGGAACATTTAGACTGACATCTAACTTCTCAAAAGAAACAATGAATGGTGATTCCCTGGTGGTGCAGTGGTTGAGAGTCCGCCTGCCGATGCAGGGGACACAGGTTCATGTCCCAGTCTGGGAGGATCCCACGTGCCGTGGAGCAGCTGGGCCTGTGAGCCATGGCTGCTGAGCCTGCACATCCGGAGCCTGTGTTCCACAACGGGAGAGGCCACAACAGTGAGAGGCCCGTGTATTGCAAAAAAAAAAAAAAAAAAAAAAAAAGAGTGAATGACTTCTCAGTGAAGCAGTGGAAGCCAGAAAACAATGAAATGATATCTTTGATGTGCTGAAAGTAAAGAACTGCCAACCTACTATTCTAAATGCAGGACCATATCCCTTAAGAATGACAAACAAAAGTTAACAAACTTATCATCAGCAGACTGCAAAAAAAAAAGGAAATATAAAAGGGTGTTCTTCAGGCAGAGGAAAAATCCTAAATGGAAGCTCAGAGATGCAGAAAGATAGAAGAGCAACAAAAAAGGCAAATGTTTGGTAAATCTAAATTAATATTGACTGTATGAAACCATTATAATATTTATGGTAGTTCAAAGTACAGACTAATCTGGCATGACATTTTGTAGGAGGGGTTAATAGGGAAGGGGTAAAATTTTCAAATCACACTAGAACTTAAATCAAGGATGCATGTTATAATCTCTAGGGTGGCCCCTTAAAAATAGTCTAAGTGTATATATTTCCAAGCAAATGGTGGGATGGGTGGAGTAATAAACCAATATTCAATTAACCTGATAGAAGACATAAAAGGCAAAAGGAACATAGAACAGGTAGGATAGCTTGGAAAGCAAATTATAAAATGGTAGATTTGAACCCATATAAATCATTAATTAATAACATTAAATATTAATGGATGATGTGCTCAATTAAAAGATAAAAGTGTCAAAATAAAAAGGAAAATCTAACTATATATTCTTTACAAGAGATATAGGCAAAATATAAGAGAGAAGGTTTGCTGGACCCCATATGACAGGGGTGTGTAGTGGTGGTGCCCATATCCTTACTTTCAAAGGAGGAATAATAAAAATATAATAGGTAATTTTGTTAAGTCTTTACTAAAGGGCTAGACTAAGCATTTTATGCAGCTTATCTCAACTATTAGTGTCCAGCAGACTTTTGTTAGCATTTTCAGGAGCTGTCCCTCCAAAGGGTGGTGATGGTGGGTGCATAGTGATAACAAGAGTTAGCATCACACTGTAGGAGAGCTTTCTGGGCACATTTACTCCCAAATCCAGGAGGTGATGTTTTGAGTTTTAAAATGAAAACACTGTAGGAATCAATCTGATATTTAGCCAAGCAAAGCAAACCTTCATTCCCACCCCCAGCCTGCCAGCCCTTACTTTCAAACTCAGTCCAAATTTGAGATGTGGAAGCGAGGAACTCTGAATGACATCACACTGACTTTGCAGTGAAGAGGCAGAAGGAGACTAAGCTTTAGAGTCAGAAATTTTATCCCGACTCTGCTCTTGCCAGCTGTGGGACCCTGGGCAAGTCAACTTACCCACCTAAACTCAATTTCTTCCATAAAGTCGGTGCAGGGTTGTGGGGGGCGGGTAACAAAATCCTACCTGCCTCAGGTTTTGTTAGGGTTAAATGAGATACTGTGAACAAAAGCTCTTCTGTCTTCTGCGTGGAGTTCTCTCGCTCCAGTTCCCCATGTGCATATGCCAGCACCCAAAACCTCAAATCTCAGATCACTTTGTCCAACTTTTTGTTTTCCAGATGAGAAAACTGAGGCACAGAGGGGCCACATGCTAGCTGTGTGATCTTGGGCAAATTGCTCAATCTCTCTGGTCCCAGTTTGTTCATCTGTAAAATAGAGATGGTAAGAGCAGCCTCATTGAGTTTTGGGGAAGATTGAATGAAAAAAAAATGAATGTAAAGGACCTGGCACTTGGTAGCCATTTGATGCATGGTAGTGGCTACTATTTTTAAAATGGATATTATTATCATTTTGTGTAGCATGGGAGAAATCATCCCGCTCTGAGGTATTAAGAGCTGGCAGCCTGCAGCCATCCGCTCACAAACCCTGGAGTTGGTGGCTTATCCTAGGAAGACCTTCCTCACGGGTCAGGTAGAGTTCAGTGAACTCGCAAAGAAGCGTGATTTTAGACACTCCAAGGTACATCCACCCATCTCCTCTCCACTCCCTCTGCCTGTTATTAAACTGGTAGTTTTTACAACATCAATAAAGAACTTTCCTACCCAATTACCCCAGACAATAGGCTGAAAAGCAGTTTCGACTATGAAAACTTCGTGTTGGGTTCATTTAGATTGTTTTGCTGTGTCAAATCCTCACTTGAGTTCAAAAGTTCAGCTGAACCATGAACTTTGTAATTTCACAGCAGGCAGTTCTACAAATATAGTGGGAAGCGAAAAAACATACAGTATTTAAGGTGGGCTTGCCATATTGTATATAATCTGGTTAGGAATGGGTGTACTTAAAATAGCCCTTAATTTACAGCACACAGTAACACATCAAGAAGAAAAAGAAACAAAATTAAACCAAACTATTCCTTGAATTACCTGACCTCTGAGGCTTCTGAGGGAACACACATTTGCAACTAATCATTAGTGGACAAACTCAAGCCAGCTAATCTTCTTAATAAATTGTGAAGTCTTGTATACTTC
Source organism: Delphinus delphis (assembly GCF_949987515.2). Taxonomy (NCBI): domain Eukaryota; kingdom Metazoa; phylum Chordata; class Mammalia; order Artiodactyla; family Delphinidae; genus Delphinus; species Delphinus delphis. The sequence goes on along the minus strand of NC_082698.1, from coordinate 33,441,208 downwards.
TTGGTTTTAGTGGTGGCTTTTCTGCCTGTCTGGAGCAGGCAGCATATCCAAACAAAAGGGTCATGACTTTATGTATTTGTTAAAGTTAAAATCCGTGTTCTCATGTAACTCAGGCTTGATCTGACCTGGTTACACAAGTGGAGGTGGAGCGAAAGTTGCACAGGAATGAGAATAATGCTGTGCTTTCACTTGTCTATTAATAAACACACACTCACACACAAACACACACAAGTTCAAGAACCCCTCATTTTGTAAGACTTGTGTTTGTGCAGCTTACATACGGGGTAAAGCAAACAAGATAACTAACTCACTCAGGCTGTCTTTCAGCTTGTTTCCAGCGAGTCCTCGATACCGTGGAACATGATTTCATGTTGCATCAACATTTTCTTCATTTGTTACAAGGAAATGGGTTGCTCATTGGTCTATTGTGGTGCAGCATGTAAATGTGAAGGGACCACTTGAGGCAGACGGTTTGGGGCAGGGGGTAGGTCCGAGCAAGGAGTGTTTTTCTGCAGCAGCTGTTTATTCCCCTTTATTTACCAAGGGTTTGGTCTGTGGGGTCACGAGCGGAAAGCTATGCTCGGTCATTTGTGGAAACAGAGAGGAAAAGAGGGGGTGAGAAGGTCACGTCCTGTGACGGACGGCTCCTCATGAGTTTAATGGGACTGGCTTTTTGAAAGCAGTTTTCCTTTTTCCTGACTTTTATCTTCAAGTTGCTAGGATTCTAGCTCTAGCCAGCTCAGAACACTTTTTAGAAAAATCCCCCAGCAGGGACTGATGCTGTCCTAGCGTCCTCACAGCTGTGCTTCTCCATATGGGAAGGTTCTTGTCCAGTTCAGTCAAGAATTGGGGAAACTTTCTGTGTTTTTCCAGACAGAAATCATCACATTAGATTTTGTGCCTCCAACCAAGAACCAGGATAACAAAGGGGGAGAGAGTGGAACGGAGACCGTGAATCTTGTTGACCTAGTTAAAGGTGGTCTGTCTTCCCGAGGTTGTGAGGATGGAAGGAGAAACAAGGGTCACAGCATTTGTGGCTGGATGAACCGGGCTGCCCAGATTTTACAGCCTGGTTTCTGGTTGACTTGCCCTCCACAGTGGGACTGCGTGTCTCCTGATGAGGCCAGGACAGGAGGGAGTTGGTGGCATTCTTTTCAAGGGCTTGTAAGACAGTGAATAACGACAGGGGGTTTTGTTCCTTCAGAAAGCATTTATGGAGAACGCACTTCAGGGGAACGACGGGGACCGGTCAGGCAGAGGTCGGCTGGGAAGAGAAAGAGACTTCTGGGGGAGACGCTAGGAGGTGCAAGCGGGGAATGGGGGCTGCGGTCTGGTCTGCACCCCCGGTTGTGTCTGTACAACAGTGAGAAGGGGACACGGGTTCTCAAGGGACAGGAGCGCACGTGGCAGCGACCCCAGGATAAAAGGGAGATGTATGGGAAAACAGGAAAGAAACAAGATTTCTGAGGGGGTCAGGCTGAGGAGGTCTGCACAGGCTTAGGAAGGGCTGAACTGAGGGTGTGTATGTGTGGTGGGCAGGAGGAGATGGCATTTCAGATGTCATCTGAAAAAGAGTACAACTTTCACCTACTGTGGATCTCTGCTCTGTCCTGTGATTTAGCTGCCTAGATGGATATCACTCTGCATTAGTTTTTAGGACCCTCCACAGCTGTCCAGAAGTCACCATAACTAGTAGTTACTTGTCATCTTCTATGTATCGATATCTTTATACATATATTATCTCTAATCCTTAAACGGTCCTGAAAGATATGGGCTAGGATCTGTAGTTTATGATTGAGGGAATTGAGGCCCAGCCGTTAAACGACTTAACAGGTGTACCCACTAGAAAGTGGCAGGGATGATCTGGGAGCCAACTCCTCTGACATGAGGCCTCAAGGAGAGAAGGACCGCATTTGAGTCCTTACGTGATGAGGACAGAAATAGCTGCCTTTGTGGATGGCCCACCAGGAGGACTGCTTGGGTCTGTGCTTCCATGCTCCGGGATGGGTTTGAGAAGCCCCAGGGATGTCCTGGGGTGACATCCTTGGCCAGGTGCATCCCAGCATCCTTTCCGCAGCCACAGCCGGGCAAGGTTTTGAGACTGGATTCCTGACCAACACGACTTGGTGAAAAAGAATAAAGCTCTTTTTAAATGGACTCATTAAGTCCTGGATAATTTGTGAGACCTGTCAGCGATGAGAAAAGAAAAAGTTAAAACCAAACTGCATTTGCTATGCATTTTCCACGTCCATTCTGTTCTCATTGTCTGGCCAAGGTGGTGCCGAAGGCAGTGGTGTAGGTAGCCGTGTTTGCATCCTCCACACCGGAGCTGATTGGATGTGAAGGTTGCTGAGCTCTGAACCAGGCTGAAAAAAACAAGCTATGCCATTTGAGAGGATTTGGGGAACTGAGCAACTGAGTGAGTGTGCAGGGGAAATTGAAAATGAAAAGGCAGGATTTGGAAGAGCTGAGAGAAAGGGGAAGCCAGTCTACATAATGAGAACAGCATGGTCAAATTCATGAAGGTGACAAAGCTTTTCCACTCTGTTTGGGGATGATCAGTGACCACTTTGCTGTGAGCGCAGGGGAGGGGTAGGAAATGAGGAGGGAGCAGCCCACACGGCAGGGCTGGGGGAGACCCTCAGATGCCAGGCTAAGGACTTTGGGCTGTAGATTATGGGGGGCTACTGAAAATGAAGTACAAGGGAGAAAGGCAGGAAATATATTTTCAGAATATGAACCTTGTAGCAGTGTGCAGAACGGATGGTACGATATGAATCTGGTAACTAATGTCAGACAATAATCAAATGTCATAATCACAGTTTGGGCTGTCTCTTAAGTTGACACAAAGATGATCATTATAGGAATAACTCATGTCTCTGCTGCCTCCTCTGTTCTCAAACTGATTGCTGGTTTCTATTCATCCACCACATATTATCTGAGATTTCTTCTGTTCTAGAAGCGTGCCTGTCCCTCTGTTTAGCACTGGCAGCCTTCCGCTGCATATAGTTATGTATATGTCCGTCTCCACCACTATAGCACCTCCCTGAGGAATCCAAATTTCCAGTTCGAGTCTGTTTCCTAGAGCACGCCTGGCCTAAGATTACTGGAGCCAAGGAGATCTCTATCAAAGAAATAGCAACCCTGCCTCCTAGTTCCTGAACTTGGCTTCCAGGGTGGAATCTATTATTAAATAAATAAGGTATTAACCAAATCAAACAACTCTTAATGACCCAGAAAAAATAATTCGATTCACAGAGAAAAGTAAAGAGAAGAGCAGCTCAGCAACACAGCTCTCAGTGGACTCAGAGAATGCTGCTGGTAGCAATGCGATTTCCCAGTTAATCTTGCAAGAATCCCATGCAGTTTCCTGGAGAAGATGGACACCTGCCTTCCAGACTTGGTTTACATGTGCCCGTAGACACGAAGGAGAACTAGAGGTCATCCTTCTTCCTTCTTTCAGTATGAATTGGGTGTCTGGCACTGTGCTAGGCCCTGACGATGCAAAGACAATAGACCTCTCTCAGCCCTTGGGGTAGGGGCTGCAGATGAGCTACCTGATCCAGTGTGAACAGGAATCCCACAGAGGCCCCTTCAGAGGAGCATTTAGGAAAGAACCAGCAGTTCTGCTGTTGGGAAGGTACAGAGGTCCAGGAAGCCTTCCTAGGGGAGACCAATTTTGAACTAGGCCTTGGAGCATGAGAAAGTCAGGTGGAATGGAGTGAAGAGAATGTTTTAGGCAGGAGACACTGTAGGAACAAAGACACAGAGGAGCTCAGGGTTTTGTTTTTTGGTTTTTTTTAAGCAGGGTTGCTATTGGCATTTTGGCCAGGACTGTTATAGGACACTGCCCACTCCCCAATTATACCGCACACAGTTTATATCCCTTCCCTACCTAGCACCCCAGAATGACAGTCAAAGCTTTCCAAACATTTCCAAAGACCCAGGGAAAGGAGGAGTGGGTGAGGGTGTGTGCAGGGTTCAGTGCCACCCTGCATGAGAACCACTGGAGGGAGTGCTTGAGACTTCTTTTGGGCGGGGTGGGGGTGGAGGGGGATCATATTTTATAGATTCTTGTTTGAGGAAGGTTGGGCCTTTCCCTTAGAGTGTGGGAATCCGTGCAAATTCTGGACAAGGGAAAGACCTGCTCAGAGGGATCTGGGTTTACAAAGGTCACTCTGATCTCAGGGTGAGGGGTAGACTGGAAGAGGCAGAAGCTGAGAAGTCCAAAGTAGATTCTTCCCTCCCTCCCTTCTTTCCTTCCTTCCTTCCTTCCTTCCTTCCTTCCGGTTGTATTTTTACCAACACACAATTAGTAAGTTAATTGTTCTGTGCTTTTCCTTGGCCATTCACTTAGGAATTTCAAAGAATGGAGCCTCTCCCAGGAATTGCCATGCTGCCTGGAAAATGAAGTGGTTGTAAATGATCTCAGCTGTCACACGCAGGTCTTGTGCTTTGTCTAATCCTTACATTGTGAGGCAGGAATTGTTGTATCTATTATATGGATGACAAAACTGAGGCTCAGAGGTCTGAATTTAAATCCTAGACTCTTAATCACTCTGTGATAGTGACTGGGGTGTTTTTCTTGGTATTTCACTATTAATTAAAAAAAAAAAAAAAAAACAGTGTGGTACCCAGGGAAATCTCTCTGAGATGGGAATTGGCTCTTCTGCCTTGCTTTTCTCCTTTCCATCAGCTTTTTGGGATCCTGGAAGCTGCCTCCTATAAACCTCAGCCCTGGGCCGCCGTGCTTTAGAGATCGCCATTGCCTGATGTAGGAGGCCTAGGCCTTCGGTTCCCCTCGGAGGAAAAATTATTTAGCTGAAAATCACTCACTGCCCCCAACATCTTTAACCAAGATGTTCTCATTCTCTCGGGAGCCAGAATAAGCTGGCAGGGTGCTAGAGTCAACGCCGGCTGGGACCCACGTGTGCTTCCGCTGGCTGAGGACTGATAGACGAGGCAGCAGCATCCTTCAATTCAGACTTTCTCCCGGCCTGATTTATTGCTCCCGTCTCTTGCTCTGGCTTTTCGCTAAGATTTCTGTCCAAAGTCTTCGCTGCCGATCCAGGACTGTCCATGTGCGTTTTCGCTTTGCCCCTGTTGACGGAGAGCTTTGGGTAAATGCCCTGACACCACCCACTCCGGCCTTATCTGCGGAGCCATCTTTAATCTGTCAAAACCCACATCTACTCACACGCTGCGAAGGGTGGCTCCTGTCCAAAGCCACTTCCGCCCCCTGCTCCGGCCACATGGAGGCTGAGCAACCGACTTCAGAGACTTGAGGACACGGCATCAGCCTCTTTGAATCCTCACCCAGGTCTCTTTGTACACTCTCTGGTCAATTGCATCAGAGATCTCTTTTGTAAAAAAAAAAAAAATTTAAAAATGCAATAATATTTTCTCAAGAAAACCAGGGTAGCCATTTATTTTGGCTCCACCATATCAATTCAAGGAAATCTCTTCCCTCTTCTTTAAATTGTCCCTGGAGTCGACAGGGTTTGTGTGCTCCACCATTTGCCCAGGGCAAAACCCCTTCCATCCAATCCCTCTGGATCGCATTTGCCAAAGTGGGAAAGTACTCAAGCAAAATATCTTCCCCAGAATTAGTGAAAGACTCCTTTTAAGGATAGTTAATAAAAATCAGGCATCTCTTTTGGTGTAATTTTTCATTTCAGAAGCCAGAGTATAGGCTTGCTTTTAAGACATGCAGGCAGCAGAAGGCCTGCGCTGGGTGGGTTGAAGGTTTCCTCCCAGACGCCTGGAGCTCTGGAGTCCCCACTTTGAGAAGCTTGTCTGTGTGCATGTCTGACTCTCCCTCTCCCACATAGTTCACATTTTCCTGTCATTTGAATGTCACTCCAGCTGCAGTGTACAAAACTAGTATTTTTATTTCTGACCTTTGGAATTTTTTTTTTTCTCTCCTAGCGCCTAGAGACAGTAAAGTTGGACTATGAGTCTTTGTGGAAAAAAAACAAAATTCTCTTGTGTTTCTCCAAATTGCAGACTGTCTAAGACTGGTCTCAGCATCTGCTTGTATCAGCAGCTGCCACTCAATCCCTGTTCTTTAGGCGGGTGGGGAGGGCAGGTACATATGGTTTGAAAGAATTCTCAAGATGATTCCGATAGACACCATCCCAGCCCCATTGAGACTCTCAGGTCTAAATAGAGGCACAACTGTTTGGCTCCTTTGAGTAAACTCACAGGACTTTCAGTCAAAGTTTCAATTCTGAAACCTCAGTCAAACCACTTAATAGTTTTGATATGGTCAAAATGGTTGAACTGGTTATGTATGGATGTCTGAATATGGCTTTATTTCAAGTTCTTCAGTCTTTGTGAGAATTCTGTGAACTTCTGCACAGTTCCTACAGTTTCTGCTCCATTGGGCTTAAATTCCTTGGGATAATTTTGGCAAATTGTTAACCATTTGTAGTGTCAGCTTCTTCATCTGTAAAATGGGAGGCCATGTACCTGGCACTGCTGTGAGGATTATGTATGTTGCCTTGCACATTGCCAGGAGTACAGTAGGGCACTCAATAAGTGATTGCTCTAACCAGGATGATGATAGTGATATTTACAATTGAGAATAAAACAGCCTGATTTTTCTTCTCTCCACATTCCAATCCCTATGGGCAAGGTTAACCCGAGATTCCTCAAACTGGGTGACAAGGTGACAAGGGTGACAGTCAAAACTATTTATTGAGCTTCTACTATGTGCCGTGGTGTGGAGTTAGGTGCCTTCATGTGCTTGCTCATCTCAGTCTTCTGAGGTGACGCCGATGGTCCCATCTTACAGATGAACACACTGAGTCTGAAGAGGCTGTTAATGTCAGTCAAGGTTCTTGGTTGCAAGCAACAGATTGATTTAAGCAGAAAAGGATATCAGGCAGCCCACAGAATTGCTGGGAAGGTTAGGGGACAGGCTTAGAAAACAGGGCAGGAACAGGCTCAGAACAAATACTCTAAGGGCTACAGTGAAATCCACACTGCAGAACTGTTCACCAAAACCACTAGCCCTGGACTGTGGGAGCTGCCACCGTCACTGCAGCTATGTGGAGGCTGGATGTTGCTGTCACTGCTGCTGCAGCAGAAAGAATTCTTTCCTCATCTTCATGAGTCTGTATCCCCCAATTCTAAGCCTGGGGTGGGTACCTGCTTACCCGAGTTTGGATCACATGCTCCCGCTCTACTGCAAGAGAAGCTGGGAAAATAAGTATCTGGCTTGGGGGGAAGGGAATAGTCTGTTCCAAGGCTCATTTGGTGAGGAAATCCCCCAAATGTAGAAAGGGAATCAGACACTAGGGTAGCCCCCAAACCATTAAATGTCTACCTCATTGAGAAATCAGGATTCCTTGCCAACCTGGGCACACCTGCACCTCCCTTACTGTGACCTTTCGTGGGTTGTGTGGAGTCGTATTTGCCTTCTCCAAGTCAGATATCTCACTGTTGCCAAACCAGACCCCAGGTTCTTCCCCTCAACAGGTATTTTCTTGGTTCTGTATAAATATTGGTGCTTATAATAAACAATACATGTTAATAGTGCCAAGAAAAACCTTGGTATCAAATACATGAGAGGCCCTGAGACTGAGGATCCCTGAAAGCACAGTCTTTGACTTCTGGAGTCACGGGATATTTGGATGGAAAGCATTCCTGAGCTGGTCTGATCCACCTCTTTACCTGTAGAGGAGAAAAGTACATGTGAGACGCCATCCATGGTCACAGAAGGATTGTACGACCCAGTAGCCTCACCCTGCCCTGGAATCTCAACTCATAGAACACTCTGAGGGAAAAAAGCAAACTTCCTTCAAAAATAAAATCAAACCAACAGATAAAGCCATATTTGGTACAGCGTTTCTAGGGGCAATCGGACAATATGCATCAAGAGCTTCAAAAATGTATTTTTTAAAAAAATAAATTTATTTATTTATTTAATTTTGGGTGTGTTGGGTCTTCGTTTCTGTGCGAGGGCTTTCTCTAGTTGCGGCTAGTGGGGGCCACTCTTCATCGCGGTGCGCGGGCCTCTCACTGTCGCGGCCTCTCTTGTTGCAGAGCACAGGCTCCAGATGCGCAGGCCCAGTAACTGTGGCTCACGGGCCTAGTCGCTCCGCGGCATGTGGGATCCTCCCAGACCAGGGCTTGAACCCGCGTCCCCTGCATTGGCAGGCAGACTCTCAACCACTGCGCCACCAGGGAAGCCCCAAAAATGTATTTTTGATTTACTAATTCCTCTTTTAGAAATCAGGCCTGGGGAAATGTAGGCAGAGGTGTAGAGAAAGGTTATGTTCTGGGATGTTCATTTATAACTGGGTAATTTATGCTAGAAAAGTATTTATCCTGATTTTTAAAAATACATGTCTGGGCTTCCCTGGTGGCGCAGTGGTTGAGAATCTGCCTGCTAATGCAGGGGACATGGGTTCGAGCCCTGGTCTGGGAAGATCCCACATGCCGCGGAGCGACTAGGCCCGTGAGCCACAACTACTGAGCCTGCGTGTCTGGAGCCTGTGCTCCGCAACAAGAGAGGCCACGATAGTGAGAGGCCTGCACACTGCAATGAAGAGTGGCCCCCGCTTGCCACAACTAGAGAAAGCCCTCGCAAAGAAACGAAGACCCAACACAGCCAAAAATAAAAATAAATAAATTAAAAGAAGGCTCAACATTAAAAAAAAAATACATGTCTATACCTACATATATTCTTATGAAAATCCAATTAAGAAATATACCAAAATGTCAATTGTGAGGGTAGAGGGCTGACAGTTGATTTTTAAATGCTTTTTTTTAATATGTTCTTGAGAATTCCAGAACTTTCTTCAATAAATATGTACTTCTATAATTAGAAAAATAGTATGTATTACTTTTTAAAAATTCCATCAGATAATACCATCTTCAAAGAAACCAAAGAGAAAAAAGTTAAACCAATTTTCAGGGGGGCAGGGCTGCTCCATCCATCTCTAGGGGCCATCTGGGTAGAGGGCAAATTAAAACCTGAAAGTTTACAGTCAATCAGTTTGTCTTCATGAGCGCTTCATGGGGAAAACTTCAGTCATTTCCCTTGCCTGGCACTCTTGTGGTCAGAGAATGAAATCCAATCATGGGGTCAGTTGGGTTTATACATTCCATGGCAAACCAATTTGGCCATTTCTCTGCATTTCCCAAAAGTTCTCTGACTTCCTAGACAGGAATTGTGAACACAGGGAGACCTTTATGCTGGTTCCTGCAGCACATCTGGTTTACAGCATGTGCCAGATGGGCTCCCTTTCATCTGGGGAGAGGGGCAGGGGGGGACACAGGAGCCTCTGTAGGTCCGAGGAACTTCCCCAGTGGAGGCTCTAGTTTTTGGCGAAGTGTTTCAAGTTAAGATGTAAGTGTATCATGTTGGAGTTACAGTGTCCTTTAACTTTAGGGGAATATGTTTTTTATTAGATGCTGCCCACCTGACCATTAGGTTCATTGCTCAGCCCAAAGATGTTTTGGACAAGCTATTGGTTGGTTTATGACACCATCACACATTACATGAATATTTATTGAGCATCTGTTATGTGCCCTGTACTGGGGATGCAGCAATGAGCAATACAGATGTGCTCTATTACTCAGGGAGCTCACTTCTACCAGAAGAGGGCACATTGCCCTCATGTGTCCTCTTGCACTTGGGCACAGATTGCTGACTTTCTATCTTTAATAGCCTCAGGCTGTTGTTTGGTCTATACCTAGCCTGTGATCATACCAGACACTCCATCACCTTGGACATGCTGAGTTGGAAATAAAACTCTAGGCAATGCTCATGTTTACAGCTGAAGAATAGTGAAAGGAAAGATACCTGGAGGAGAGTGAGTGACTGGGTTCATCTAGTGGCTGAGAAGAAAAGGATGAGATGATTGAGTGGCCAATACCAACAAGGCAAGAGGAACAAAAGAGAGATGCTGAAGTGTATGTGCCATTGTAGCCATGTTGGGCTTTGGTGAATCCAAAGCATGGAGACCACGTCCAGTCTCTTTCCAGGAACGTCTCCCAGCTGCACCTTTGCCCACTACTGTTCTTAAAGAGTCTTCTTTCATTTTTATTCCCTGCTGAAACTCTGTGGGGAAGGAAGCCAGATCCATTCTCTCCTTTCCTTGGTTACCACCAAACTCCTCTTTTCTCTTACCCCAAAGGCCTGAATGTCCCTGCTGAGCACTTTCCTAGACAACCAGCCCAATGGGGCCTGACACTCATGTCACATCACAGGACATTTCTCTTTATCCAGAAACCAAGCAACCGGAAGCCTAACCGCTGAAATGCTCACAGTTCTCTATAAGAGCAAACACTATTTACGATGACTGTGAGATTTCACAAGAGCCTTTGAATTTATTAAAGATAGAAAAAATGGTGCTTTGAAAAGTTTTTGGTTTATGTGCTTGGTGCCATTCTTCAATTTAAAAAAAAAAAAGCTAATTTGTATATGCTTCAGATACAGGATCTCTCAGGGTCCAGGCAGGAAACATGGTTCAAATTAGGAGACTTTCGGGAAATGACCACTTACAGAAGGGTAATAAGGGTAAAAATCAGTTGAGGGAACCCACAAGGGAAGTTGAGGTACCAGGACTAGCAGCGGTGGGCATTTGTTACCACCTCTGGGCCTGAAGGGGGAGGAAGAGGGACCAGCGTCACTGGAGATCAGGGAGAGCAGGAGCCTAGCGGAGGGAGTTGGTTGGAGCCACAGTCTCAGAGGAGTGTAATCTCTGCCCAGAATCAGGGTGCTAAAGCAGAATAGGGGCAGGGAAGAAACACCCTGACCTCTCTCTCCTCCCACTCGCTAATTTCCATTGGCCAAACCCAACCAGTAGCCAGATGGCCTAAGGGAGAGGTCAAAGGAAGCAGATGATGCAATCCGTAGGCATCAGCCTCCTGGGACAGAGAATAGGGCAGAAGAAAGTAGAGAATGGATTGGGTGGGGCAGGGGTGAGCGGAATTCAGAGAATAAGCAGCACAGATACTAACACTCTCTCATACTCAGAACATGGAATTACACAGAGCGTTGTCTTCCAGCACTCTTGCTAAATGTCATTTTATTGGTCAGACCTCCCAAGGATTGTGGGTTGTTGGGTTTTTGGGTTTTTTTTTTTCCCCTCTCACAAATACTTTCTGAAAATCATGGCTGGCTATCCCTGTAACAATATCATTTTCATTTATTGAAAAATATTTATTGGGTACATATTATGTACCAGACACTATTGGAAAAGGTCCTACATTTGCCCCTTCCCCATCTTTCTCATTCATGGGGATCATTTCATGTTCCATTTTCCAACAAAAATCCAAATAATCCTTTCCATTTGGACCTGTATTTATATAAGCACATCTGCTTTACTTTTTTGGTCAACCTCAGTTTTGTTTGACTTGATGGTCTATCCTGGACAACTGAACCCCAAGCATCTCTGAATCTAACAAAGTTTACAGTTTTTTTCTGGAGTAGAACTAAAATTGTTGGTAATCTTGTATATTTATTTTTTAATGAGACAGTACTTTTGGTTCTGTGAAGAACTTTCAAAATGAAACTTAGAATAAAAGAATAAAATAAAAATCAAATTAAAAGAAAAAAGCCCTTTTTAAGAGTCTGTCTACATCAGCAGCTTTCAGATTTTTTGACTGCAGCCCACAATAAAAAATACTTATTATATCCCAACCTAGTTTCATGAAACAATACTCACCATTCCCTTGTTTGAAGCATCCTGTTACTTTCCTTTCTATCCTGTTCTATTTCTTTAAAAAATGCTGACAGTGGGCTTCCCTGGTGGTGCAGTGGTTAGGAATCCGCCTGCCAATGCAGGAGACACGGGTTCGAGCCCTGGTCTGGGAAGATCCCACATGCCACAGAGCAACAGCTTGTGCACCACAACTACTGAGCCCGTAAGCCACAACTAGTGAAACCCGCGCGCCTAGAGCCCGTGCTCTACAACAAGAGAAGCCACCGCAATGAGAAGCCTGCGCACCGCAACAAAGAGTAGCCCCCGCTCAATGGGGGCAATTAGAGAAAGCCCGCATGCAGCAGCAAAGACCCAACACAGCCAAAAATAAATAAAATAAAATAAATAAAACTTTTTAAAAAGCTTTAAAAAAAATGCTGACAGTAACCCACTAAATTGATTTTATAGTGTATTAGTGGGTTACACTCGGCAGTTTGGAAAACGGTGGCCTACATAATATCTTGGAACTCTTTATAAAATAGACCCGGCACTGGAATTTATATTTCAAGGGTAGTTAAGATGTCCTAAATGTTTATGTTTCAGCCATCATCAAATGTGCCAATCTCACCATTTTTCTTTGATTTTAAGAACTGCAAGCTGGTCAGAGCAGCAGCTCTCCCCTATCTGCTGGAGAGTCCTGCGTTTACTGCCAGTTTGGCTTGTGGTTGGAAGTGATTAGCAACAGGGATGAGCAGCTGTGGCTTACCAAATCATCTTCGTAAACACAACCCGTGTTTTTTGCTTGTTTATTTTAACCTGAAGAAATCTGTTTGACTTGCAGTTTGGGGGTAAAACGTTTCATTGCAAAGACAGTACAGGTGGGTGGGCACCTGACTCATTGCCAAGGGAATGGGGGGATTTACATAGGAATGGAGTCCTCACCCACCACCGAGACTATGGGGGAGGGGGCGGGGGGGTGAAAATCATTACTGCTCTTCATCAGGCACTTACCATGTGTTAAGGGCATTCTGTACGTTACCTCAGTTAGTATAACAATCCAGTGAGTAGGTATTATTTCCTTCATTTTAGGGTGGAGGGAAGTACTATTGCTATTTAGATAGGAGGAAACAAGTTCAGAGAGGTTTCATAACTTCCTGAAGTTCCTACAGGTAGTGTGTAGCAGAGCTGGAAATCAATTTAATCTCTTACCTGCAATACTATAATACTTCTTTTGTCCCTGATCTGGAAAGAGGAGCAGGGGAGAAAAAAATCCTTTTGGCTACTGGGGCATTAGATGTGGGGTTTGGGGGTAGAGGTTCGCTTCCAGTTTCTGGGGTTGCCTTGGCAAAGATGCCATCCCTGTGTCTGGATTTCTTGGTTAAAATTTAGAATTCCAGGTGTAACACAAACAATTGGAAACTAGAGGGCAACTAATATAATCGTTCAGCTTGATAATAAAATCAACACACTTCTAAGAGTCATTTAGACTGTCTTTATCATTCATAGCACGGTCTCTATGAAAATTTTTTAAAAAGCACGTCCAGTTCCAAATAACATACTTTTGAAATACATTTAATTTGTGAACTGGTGCATTTAATGTATGCAAAGTATGATTCCTTGTCTGGTTGCTTTCTCCACCCCCAAATGATAATGCATTATGCATTTACATAGCTGGAGACAGAATTGGGAACTACGGAAATAAAGCAACATCACAGGCTTCTACTATAAAAGAGTAGGTACAGAAAAAAGGGGAAGAGGGCTGCTTCAGGACTTTCTGGGAAAGACTGGTGTTGAGTGAGACTTTCAGAAAGAAAGACGTAGTAACAGACTTGATAGTTTGAGAAGCAAGAAAGGGTCGGCACGTACATTAAGGATATTGCGACTTTTAGCCAATTTATAGGCTAAACAATGTTAACATCTTATAGGCTAAAATAATGTTAATCTAGGCTGCAGTAGTGTTAACATGCATTGTAAAAACCTTCTCCTTTGAAACTTTGCTTAAAAGAACCAAAGCAACAAGTTTATAGTCAAGCTCAGAGATCAAATACACCTTTTCGGTACTTAGACTTTTTCATTTTCTTTATGTGATATTGTTACAGTTATGTTTAAGTGAATTAACTAGACATTTTTAAGCCCAATGGATACTTGTCTGTCCTATATAAACATTGGTGAAGTATCTCTCTGGGTTTTAGCTTTCCAGGACTTAAATTGCCCATGAAATAACTGTTTTGCTCATTACATTAGCCAAAAAGAAAGCAAGGCAGATCAGTCGAGAGTTATAACTTGAGATCAGGGTTAGGGTAGGGCTCCTTTTGACATATGTGCCCCCAAATTAAACATGGATAGTAAAATTACCAAAAAAAAAGACAAGAAAAAAATCACATATAATTACAAAATGCTTACATTACATTGATAATACAAGTTCCAGAGTTGTGGATCCGCAGAATCAAATGCTGGTAGCGGCCTGGGAAGTAATATGTATTCTCAGAAGTCTAATGGCTCTGGAAACTTCTTTTATGTTGCTACTCAGAGAGATGGCCAAAAGATTTGTGATCAAAAGGGTCAAGGCCATGGTTCTGTGCAGACACTGCCTCTGAAAATCACTCATAATGACTTTCTGCTTGGTTTTTGGCTTTTAAAACAAAGATGTTTCCATTAGATTTGACCCACTGAGGAGAAGGAGAGATGGTCAGCATCCTGTATAGATAGCATCCTTCCAGTGTCCAGCCCAGACTTTCTGTCTTGGGGGATGGACCACAACGGTTCTCTCTATAAGCTGCTGATTAGAAACCAGAGACCAAGGAACCAATATTATGTTCTCACCGAAGTTAATATTAAGGGTTAGGTACCCATTCCCTGGGCAAGACACACTATCTGAAAGGTGGGCTCTGGATTCTCCAAATAGGTTCCGTTTTCTTCCCTACCCACGGTCTTGGTGCATGTATAGGGGAAGGGACAGAAAACCAGGTTTGGGGCCAACGTGAAGAAATGCTATGTAGATTCAGACACGGGGTTGATTAGAAGAGCCGACTCTCTATTAAATATGATTTGCTCTCTTCCAACTGGACATGCACAGAAGTTGGTTTTTTAAGAAAGTATTAACTTATTTTTTTTTCCCTTCAAGCTTAGCCAGAGACCTCATGGAGGTCTAAACTTAAGCCAAGCTTGATCTGTTTTAATTCAACCACTGTTGATTTACGGCTCAGCAAAAAATGTCTGAGAATTTTTTTAAGCTAAAAAAAAATTTTTTTTTTTACCCTAACTTGACTCCTCACATCTCAAATACAGTTGAAGGGATATTTCTCAGACTTTCAAAAGACAAAGCCATCTTTGGAATGGAAGGGAGCCCTTAAAGCTTCAAATCCCAGTGAGAAATCCTGTGATCGTTTATGTACAAGTAAAAACAAATATATTGGAAGGCCCTATGACACTTTAAGTATGTTCATTTGACTCCTCTTGAATACAGGTGGGAATAGACTCAACTCAAGGCCAAAGGGGAGATGTGGGTTGGGTTGGGAGTGTTCTCAGAGTTGGTGCCAGCAGGAGGGACACGAAAGTTCTCTTCTTTCTTTTATCCCGTCTTCCTCTTTTTTTTTTTTTTTTGATGTGGACCATTTTTTAAGTATTGAATTTGTTACAGTATTGCTTCTGTTTTAAGTTTTGGTTTTTTGGCCACGAGGCATGTGGGATCGTAGCTCCCTGACCAGGGATCGAACCTGCACCCCCTGCACTGAAAGGTGAAGTCATAACCACTGGACCGCCAGGGAAGTCCCCATGTCTTCCTCTTCTTACCACCTCCTCCCATTCCAAAAACAAAACTCCTCCCCCACAAACATTGTCCAGACAGAAAACAACCCATGGTGGGTTTTCTTCCCTACCTGGCTCTGGAATGGGTGTCGTTACACAATGTGAGCAGGAATCAGACTAATAAGCAATTACCAACCACAAGAAGGAAACCAGTAGCAGGCCAGTGGTCCCTTCCAGCTCCAATGTTTTATGGGTCTAACCCAGTTCACAAGGAGCAGTCTTTCTGAGCCTCCACTGGCATTCGGCCTGTGCTGTGTGGTCTAACCATCCATTAGCTGTGGGTTTACAACTCTCACCTTCTGTTTTTCCCTGTGTGAGCATCCATCTTTCCCATAAGATTGTAAGCTCAGTGAGAGCAGGAGCTGATCATGTATTTTGTCTCATTTCCCACAGCTGTGACCTTCAACCTCCCTCCCAAGCATTCACTCATGAGCCCAGTGACTGTCAGAGTCCCCGGCCTCAAAGAACATGCAGAAGGAACAAAGGTAAAAGGTGTGTTTCTTCCTAATGCTGAGGCAGAACGAAGCCTATAATTGCTGATAATTGCATTGTATTCTTCTTCCTGGGGGATCTTTGGGAAGCAGGGAAGGGGCATTCTCTGCCATCATGTATTTGTGCAGTGTGGATTTCTCTACTACGTGCATCTCTTCCTGAAAAAATTACTGCTTATGCAGCAGCTCTGCTCATGAAGGTGAATGTATGTCCAATACTTAGACTGCCTTGGCCCAGACCTAGAATTACTGATTTTACTTCTAATGCTTTAAATTCCTTTTATGGTTTTAGTGTTTCCATTTCATGACTACAGTGAATTCCTCAGAGACCAGCACCACATCTGTGCTGTGTGTTAAGCTTTCTTGCCTCAAACATCATCCTGGTAGCAAACCAAGTAATGGATTAATGGGCAAGAAATGGATGTGGCCACGAAAACAAATGAGATAGTGGACCAGGATCATGCTTAAGTATTTTAAAAAAACAGTCCAATTCTTGGCAAATAGACTTTTTGCCAAAGCACGATGCCAAGTTTAGAAGTGAACTTATAAGGACAAAATAGCTGTTATTTATCGAGCGTGTATATTACTCCATGTACTATGCAAAGCACTCCACAGCTATTACCTCATTTAGCCCTGAGAACATTTCTAGGAGTCATTACTATTTACGATTAGGCACTGTTGTTGTTGAATGTGTGCCACCAATATTCAGAATGACTCATTTGGTCCTTACATGAGTTGATGATGTCTTGTGTGTTTATCTTGTACTATGTGAAGACGTTGTAGTGTTTATTATGTATCTCACCTGTGTTCGTTACATTAGATGCTGTAAGAAAAAGGTCCCCAAGACCAGTTGCATAAACAACAAAAACATTTCTCTCTCTCTCATGTAAAAGGCCAGGAGGCAGGTTTCAGGTTGGCTGGTGGCTACAGTCCACATGGCCCTTTAGGGACCTTGGCTCCTTCTGTATTTTTTCTCCATCATCTCCAAGGTATGGCCTAGTGTTAAGATATCAGACCAGTAGTGACATATATTATTTCTACTTACTTTGGAGAAAACTCAGCCACAGACAAGTCACATCTGACTTCAAATGAGGCTGGGAAAGGTATCTGCTGGACAGACAAGTGTTCGGCTATAGTTCTATCACTATGAAAAAGGGATGCATAAAATTTGGTAAGTAGCTCACTATGTCCATCACAGACTTCAGTAAACAGTTTGTGAGCAGTTGGAGAGCTAGGCCTCTGTCTTATTCACATTTGTCCCAATGACAGGATAAAATACCTGCTGCAGAAATATTGGTAACAAACACTCGACTCATGTGCCAGCTCTCCCTACTCTGATGCCAATGGCAGACATCACTAATCAACCATGGAACTCTTTGCTGCTAAACCTGAATATGCCCTCAGAATCCTTTGCTACACAGTTCCTCTGGAAGCCACTAGCAATCATTGGGGATAGGCACAGGATTTGAATCCTACTAGTCATTCCTGATTGTAGGTATTCAATATTGAATAAAGGGAAGGAAGAACCATACTAGTTTTCCCCTTATTCCTTGGAAACATATGTTAGTTGCTGTGGTGGTTTTAAAGTATGTCTGCAAATTCTTTGACATGCCTTCCTTTGAAAGGTAGAGTTTAATTCCCCTCTCCTTAAATATGGGCCATTGGTGACTTACTTCTAACAAATAGGATGGGGCAGAAGGAATGCTGTGTGGTTTGTGAGACTATCATAAGAAGGATACAGCTTCCACTGGTACCCTCTCATCTTTGAACTTCTCACTCTGGGGAAAGCCAGCTCCCATGTCACAAGGACACTCAAGCAGCTCTGTGGAGAGTTCCAGGTAGAGAGGAACTGAGACCTCTAGCCAACAACCATTATCAGTTTGCCAGCCATGTGAGGGAGCCACCTTGAAATGGGATCCTTCGGTCTCAGTCAAGCCTTCAGATGATGCAGCCTCAGCCATTATCTGACTGCAACCTCATGAGAGACCCCCAAGCCAGAATTGCCCAACTGAGCCACTCCCAAATTTCTGACCTACAGAAACTATAAGAGATAATAAACGGTTATTGTTTTTAGGCACTAAGTTTTGGGGTGATGTTGTGCAACAAATAATATAGACTAATAGATAAATGAAGAATGAATGAATAAAATAATTGCCTTCTCAGAATGGGAACTTGTGCAATGTCAGGAAAGCTAGGACTAAGAGGGACTGGGCTTGAAAATGAGATTATGGCAGGGATGGAGGAGGGAGTTGGTGGAGGACCCAGTTGCTGGTGTTTGGTGGAAGCCAAGGCAGGAAGATGGAGCAAGACATCTATTTCTAGGTTGGAAGGCAGGAGGCATTAGGGTCATCCAACAAGGGTAGGAGCTCACCTTCAGGGTGCACTGGACGAGGACAAGTGGCTAAGTGCCAGGAGTTGTTTAAACTGTCTGTAGTGTCTGAAGGTATGAATAGGGGGAGCAGAGGGATGAAGATTTTATAATTATTTTTTGGTTGTTGGACTGTTGTTTCAGTAAGAGCAACTCCCTGCTTGGACTAAATCAGGAAGGGGCTCATCTTTATGAGGTTACACAAAGCTGACGATGCTTAAGGAAGAATCAATAGGCTCACAAGAAATAGAAAATGACAGTTACTCTGTGGTTTTCCCAACCAACTAGATCACAGGAGCTGCAGTAGCTTGAAATTCCTCAGTTTGATCCATAAGGAGACTCTGATACCTCCCGAATCATACTCATATCCCCCATCCCCATATGGCCTTGTCACAGTCACCCTTAAGTGCTCCTTAGGTCTGTGGTCCCCCTAATGCTGTCCGAAGATCCCATCCATCCACACGGTGCTGCTGCAAAATGTTTCCCTCCTCTCCCTTCTGCACAGTCCTGGTTTCCAGTCAAATCATCCCTTAGACTCCACCTGGGTGAATGGAGATAAACCCCGTTTACCACCAACTCTGTGCCCTAGTGCAAGGTTTAAATGTGCACATAATTTACATAGTCATACAATTAATGCTGATTTCATTTTTAAAAATGGAAGTGACAATAATGGGATTATGCTGGAAAGAAAAGTGTGTGTGTGTTGGGGAGCTGGAGGGGGCCGCTTAGTCCTCTTCCTCCGTAGTAGAGAGCCAATAGATAATCTCTAAAACTGACAGAGTCAAGAAGGAGTACTATGAGCATGCTATTTTTAAAATAACAGTAAAATATGAGAAATAACTGAAATAACTGAAAAGATAGAAAGTAGTTGCCTCTGGGAGCAAGCATTGGGAGTGGAGAGAGATGGAGCCGTTTTTTATTATAAACCTAGTAGGAGTATTTGACTTTAAATCAGCGTGATCCCAATTTTGTTTGTATATACCTATATATATACAAGTATATATAGATGTATGTATATACCTATGTATATATGCACACACATTACATGAATTATTTGTATAACAATATATATTATATGAAGATTACATTGTTTACCTGCATCTATGCACATTAAAAAATACAGAAGAAAACAGGGGCTTCCCTGGTGGCGCGGTGGTTGAGAGTCCGCCTGTCGGTGCAGGGGACACAGGTTCGTGCCCCGGTCCGGGAAGATCCCACATGCCACGGAGCGGCTGGGCCCGTGAGCCGTGGCCGCTGGGCCTGCGCGTCCGGAGCCTGTGCTCCGCAATGGGAGAGGCCACAACAGTGAAAGGCCCGTGTACCACAAAAAATAATAATAATAATAATAGTAATAAAAAATAATTATATATATATATATATATAAGAAAACAAACAAAAGTCAACTATGCTGTCTCTTAGGAGGGGGAATATTAGGGTCGTAGGTAAGTTTTAGCCTTAGTTTTGGCTATTATCTCTATTTCCCAAGCTAACTGTAAGGAAGACACATTGGTTTATTGTCATAAGTTTTTTAAGAGGGAGAGAAAGAAAAGACAGGAAAGGGCACCTTTCTGAGAAGTGAGAGATCTGGGTTCATCCCCAGCTGCACCACTAATTCTCTGTGATCTTGAGCAAACGGCCCCCTCCCTGGGCCCCTGTTGATGCAGCTATAAAAGCAAGGATTGAACTGAACTCTGAAGAATAGCAGTGCTCAGAGCTACCATTATCTAGGACTTATATTGCTGACCCCTTGCTAAATGATTTATTTACACCAGTCGTTCTCAAACTTCAGTGGGCATGAGAATCACCTGGAGGTGATTTAGAACCCAGGTCACTGGGCCCACCCCTAGAGCTTCTGATTCAGTGGGGCTGGGCTGAGCCTGATAATCTGCATTTCTAAGAAGTTGCCAGGTGATGCTGATGCTACTTGATCTGGGGACCACACTTTGAGGACCACTGACCTACATTAATTCATTTAAGACTTACGAATACCCTGTATGATATTATATTCCCAGTTGTTTAGATGGGGACACTGATATTTGAGAGATCATATAGAGTCAGAGCTATGATTTGAACCCAAGACTATTTGAACCAAAGTTATTGCCATGACCGTTGAACATACTGCCTTCTGAGGTTCCAGGCCACTTCGACTTCCTATGTTTCTAGTTTACAAATGACAAAACCCACATGTCCAAGACCAAACCAAAGCTCTCCAGAAAATCCCAAGATAATCCTGAGCACGCGCAGCTGCCGCGCATGGTGGATGAATGGGTGCTGAACCCAAGAGCAGCTGTGAGAAGGAGCGTGAAGGACCATGGAACTACCGGGCCTGAGCAGGCTAGCAGAGGGATTGAGGTCTCATTTAGGCAGACCCCACAACTGACTTGAACTTTTCTTTCCCTTTGCCTACAGTTTATTTGGCATTTTCTGGGTCCTTAATCAACAGTCATTTGGGTGGTTAAAAAAAAAAAAAGTGGAAATGAGCTTTCTTCAATGTTGACTTTTCTTTCAAATTCATGACAGTGCGGTGTCCCCAGGAATGGTTATTTTCTTCCCTTTCTCCCTAGCATGAATTCTCAAGTAAGTAGCAAATGATTTCAAATGCATGCCGACCACAGTGGACAGCTGCCAGGAGAGAAGTGAAAATAAACTGGTGACAGGAAGTGTCACAGTTCACAGAAAGGGCAGCGAGGATATAGTAGAGCCAGCCTATGACACTTCTGGGTCCGCATGCTGAAAGACTTACCCGGATGGGCTGCACAGCCACAAATCTCCTAGTAATTCATTAAGTAAGAGAAGGGCTCCCAGAAACATTGCTCTCCTCTCCTAACACCCTTTGTCTTTTAATTTCCGAACTCCAGGTTCATTCCTATGTCAAGCAAGCCTGGGTGTCTCTCTAAACAACTCCTTCATTCGTGATGGAACACATTGCAGCAAACTAATGCTTTCACTCTAAGTGTTTTAACAGGCTGAGGAGGTTTCCAAACTTTAGGATCACAAGATGGATATATGATCGGTGTGAACTACAAAATAGCATCAAAAACAGCACGAGGGATGGTGGAAACAAAAGCAAATCGTGTGGTACTTTGCCCAGCAAAGGGATTACAAGGCGAGAATAAAGCTACAGGGATGGAAAAATTACACTAAAAGTTAGTCACAAGACAAAATAAGATAACAGAGTTGAGGTCAAACATATCAATCAATGTAAATGGGCTTAATTTGCCTATTAAAAAAAGATTTTCAATTTGGCTAACAGAAAAATCCCACATTCTGCTCTACGCAAGAGACACACTTAAAACAAGAGATCCCAAAAGGTTAAAAATAAAAGGATAGATAAAATATTAAGACAAATGCAAGTTAAAACTTAAAAGTAGAGTTGCAATCTTGATACCTAACAAGATGAAATTTGAACCAAAAAGCATTACAGGAGACAAAGAAGGAGATTATAAGATGCTAAAGGCAATAATTCACAATGAAGGTGTATAAGTTGTTAATATTTATGCACCTAACAATTGGAGATGCAGGAGAAATAGAAACCCAGTACTAATAGGTGATTTAACTACATCTCTCGTATCCAGCACAAATCAAGTAAACAGTGAGGATAAAGGAGAATGAAACACATAATAAGGTAGGTCTTATAAATCTATGTAGAAATCTGAACCCTGATAGTAGAGAAAATACCATCTTCTCTATGACTATACCTTGAGACACAAAGAAAACCTCAATAAACTCCAAAGAACAGAAAGAGTACTCTCTGATCACAGTATAATAAAGCTAATAATTATTAACAAATAACCAAAAAGACCATACCATCTGAAAATTTAAAAAAACAAAAATCATGTTAATAAGCAGCTGTTGGTCAGAGGTAGAAGTACAGCATGCAATTACAGAATTTCTTTAAAATAATAATAATGGATACAAATAATCAAGTCTATGGTATTCAGCTAAAGCAATTAATAGAGGGAAAAGTTTAGCATTAATTACATGTATCAACATAAAAGAAACAATGAATCAAGCACCCCACTCAGAAAGCTAGGAAAGAAGAAAGTAAGCCAAAAGAATCTAGATAAAAGGAATCAATAAAGAAAAAAACTAATGAATTAGAAAATAGAAGAAGAGTAGAATTAATAAGTAAACTCAGAGCTGAAACATTCAACAAAATATACAAACCATCAGCTAAACTAATTAAGAAAATAAATGGTAGAAAGCACAGACTACATAAGAAACAGTAGCAGCAGGTGGGTAGGGAAAATCACCAAAGCAGAGAAATCTAAAATAAAAACATAAGAGATTGTTTTTTTCCCAGTTCTATGCAAAATTATTTGAAAACCTAGATGAAATGGATAATTTTCTAGAAAAATACAGTTTACTTAAATTAATCCCAGTAGAGACAGTCTTAACAGACCAATTACCATAGAAGAAATAGAGAAAATGATTAAAGAGCTTCCCAACAAAAGAGCACCAGGCCCAGTTGGTTTCACAGGGGAACTCTACCAAACCTCTAAAAAAAAGGAAAAAAAAAAAAAAAAAAAGGAAAAAGAAAACTTCAAATAATTTGAGCATTATAAGAATAATAACAGCAATGGACTGAAACATGTAAAATGTGTTCATTTCCATGAGCTGATAATATAGATACCCACTGGTAATGATACTAAAGCAAAACAACAAAAACAAAACCTGATTGTCACCTTTGGTGGATATTAGAGTCTTTATTTTGAAAGCTGGCTATTAAAGGAAAAGAATCAAGCAGTTATTTCTTTTCTTATATAGACTGTATATCATGATGAAGGTAAGTTTCTCTTTATAGAAACATTCCAGTTAAAAAATGAAAAGTACTGATAGGTTTAGAATATCACTATTTTGTAACCTTTAACAAAATCTGTGGACCTGGGCTATGATTATTAAAGGGTGCTCACTTCTCAAAGGGACAGATCAAGAGACATTACGTGTTTTTAATGGAAGCCCACTGCACCACCCGTAATGTATTCTAGGCACAAAATCAAACCTGAATCTGACCAAGCCTCTAGAACTACTAATTTACAAGAAACACATGATCCAGAGGAGCTTGTGAAGTAATAATCCAGGGATAGAATCAGCAAAACCCAAACAGTGGAGATTCTACAGGAGAAATGATTCAATTTCCTAAACAAATACATTTCAAAGGAGGAAGAGATGGTGGGCGAATCTGTTGATTAAAAGAAATTGAAGCATCATTAAACAATCCAACATGAGGATGCAATTTGGATCCTAAGTCAAACAAATGATGTAACATTTATATGACAGTTGGGAGAAATTTGGACACTGGTAATAGGATGATATTAAACATTTATTGTTAGTTTGTTTAGGTGTGATAGTGGTATTATAACTTTAGAATTTTTTTTTACTTTATATTGGCATGTAGTTGATTTACAATGTTGTATTAGTTTCAGGTATTCAGCAAAGTGATTTAGTTATACCTATACATATATCTATTCTTTTTCAGATTCTTTTCCATATAGGTTATTACAGAGTATTGAGTAGACTTCCCTGTGCTATACAGTAGGTCCTTGTTGATTATTTTATATATAGTAGTGTATATATGTTAATCCCAACCTCCTAATTTATCCTTCACTCTCCCACCTTTCCCCTTTGGTAACCATAAGTTTGTTTTCTAAGTCTGTGAGTTTGTTTCTGTTTTGTGAATAAGTTCATTTGTATCATTTTTTAGATTCCACATATAAGTGATATCACATGATATTTGTCTTCCTCTATCTGACTGACTTCACTTATGATAATCTCTAGGTCCATCTATGTTGCTGCAAATGGCATTATTTCATTCTTTTTTTTTTTTTTTTTTTGTGTTACGCGGGCCTCTCACTGCTGTGGCCTCTCCCATTGTGGAGCACAGGCTCCGGACGCGCAGGCTCAGCGGCCATGGCTCACGGGCCCAGCTGCTCCGCGGCATGTGGCATCTTCCCGGACCGGGGCACGAACCCGTGTCCCCTGCATGGGCAGGCGGACTCTCAACCACTGCGCCACCAGGGAAGCCCATATTTCATTCTTTTTTATGGCTGATTAATATTCCATTGTATATATGTACCACATCTTCTTTGCCCATTCATCTGTCAATGGACATTTAGGTTGTTTCCATGTCTTG
Source organism: Delphinus delphis (assembly GCF_949987515.2). Taxonomy (NCBI): domain Eukaryota; kingdom Metazoa; phylum Chordata; class Mammalia; order Artiodactyla; family Delphinidae; genus Delphinus; species Delphinus delphis. Next base: position 33,416,752 of record NC_082698.1, on the reverse strand, counting down.
GCTATTGTAAATAGTGTTGCAATGAATATTGGGGTGTATGTATCCTTTCAAAGTATGGTTTTCTCCAGATATATGCCCAGGAGTGGGATTGCTGGATCATATGGTAGCTCTATTTTTAGTTTTTTAAGGAACCTCCATACTGTTCTCCATAGTGGCTGTACCAATTTACATTCCCACCGACAGTGCAGGAGGGTTCCCTTTTCTCCACACCCTCTCCAGCATTTATTGTTTGTAGACTTTTTGATGATGGATGGCCATTCTGACCAGTATGAGGTGATACCTCATTGTAGTTTTGATTTGCATTTCTCTAATAATTAGCAAAGTCGAGCATCTTTTCATGTGCCTGATGGCCATTTGTATTTCTTCTTTGGAGAAATGTCTATTTAGATCTTCTGCCCATTTTTTGATTGGTTTGTTTGTTGTTTTGAAATTGAGCTGCATGAGCTGTTTGTACATTTTGGAGACTAATCACTTGTTGATTGCACTGTCTGCATATATCTTCTCCCATTCTGTGGGTTCTCTTTTTTTGTTTGTTTATGGTTTCCTTTGCTCTGCAAGAGCTTTCAAGTTTAGTTAGGTCCCATTTGTTTATTTTTGTTTTTATTTTCATTACAGTAGGAGGTGGATCCGAAAAGACATTGCTGCAATTTATGCCAAAGTGTGTTCTGCCTACATTTTCCTCTAAGAGTTTTATAGTATCTGGTATTACATTTAGATCTTTAATCCATTTTGAGTTTATTTTTGTGTATGGTGTTAGAGGATGTTGTAATTTCATTCTTTTACATGTGGCTCTCCAGTTTTCCCAGTACCGTCTATTGAAGAGACTGTCTTTTCTCCATTGTATATTCTTGTCTCCTTTGTCATAGATTAATTGACCATAAGTGCATGGGTTTATTTCTGGGCTTTCTATCCAGTTCCATTGATCTGTAAGTCTGTCTTTGTGCCAGTACCATACTGTTTTGATGACTGTAGCTTTATAGTATAGTCTGAAGTCAGGGAGCCTAATTACTCCAGCTCTGTTTTTCTTTCTCAAGATTGCTTTGGCTATTTGGGGTCTTTTGTGTTTCCATACAAATTTTAAGGTTTTTGTTCTAGTTCTGTGAAAAATGCCATTGGTAATTTGATAGGGATTACATTGAATCTGTGGATTACATTGAATCTGTAGATTACACTGGATAGTAGAATCACTTTTATTTATTTATTTAATTTATTATTTTTGGCTGCATTGGGTCTTTATTGCTGCACGCAGGCTTTCTCTAGTTGCAGCAAGCAGGGGCTACTCTTTGTTGTGGTGTGCAGGCTTCTCACTGCGGTGGCTTCTTTTGTTGCAGAATATAGGCTCTAGGCGTGCAGTCTCAGTAGTTGTGGCACACGGGCTTAGTTGCTCCATGGCATGTGGGATCTTCCCAGACCAGGGCTCGAACCCATGCCCCCTGCATTGGTAGGTGGATTCTTAACCACTGTGCCACCAGGGAAGCCCCAGTGTAGTCATTTTGACAATACTGATTCTTCCAATCCAGGAACATGGTATATCTTTCTATCTGTTTGTGTCATCTTTAATTTCTTTCATCAGCATCTTATAGTTTTTGGAGAGCAGGGCTTTTGCTTCCTCAGGTAGGTTTATTCCTAGGTATTTTATTCTTTTTGATGTGATGGTAAATAGGATTGTTTCCTTAATTTCTCTTTCTGATCTTTCATTGTTAGTGTATAGAAATGCAACAGATTTCTGTGTATTAATTTTATATCCTGCAACTTTACCGAATTCATTGATGAGCTCTAGTAGTTTTCTGGTAGCATCTTTAGGATTTTCTATGTACAGTATCATGTCATGTGCAAATAGTGACAGTTTTACTTCTTCTTTTCCACTTTGGATTCCTTTTATTTCTTTTTCTTCTCTGATTGCCATGGCTAGGACTTCCAAAGCTATATTGAATAAAAGTGGTGAGAGTGGACATCTTTGTCTTGTTCCTGATCTTAGAGGAAATGCTTTCAGCTTTTCAGTGTTGAATACGATGTTAGCTGTGGGTTTGTCATATATGGTCTTTATTATATTGAGGTATGTTCCCTCTATACCCAATTTCTGAAGAGTATTGTAACTTTTTTAAAAAGAGAGAGAGAATTCATATATTTCAGAGATACATTCTGAAATAGTTAAAGGTGAAATTATATGATGTCTGGAATTTGCTCCAAGAGATTGGAGGCAGGAGGAAAGAAAAGTCAATGAGGCTATAAATAAAATAAGATCGCCAGGAGTTAGTATCTTCTTATATCTATTTATTTATTTTTATTTATTTATTTTCTTAATTTTTTTTGGCTGCTTTGGGTCTTAGTTGCGGCATGCAGGATCTTCGTTGAAGCATGTGGGATCTTTCGCTGTGGTACAGGCTTCTCTCTAGTTGTGGCATGTGGGTTTTCTCTCTCTAGTTGTGGCACGTGAGCTCTGTAGTTGTGGTGCGCTGGCTTAGTTGCCCTGCAGCATGTGAGATCTTAGTTCCCCAGCCAGGGACTGAACCCGTATCCCCTGCACTGGAAGGCGTATTCTTTACCACTGGGCCACCAGGGAAGTCCCAGGAGTTGGTGTTTAAGGAAACTGGGTAATGGGACATGGAGGTTCACTATATTAGAAATTTCCCAAAGTAAAAATTTTGTTGTTGTTGTTTTTAATTAGCTACCGTTCTGGGTGATTGTTATTTTCCCCTTATACTTTTATGTCTTTTCCAAGTTTTTCACAATGATGGTGATTTACTTTAAATAATGGGAAGAATGCTTTGTGGCAAGAAATAAAATGCTTTGTGGCAAAAAATTAAGTCACTCCCTAATTTCTTAGCTCACTGTGCAAAGTTTGATAACACCTAAATGTTTACTGAGTGTTTACTGTGTGGCGGATATATTCCAAATGCATATGTGGACTAACTTATTTATTCTTTTTTATTAGTATTAAAGTATTGTTGATTTAAAATGTGTTAATTTCTGCTGTACAGCAAAGTAATTCAGTTATACATATATACATTTTTTAAAATATTCTTTTCCATTATCATAGGGTACGGAATACAGCTCTCTGTGCTGTACAGTAGGACCTTGTTTTTTTATCCATTCCATATATAATAGCTTACATCTGCTAACCCCAATCTCCCACTCCATCCTTCCACCCCCCAACCCCCTCCCCCTCGGCAATGACAATTCTATTCTCTATGTCTGTGAGTCTAATAGATAGGTTCATTTGTGTCATATTTTAGATTCCACATATAAATGATATCATATAATATTTGTCTTTCTCTTTCTGACTTAATTCACTTAGTATGATAATTTCTAGTTTTATCCATGTTGCTGCAAATGGCATTATTTCGTTCTTTTTTATGGCTGAGTAGTAGTCCATTGTATATATGTATCACATCTTCTTTATCCATTCATCTGTCAGTGGACAATTTAGGTTGTTTCCATGTCTTGGCTATTGTGAATAGTGCTGCTATGAACATAGGGGTGCATGTATCATTTTGAATTATAGTTTTGTCTGAATATATGCCCAGGAGTGGATCATATGGTAATTCTATTTTTTAGTTTTCTGAGGAACCTCCATACTGTTTTCCATAGTGGCTGCACCAACTTATATTCCCACCAACAGTATAGGAGGGTTCCCTTTTCTCCACACCCTCACCAGCATTTGTTATTTGTAGTGTTTATGATGGTGGCCATTCTGACTGGTATGAGGTGGTACCTCATTGTTAACTTATTTATTCTTAAATATATTGTTATATTCCTTTTAGGATGAGAAATGGAAGCCCAGAGGCTTTAAGTAACTTGCTCAAGATAATATAGCTGGTAAGAGATAGAGCCAGGCTTGGAACTCAGCCTTTCTGGCTCCAGATCTTACTCCTCAAACCATGTTATCCTTGCCTCCTGACTTCAGTAATTGTTTGGTGAAATGTCGACATCTCCCTCTCCTCCCCTCCCACTGGAGCAGCTCATGTGTGTGCTTGAACATTATTACAGTGGCACAAAGAGTCTGGCTCTTGTTTGCATCATTGTGGGTGACCTTGAGCACCAAGTCTCTTCATTCGCTGAGCTTCAATTTTATCACCTGTAAAATGAAGAGGTTGGACTGTTTGATGCTGACTTGTTGCTTACCGGCTATGTAGCCTTGCGAAAGTAACATAACCTCTCTGAGCTAGATTCTCATCTCTGAGAAGAGGGTCATTATTTCTGCCTTGTAGGGTGGTTGAGAAGAAGAGAGACCAAGTGTGAAAAGTGTGGGGCACAGTGCCCGGCATGATAATGATAAGTGATGACTGCCATTGTCTCTTCCTAAGGGTTCCTGAGTCTGGAGGGGTTGGGAAGAAGGACTCACTTGCCAAGGGATATCCTACTGGGCCTTGCAAGGGCTTTCTGGTGACTGTGGCGAGGATTCCACACTAGCACAGGCAGGGGATAAAGAGGGGCCTAGAACCTTGAGCTAAAAAGGGAGCCTAATAATTGTTTGAGCTGCCATTTATTAAACCCCTACTATTCCCTAGATACTTTACAAATACTACCACATTCAGCCTTGACTCCTCCTAGCAGGGCAGATGTTAACAGCATCCCCATGGCTAGTAGTGAGTAGAGTTGCCAGGATTAAAAACTGTGCTCTTTCTCCTTTATCACCTTGCTCTGGTTATGCTTAATTAGATTTTTAAATCAGGTGTGCAGTAGAGTCTTACTGTTGTATTTAACACAAAATGCCTAAGTCACCAATTAAATAGATATTTTTCAAATATAAAACAAATACATGCTCAATATAGAAAATACAAGAAAAATCTACAAAAATAGACAATCCACTTGCAAATATACTACCCAGCATACAGAAACGACTATGACTAGCATTTTTTTCTAGTCTTTTTTTTTCTCTTTGTAAGTTTTTCTTATATAACTGATACCAGGCAATGGTAATAGGTTTTTAAAACTTAAAATCATTGAAATAATAAAATAAGATGACCTCAGATTATAAAGACCTCAGATTAGAGGGTATTGAAGTTGGTCTATCTCAGTGGGTCTCAGTTGTGGGTGATTTTGCCCCCCAAGGGACATTTGGCAATGTCTGGTGCTATGGTATGAGTATTTGTGTTCCCCCTAAATTCATATGTTGAAATCCCAGTACCCAATGTGATGGTATTGGAAGGTAGGGCCTTTGGGAAGTGCTTGAGTCCTGAGGGTAGAGCCCTCATGAATGGGATTAGTGCCCTTATAAAAGAGGCCCCAGAGAGCTTTCTGGTGCCTTCTACCATGTGAGGACACAGGGACAAGGCGCTGGCTATAAGCCAGGAAGAGGGCCCTTATCAGAACATAACCATGCTGGTACCTTAATCTTGGACTCCCCAGCCTCCAAAACTGTGAGGAATAAATTTCTGTTGCGTATAAGGTACCTAGTTTGTGGTATTTTGTTATATCAGCCCGAACAGACTAAGATAGCTGGAGACATTTTTGGTTGTCACAACTTGGGAAGGAGGGCTCCTGGCATCTAGTGGTTAGAGGCCAGAGATGCTGCTGAATGTCCTGCAACGCACAGGACAGTCCCTGAAACACAGATTATCCCCCTCAAATGTCAGTAGTGCAGAGATTGGGAACCCTGGTCTGTCTAATGCCTCCAAACACGGTGGCTTTGTCAGTGTTGGAAACAGGCAGCTGTAGCTTGCTCATCTCCATGGCAACAAACCACAACACAGAGGGTCCAGCCTGATTAAGGGGTAGGGGAAGGCCAGTAGCTTTGGCTGAATTTCTGAGGGGTCCAGGATCTATGCCCCTGGGGCTGAACTTCAGCATCCCTCTCAAAGATGCTTTCCCAGCCAGGCTACATTGCCACCACTTTCACAGCCGCTTCGTCAGGGGTCTGCAGTAAACCCAGAGGACTGGGAGGGAAGCTAGGAGTACCACTCCCACTAATTATGAGGGCCTGGGATGTGATGGGTCAGAGGTCACAGACACAGTGGACATCAAGAGGAAGACATGAACACCCCAGCCAGCAGAGGGGTCCTGAGTCTATCCACATGGCCATCAGGGCTATCTTTTATCTCCTTCCATCCGGAGGGAGTTGGGTCAGGAACACACTGCAGGTTGATACTGAATGGGAGAACAGGCAGAGTTCACCCCCATGTATTAGTTTTCTGGGGCTGCCGTAACAGTGCACCACAGATGGAGTGGCTTAGATAACAGAAATGTATTGTCTCACATTCTGGAGGCTAGAAGTCTGAAATCAAGGTGTCAGCAGGCCACCGTCCCTCTGAAGGTGCTAAAGAAAGATCTGTCCCAAGCCTCTCTCCTGGCTTCTGTAGCTCCTTGGCTTTTGTTACCATTACTCCAGTCTTCATGTGACATTTTCCCTGTGTGTCATCCTGTCTCCAAATTTCCCCTTTTTATAAGGTCACCAGTTATATTGGATTAGAGACCCACCCTATTCCAATGGCCTCATCTTAACTACTTCCACCTGCAATGACCCTATTTCCAAATAAGTTCACATTCTGAGGTACTGGGGGTTAGGACTTCAACATGTGAATTTTGGGGGACACAATGTAACCTATGACAGAGCTCATATTTGGAAAGTTGGGAGATTGGAGATTGGGGTGGGATGAGATGTGGACCCAGGAGGACAGTTGTGCCCTGGAACACTCTGCAGTAGGAGGCTTGTGGGCTGGAGCAGACATTTTTGCACACACACTGGTCAAATAGATTGGGGTTTCCCAAAGTGGATCCTGTGGAATATCAGTTCTGTGGGATATTAAGTAGATATTACATGAAGGAAGGGTTCTGTGGCAAAATAAGTTTGGGAAACAATACTAAACTGAATTTTATTTTCAGCGTCGAGATATTAGAAATTTTAATATACTAATATGGACTGTGCCTCTTCAGGAGGAGTAAATAGTAATCAGCATTCACAGCTCGATTGGGCCGCAGAAACTGTATTCCCAGGAGCACCTTGCAGGATGCATTTTGAGAAATGTTCAACTAGGAAATGGATGAGCCCGTAGTGAAGAAAACCACAGAATTGGTGAATGCAGTCCATAATAGTCTTGGAAAATTCCTAATTTATGTTATTACCATTCTATAGTCCTCTCTTCCTAGTGCTTTCCTCTGTTGCTAGTATATTGGATTTTCTTGGGAATGACTGATAAAATCCTCAACGGTGATTGCACACCTGTTAGCAAAATTATTTTACATGATGCCACAGGCCTAGGACCGACTTTCAACATATATCCTGTTTCTTCCAACTCAGTCCCCCACCACGTGTGCGTGTACACACACACACACACACACACACACACACACACACACACACACACACACACACACACACACACACACACACACACACACACACACACACACACACTCCTTTGTGGGCCCCCAGCAGTCTGCTTAAGCCAACATGGAATAGAAAGTCATCATCATTATGACCCTTGAAATGTCTACCGGCTTCCTGGGATGAGGCAGAGCATACCGAACAGATTTAGGGCCCAAAGTTCATTTTCTTTTCACATTTAATCTAAAATAGGTCATTTGTTTGGATTCCCCACAAAACAAACTTGGAGACAGGGAATTTCTTTGGCAGGTGATCCCAGGAAGCCCAAATGAAGAAGTGGGGAAATTGAGACAGAGAAATTAGAAAAACCAATGATGGGTACATTAATGAGTGGGTTCTTGTGGGAAACTGAGGCTCAGTCAGACTGGGGCACCTCTGGGAAACCGTGAGGATCACACCTTGGAGTTGTGCCACGTGAGGATGAGTGGCTGGAGCATTCACCTACCCGCTCACTTCCCCCATTGGTTGAGGGTTGGCCCCTGGACTGGATTGAAGTGTCTCCCTAAAATTCACGTTCTTTGTGGAACTTCAGAATGTGACCTTATTTCGAAATAAGGTTGTTGCAGGTGTAATTAGTTAAGATGAGGTCATACTGCAGTAGGTGGACCCTTAATCCAACGTGACTGGTGTCCTTATAAGAAGAGGAGAAGAGACGCAAAGACAGAGACACAGAGGGAAGGTGGTCACGTGAAGACTGGGGCAGACGTTGGAGTGATGCTGCCACAAACCTAGGTACGTCGATTGCTGACCACCACAGGAAGCTAGGAGCGGGCAAGGAGGGATCCTCCCCTAGAGCCTCCAGAGGGAGCGTGGCTTTGCTGACACCTGGATTTTGGACTTTATTGCCTCCAGAGCTGTGAGAGACTCATTTTTGTTATTGTAAGCCACCCAGTTGTGGTGCTTCCTTAGGGCAGCCCCAACTGATACACCCCAGAAGGTACAGAGCTCCCCTGAAGCTCCCCAGGTGCCCAAGAAAGCCTTGAGCCAGAGAAAGAGAGATGCAAGTATTCGAGGTGGGATGCTGTCGATGGGCTGAAACCATCCCGGCTGTAGTGAGCTCAGGGTTGAACGTGGGCAGGATCGGCAGTGTCTGCTATGTAAGGATTCTCACTTATTAAGAGGCCTTATGTCATAGCTAAGTGCACGAGCTTAGAAGTCAGGTTCAAACCTCTATCACTTACAAGTTTCAAGACCTTGGGCAAGTTACATAACCTCTCTGAGACTCAGCTTTATTTATGAAATGGGCATGAGATCATACTTTACAGAAATGGTGTATCTCTGAGTTCACTTTTATAAAGCATACACCACATGTGGCACTGTGCTATAAACATCATCTATTATCATTAGGTATTATTAGTAGAAAGAGTACAGGCTTTGGATTCACACAGACTTGAGTTTAAATTTCAGCTTTGTCGCTACATGACCTTGAGCAAGTTACTTATTTGCGTTTCAATTTTTCCATGAAGATAATAACACTATGTGTGAAGCCCCTGCTAGTTTTAACTTCTCTCCGCTGCTCAGGGAAGCATAAAAGTCCTGGAGGTGTCTTTCAAAGCGTCCCCTCACTCAGGGATGAGGTTCCGGGTGGTATTTCTGAAACCCAGAGACTCTCCCTGAGCCCGTGTTAGAATGCGGAGCCTGGAGTGACATGTCCTCTTGACCTTGCTTTCTGATGCTCGTGTTTCACCTGCGGTCCCTCTGGTAGCTCGTCTCCCCACCTCCCATCACCCTGCATCTGACTTGTGCTAATAAAGCCCAAATCCCCAGCATGACACGTAGAGTCTGGGCTGTAGCCCTGGCCGGCTGCCTGACAGGCATTCCTTTGAATAAGGAAAGGAAGCTCAGACGCCCGCCCGTGCCTTTGCGTCTGAGCTGGAAATGTGGCCACCGCCTGCGGAAACGTTGGCAGCAGCTCTGTGGAAATGAGCTGGAGACTCTTCTGTGGGCAAGGTGGGGTTGGCACCTTCTCTGGCTTCTTGGCTCGCAGACAGCGAGGCGGTGGGGGCAGGTGTTGATGGGGTGACATTGGCTGTTAAATCTTTTCACTCCCCATCTCACTCTCAACTGGCAGTTTGTCCAGTGCTCTGGGGGCAAGTGTGAACAGAGGGGAGGATGGCCCCCTAGGAGTCCCCCTTACACGCTCCAGTCCCCTCTGTCCAGATGTCCAATACGGTAGCTACCAGCTGCATGCCGCTATGGGACACTGAGATGTGCCTAGTGCCACTGAAGACCGAGACCTTACCTTTTATTTAATTTTAATTGAAAAACAGATGCTCGATTCAGTTATTGGAAGAATTTTTAAAATTTGTTTGGAGCAGCTCAGGTATGTGGATCATACCTTTTCCTTTTACAGCTATAAATTCTTATGAAATCTAAAAACAGATTCAGTATTTCCGATGAAAAGTTAGCATCCAAATGGAGATGTGCCAGTAAGTAGAAAATGCACACCAGATTTTTGAAGACTTAGTTTGAGAGAAGAATGTAAAATAAATCATTATAATTTTTTAAACATTGATTCCTTGATGAGATGCTAATATTTTGGATATGTTGGGCTAAATATATTATCTAAATGATTTACCTACTTTTTTGACTTTTTTAATGTGACTGGAACGTTTTAAATTGTGTACATAGCTTGCATTGAGTTTCTGTTGGACAGCGCTGCTCTGTAGATGTGTAGAAGGTGTAGAACGTTAACACTGGGAGGAGCCTCGGGCATCATCTGGAGCATTCTCGCATTTTCGAGGTGAGGAATCTGACACACAAGGAGCTTCAATGGCCTTCCCAAGAACCCGGACCTCTTTTCTCCTGGCCACGGTTACACGGAAGCTGGGACATTACAAAGAGGCCAGATTGCATAAAGTGAGATGAGGGATTGAAAGTACACAATGATAATAACATGACAATAGTATCATAAGGTGTTTCAAATGGTATTTGCTATTATTTTTGCCCTTGTCTGAGGAGCATAACTGGACTGGGAAGTATCTGTAGAGATCACTCAGAGGGACAGATTCCCCCCTGCCATCCCCCCACCCAAGATGTCTGCCTCATTCCGGAACTCAGACATCTAAGGTTCCTTCCTGGGGTTAGATGCCTGATCCTGTAAGGAATGTTCTCTCCTTGGGACCATGTAGGAAGCAGGTTCAGGTCAGAGAAGCCATCCTGTTGCTTTGGGCTGAGTATCTCCTCTGCTTTCCTTGACAAAGGCATTGTTTTTGGAAGGCAAAGACCCCATTGTTTTTGGAAGGCAAAGACCCCTTTCACATATCCCCTAGCTCTGTGTGACATGCTGACACTCTGACACGCTGGAGCTGGTGACAGGGATGTGACCCCTACCAGCCAGTCTAACCCTGACCACTGCATTCAGGTGTGAATTTGACCAAAGCAGAGACTGTCAGTGTGATTCCAGGTGGGAAGAGGAGGTAACTCTAAACGTAAATACAGAGAGGGATGAGGGCATTGATCGTCTGGTCTGAGGGTCCTTGCACGTTTGGCTTTGCTTGTACATTGGACTGTGTGCATGGCTGCAGCCTTGGGGGTATGGTTGTGTGTCTGAGGGCGTGAGCTGAGTGTGTTGTGGAAGTGGTAGGGGCTGAAAAGTGGAGGTGGTCCATCCCAGTGCCTGGCTGAGTGGAGAGTAAACAGGAGTGGAGAAGCGATTTTGAAGGAGTCTTTGTAGACCTAAGGGGAATTAAGGGCATTGAGCCTAATAGTGTAAGTTTGAATGTCTGCCCAGGTGGGTGTGGCTCTGTGTCTGAAGGTTGAATGGGCCCCTAGAGTATGTGTTCTGTGGCCTTTCTGTATTAGAAGTCAGAGCATTTCCTGCTGACACCAAAGCATTACAAGAAATTGCAGTAAGATGCAATTTTAGATGGCAGAGCAGAAAGACCCCGAGCTCGCCTTCTCTCACAAAACATTGCAGTAAGATTATTATCTAGTATCTTCTACCCTCTCTCCATACCTTCCCTCCCTCCCTCTCCCTCCTTCCATCCTTCCCTTCTTTTCTTCTCTGTATTTCATTTCAAGCTTACAGAGCTCTTGCTTTGTGACAGGCACTGTATTGGATTTATTTGTCACTTGTCTTTTCTCTCCATTAACCAGCCCCTCAAAGTGCATGGTGACTGACGTCCTCTTCAGTGTTCATTATGAAAGCATCTTCACGGCAGGGATTAGGTCTTGCTCTGCTCTGTAACTCACGGCGCCTGGCACTTTGTCCCCTTCAATAAGTCCCTGTTGACAATGATAGGCTATGGCGCCTCCTTTCCAAGAGGGGGAATGTGGGAAAGTGCTGGGGGGCTATGACTGAATGGCTTCTCTTTGGCAGCCACTTCGGCGATTTGAGCCTGATGGCCTATGTCCCTGCCGTTTATTCTCCTGCAGGCCCATCACAGACCCTAGAGATGCCTAGCCAGGTCTGCAGCGTCATGGTCAATGCCATGTGTGGCCTGGGCCGGCCCTGAGGCGTCAGGGCACAGCCTGGTTGTGTCCACCGGCAGCCTCTCCCTCTGGCACAGGCCTGGGCAGCCTGGCTGCCTGCAGGCTCTCACTCGGGTCTCAGGACTATCTATCGACCGGGCCTGGCCCCAGAGGGGATCGCAGGACCTAGCAGAGGCCCCCCTGGTCTTCCCTTAGGGCCACCAGCCATGGGGTCATTTCTCCTCCCTCAGTCTGCTGGCTGTGGTTGAGCATGATGTCACGCTGGTCCTGGCTCCCTGGGAAGGACTTCCAGGTGCCCATGGGTCTCAGAACTTAGTGGTGACGCCATGTGGTACACTGCCCTCCGCGTCTGTGCCCAGCCAGGCTCATCGTCGGTATTCGGGACCCCTTTGGCACAGATGCTTCTCTGCTCACAAATGGATTTGCAAAGCGGGAGGAACTGCTGTCCTCAAAAAAATCCTTTCTCAAACCTAGAGCCTGGCTCCCTTTGCTTCACCTTTTTTCTCAACTCTGTTTTCACACAGCAAATTGGAGAGAGATAAGGGAACATCACGGCATTTGCAATGTCCAGAGACACAGGGGGGTCTGCCTTGGAGGGCCTTGGGGCACCTGCAGTGCTACCGGACCCCAGCACGAACTCCTTCGTGAACCGTTTCTGAACCTCTCTGAGCCTCGAGTTTTCAGATCTGTCAAATGAAAACATCTTCTTGATCACTGTACAGGGTCAGTATGTACGTGAAATGAACTAGGCAATGTGAAAGTAGTTTGCAAAAGAACAAAACAAAAGGAGGAGACAAGTGGTTATTTAGTGCTTATTGCATACCAGGAACTTCATAGACTGCATCTCAGTCTGGAGCTGGGCTCTGGAGACTAAGCTTCCCTGACCTCCACCAAACTCCTTTGCTCAAATCAAACTCTGTGTCTTATCTTTCTTCCTCCATGGGCTTGATCTCAGCCGTTCCCCAGGGGGTACCCTAACCATCCAGTAAAGATACAAATGCTGAAATGTTTAGGGGTGAAGGGGCGTGATATCTGCAACTTTCTTTCAAATGGTGCAGCAAAAAAAAAAGTTTATGTAGAGAGAGAGCACATGTGACAAAATATTAATAATTGGTCAATCTGAATGAAGGATATAAGGTATTCCTTGTAGTACTCTTGCAACTTTTCTATAGGGCTGAAAGTTTTGAAACAAAAACTTGGGAGGAAGGAACCTTATTTCATCGTCAAGGCCCCAGATATGATGCCAATTTTCCCTGTCATGTATTCAGAGGGTGGTCATTCTATTCTGTCTTAGGACTTACCATGATTTCTAATTTTGTATTTGTATTTTGTTTATTTGACCTCTGTCAGTCTGAGCTCCACAAGGGCAGGCACTGGCCTGCTCAGCTCCTGTCTGTGCCCCAGAACCTGGCACTCAACATTGATGGAAGGGAGGGAAGGAAAGGATGGAGGGGAGGGAGGGAAGGAAGAAAGGGAGGGAGGGAGGGAGGAACATAGAAACTATATGGGGCCAGACAGGGACAGACCAGAAACATGGAAGAGGGGCGGAGGAGTCTAGATCCCAGACAGTGTCTTAAAATTCATGAAGGTTAGCTCATTCTTTTTTTTTTTTTTTTTTAACTTTTTTTTTTTGCGGTACGTGGGCCTCTCACTGTTGTGGCCCCTCCCGTTGCGGAGCACAGGCTCCAGATGCGCAGGCTCAGCGGCCATGGCTCACGGGCCCAGCCGCTCCGCGGCATGTGGGATCTTCCTGGACCATGGCACGAACCCGTGTCCCCTGCATCGGCAGGCGGACTCTCAACCACTGCGCCACCAGGGAAGCCTGGTGAGCTCATTCTTGCTCTTCTCCTCTTTTTCCCCTTTATGTCTCTTCCTGATTCCTCCTCCATCTTTCCCCTCTCTCTCCCACCCCCACTCTCTCTTCCTTCTGTCTGTTGCTATTGATTCCTGGGTTCCCCTCCTCCCTCTCCGGGCCTCTTTGGGCTGCCAATGAGATCCAGGGCCCCCCTGGGAATTCCAGGTCCCGGGAAAGGGAGCAGAGGATGGTGGACCGGGTGGGGCAGATGGCAGGTACGGGGCGCTGGCAGGCTGTGCACTGCACAAAGTTACCAGCCCAGCGGGGTGGAGCCAGCGCTTAAATTCAGATCATCTTCACTGACTAAACCACCAGCCCTGGTGGTGCCTTTTTAAGAAGGAAATCTCTGTCCCGTAGTTTGCTTAGGAGTCGCCATTAAGTCACTGCTTATGGCTTGATGACCCTGGTACTTTCAAGGCAAGCTGACAGACTCACTCCATCTGGAAGGAACTGCAGATATCGTCCAAGACCTCAATTACATTGCGAATCTATTCACTCCTCTCTAGCCACCCTCATACTTGCCCAGACCACAGGAGCAGGCTTCCTGGGGTTTTGCCGCTTCACCCCATTCTCCTACCACAGCAGCCAGGGGAGGCTTTTAAACCCACAAATCAGCCCATAGCACACTGCTCCCACTTAATTCCCTCCCCTGCTCCTCGAAATCCCCTCCCCTCCTGGCGCTTTGGATAAAACTCAAACTGCTTTTCATCATCACTCGAACCTCAGCTCAAAACTCACCTCCTCAGAGAGGCTTTCCCTGACCACCCCATCTAATAAGCACCCAATACCCTGCCCTCCATTATTTTTTATCTCAGTGGTTTGAATTATGTATTTACCTGCTCCCTGGTTTCTTATCTGTCTCCCCTGCTAGACTGTAAAAGCTACGTGAGGGCAGAGCCTTTGTGAGTCTGGTTCATGGCTTAACTCCTGTGTCCAGCAGAGACATGGGAGGTGCTGGATAAGCTTTTCCTGATCAAATGAAACATTAGATATATAATTGTCTTGTTCCCTTTCCCTACTTCGTAAGTTTCAGAGCTGAGCAAACTGAAGCCCAGGGTGAAAGGTGGGGTGTGTGAAGTAAACTGTCTGAGTTCACCCCACACTGTTAGCCTACTGGTAGCAGAGCCAGGACTAGAACCCAGTCCACTGTCTCTCAGCCCGGGGCTGCCCTGCCAGGGAAATTTCTGGCTCCCAAGGATGCCTGATGCTCTCAGGGTAACCTGAGCTGTGGGTGACTTTTGGAGGTTCCCATTACCCCAAGGGACGTGATCTGATGTCACATTCCAAGCCCCTGACTTCCCTCTGAATGTGAACCTTTTAGAGAAAAGAAGGAGAACGAAATCACTGGACATGAACATCTAACCTCTTGCCACACTGAACTCAGGTCCGACCTACTTACCCTAACAGATTTAAGAACATCCTAAAGTCACTAAAAGCTTTTCAAATTAAATTTTATCAAAAAAGTAAGTGAACAGAGTTTATAGAGTCAAATACTAACAAGCTTATAACTTAAAAAAAATACAGTTAATCTTGTTTAATGCTGAGCCAGGTGGTGTACTATTATGACATTTGTTTCCTTGTATAACATTTTTAGTTTCCTGGGGCTAATTACCGTTCAGTTTTTTCATTGTTTAGATTTCTTTGAACCTTTGGCTAAGTCTTCCCACATCTTCTAATCCACCAAAAATGTTTCTCAGTACAGTTTTTCCCATTGGTTGTTTGTCAGCTGGTCTGTCAGTCTCATATTTTCCCAGAGATGGTGCTTCTGGAGCCTTCTTTCCTCTCTTCTCTAGGACCTGTGGTGCTCTAGGCCTCCTGGCCACGGTTAAGGGAACCAGGAGAGCTTAGGAGATAGTGACAGCCACATCTCCACTCTCCCTTGGGTCTTTGGTTCCATAGCCGTGTTCAGCCACTTTCTCTTACCTGTCTGCTTAAAAGAATGTTGTCAGCATCTCACTGCATATCAAAAATCCAGCGTAGGGCTTCCCTGGTGGCGCAGTGGTTGAGAGTCCGCCTGCCCATGCAGGGGACACGGGTTCGTGCCCCGGTACGGGAAGATCCCACATGCCGTGGAGCGGCTGGGCCTGTGAGCCATGGCCGCTGAGCCTGCGCGTCCGGAGCTTGTGCTCCGCAACGGGAGAGGCCACAACGGTGAGAGGCCCGCGTACCGCAAAAAAAAAAAAAAAAAAAAAAAAAAAAATCCAGCATAGGGTGAAGGGAAGAGGCATGATGTTACACTTTACCTGGGTCCTACCGATGCTTTGATTTCACCCTGTGATTGGAATGTCTGAGGCAGATCTGTGTGAGATTTTGGCCTGGTTGTTTGCTAAAGTAAACTTTGTGGTGCCCCCTGAATTTACTCAAGCCCTCAAGTTTTATGGTAACTCAAAAGATTAAATCAATTAGGAGGAAATCGACTCCTCCAAGCGTCCCTCAAATCTTGTTATTCTACTCAGAGCCAGCCTTATAGTGGTCAGTGCCATGATGTGAAGGGAGTCCTGCAGAATCCCTGCCCCTGAATATCAACTCTGCTTGGAAAAGGCTTCCTGAATTTCTACCATTAGTGCTCTAACCTCTACCGCCTACGGATGTGTTGCTGAAATTCTCTCAGAGGATCACACTTTAAACTACATCCGGGTTTTACTTTAGGGGGAATACACATAAGCTGCTTTCCGGAGAGTAGGTTGGGTAGAGGGGCAGCAAAGAGAGCTCTTCCGCAGGGCTGCAGCCCACCACACCCTGCAGAATTGACGATGGGCCCTCCATTAGTGGGTTTGTCTGGGGAGAGCAGTACCGAGGAGGGTGGAGGCAGGCACATCTGTAGGAACTGCAGACCCTTAGCTCCTCTTTATCTTAACCCCTCACCCAAAGTTCTCACTTCCAAGTCAGATGTGAATTTTCTGGCTTCCTTTTGTGCCATGACAGCATCAAGTAGACATCAGAAAGGATGGGCTGCGGCTCCGCTCCTTCTTCCCTGCCCATGGCATGGCCCATGAACGTGAAGATCCCTAGTTTGAGCTGACTCACACCCAGAAAACCAGGGAGGAAGTCTTACAAGGTCGCCAGCACCACCCTGTGGCACCCAGATAACACAGGCGTCTGCCCTGACGCCCACAGCTGCTGCTCAGGGTTCTTAGGCCATGGCTGGACCAGAGGCTTAGCCAATGTCTGCAACTGTGGAGCACCAGTGCTTGCTGCTAGGTTCTCCCAAATATCTAATTAGCCCAGACAGCAGGGTCAACCCTTCAATTCAAACTCACCCCCTTTGTAAAGAGGAGGCTTCAGGGAAGGTTTACGGCAGACTGATGCAGTTTGGGCTCTGTAGGGCACTACACAGCCCTGGTTCTGTGTGGACGCCGCTCTCTCCATCTTTCTTTTTTCCCTCTCTGGCTTTCTCTCCCTCTTTCTCTTTCAGTCCCTTCCTTGTTTCCCTTTGTCTGTCTCTCATGTTCTCTAAACACAGCTTTCCTTTCCCAAATCAAAGAAGCATTAAGGGGCTTCCCTGGTGGCGCAGTGGTTGAGAGTCCGCCTGCCGATGCGGGAGACACGGGTTCGTGCCCCGGTCCGGGAAGATCCCACATGCCGTGGAGCGGTTGGGCCCGTGAGCCATGGCCGCTGAGCCTGCGCGTCCGGAGCCTGTGCTCCGCAACAGGAGAGGCCACAACAGTGAGAGGCCCATGTACCGCAAAATAAATAAATAACAATAATAATAAAGAAGCATTAAAACAATGAGACACACATGGGCACTGAAAGGTCTGAGCTGGTACTTCATTTGGCCTTAGCTCTGCAGATGAGTGTGTGTGTGTTCGCTGATAGTTTTGTGTCATGTGGAGGAAGAAGTGTCCTGGTCTATTTTCCTAGCAGGATGTGGATGCTCCTACCCCCTCAGTGACTGGAAGAATGAGTGTGCCCTGAATTATCAACATGGGTCTTTGCCCTCCAGGTTCTGTCCGTGACTTAAATCTTGAGTGTGTTCTCAATATTTATTAAAAGCTTAGTTGAATCTAACTGTAGATCAAGTTGATAATATAACCATACAGAGGAAAGCAAAGAGCCCATCCAAGGACGTTGTGAACACAGTTCTTACTGCACACCCTTGTGGGATATAGGCCAAGGATTATTGAACTACAAAGCTCTCCCCCTTCACTTAGGTGGTTTGTGGTTGTTGGTGGTTGTGGTGAAGTAGTTCCTGAACCATTTTGAGTATATTGCAATAAATGAGTGAATAGATTGGTATATGAGGGAAGTAGGATTTTATGGTGGAAGAAGAGAGATATGAATATGGCACGGGGGAAGGAGACGAGGAACTTTTGGTGCTGGGTTGAAATTGGAGTATCAGTACAAACACACTGTTAAAATAGATATGTATTTCTAGTTCTGCTCCCTCCAAAGGTCTGGAAGCAAGGACACATCATTGGTAATGAGCTCTGAATGGCACCAGAGCTCCTTGGAGAAGTGGTTAATTCCAGGGCCATGGAAGGGAAAGTACTAGGTGGGTCTGGAATGTCTTGTTATACCAGAAAGTACTCAAAGTAAGGAAGTGTTCAAAACTTGAGGAGATGTCAAAAAGACGTAGGAACCATCTTGAAGGAGCTCACATTGGTTAAATTTGGGTCAATTGGAGCATCAAACAGAATAGTGAAAGTGATAAATAGTAACACATCAAATAAAAGATGAAGGAATCCACTGAGATACTAAAATATATCTCTGTATGGGGGTGAGATGGGAAAGCTCTTCTTTATTGAATAATGCTACCAAATGAATGTATAAGGAGTGACCGAATTAGGAAATCATTATTCTCTAAGCACCATTTGATAACTGAGGCAAGTAAAAGTTCATAAATGGATGTTTAACCACTGGATAAAACCTTTAGGGCATGAGATATTCACACAGTCTTAAAATATCACCCTACGGACGTAGGGTGCATTAGAAGAGGGACGCATTAGAAGAGCAAAGTGCTTCTGTGTCCAATGATCAAACTTACATCGTCTACAGTGAGACAAACTGAGCACAGGTGCCCTGTGATGTGAGACACTGGGAAAGGTACAAGGTCACCTCTTAATATTCCTGCCAAACATTTCACTTTAACCTAATCACGAAGAAGCAATCAAGTTTGGGAAGAAGCTAAAAACTGAGGACCATTCTACAGTGTAACTTATCTTTATACTTAAAAAATGTCACTATCGTGGAAGACAGAAGAAAAAAGCTGTTACGACAACTAAATGCAATGTGTGATCCTAGATCGGATCATTAATATATATATTTAAAGCTACAAAGGGCATCTTGGCAAAATGTTTGGAAATTTGGATATGGGCCCTTTATTAGGCAGTAGTACCATATTGATATTAAAAATTCCTGCATGCGACGGTGATACTGTGCTTATGTAGTGTCTTTGGGAATAAATGTAGAAGTCCTTAGCTACAAAGTGTTATGATCTCTGCAACTTACTCCTGGATGATTTGGGAGGGAAAAAAGTATGTATGTGAAGAGAATGGAGGAAGAAAGGAAACAGCCCGGCACAAATATGATCAAGTGTTAACTGAATTTTCCAGATAAAGAGCATATAGAGGCGTAGTGCATTATTTTCTTTCCCTTTACTGTAGACTTGAGAAACGTCAAAATAGAAAGTTTGGGGAAAAGCCAGCCTGTGGCTGGAGTCTGGAGGCTCGTTCGACACAGTCCACTTTTCCCATTGAGCCCGTGTTTGAGGCTTGGTCAGTGCTGGAACAGATCAGAAGATCAGTTCCTGAACACCAGTTGCCTCTTGTTGACTCCCCTCACCCCGCTGGGACCTGGTGGGGTGAGGAAACTCACCCTGAGGCACTGAGCCCCAGCCCCTCCCTGGAACAGGTATTTCTGATGAAATCCCAGGAGCCTGCATAGAACGAGGTCCTATGAATCAGATCTCCATTACACAGAGCGCTGCATGCCCGCAGGAATATTCCAAATTCTAGGACCAGGTCCATGGCAGTGTATCTTAAACCCAGTAGCTCATCACAATCACCTACAGGGCTCGTTAAGCCACAGATGCTGGACGCTACCCCCCCCACCAAGTGTCTGACTCAGTTTCTCTCAAGGAGACCCCAGAATCCATAGTTTTAGAGAAATGCCCAGACATAGCTCATTTGGAAATGAGGATTGAAACCCCAGGGCAGAGGTGGCCTTTAAGGAACTTTCCCACTTCTCGATGTATCTCTACTTAAAAATAGAGAATAAAAATAAAGACACACTTAAGAAACTTTTCCTTGATCATTCCAGTCATCCGATGGTAAATCTCTTCTGTCTGGTTCAAAGTCTGCCCTGTAAGTAGTACTTACTGCACTGGAGTAGATTAAATAATCAAGCCACAGCCTGGGCTTGAAGTTAGAAAGGTACTTTCAAATGGCGCAGACACCGGGTGTTTGGATCAGGAATGTGGTCTGGGTGGCTTCCAGGCAGAGCCTGCCTGTGCCAGGCTGGCAGGTTCTCAGCAGGGCTCAGCCGCTGTCTCCCCTGGCTTCTGACAGCTTTGACTGTGCCATGTGGGAAGGAAGCTGTCTAGGTCTAAAGTACAGCAAAGTCCTGAATATATCTGTGAAAGCTGGGAGTTTGGAATCAGGGACAGTTAACACTCAGAAGAAGTTAAGGATTGTCCTGTTCTCCTCTTGGACCATTTTAGGGGTCAGGGAGCTGAGATCCAGGCTCTGTCATGGCTGGGAAGTGTCAGAGATGGGTCTCTGCCAATGACTCAAGAGTGGCAGTGGGGCATGGGGGATGCTGCAGTGCACCCCACCGTCTCTGAAGCTTATGTCTGTTTGGTCCAAACACGCTTCCCCCATTTTTAGACATATGTGAAGATAATAAACGTCAAGCATTGGGTGAAGTGGGGACTACAGAGCGAGCTAACTCAGAAAATTTAGGCCAGGTTCTCTATGGCAAGAAATATGCTTAATAAGTTGTGGGATTTTTCTGCCCTTTATTTCTTCCTTGGATCTTTCTTCCCAAATTAATGCTTTCAGTGTCTGCTGTCCTTAAAAGACAGCATTGTTCAGGACTTTGTGATAATGGGGGTGATTTCTTTCACTGTCAGGTTTTGCCTGATTTGGGTAAACTAAAAAGAATTTTTTTTAACTATATGGAAAATCCTTTAAAATTATTAGTTTGTAGCTCCATTTAAAAATGGATATTTAAAATTTGTTAATCAAATATTTATGTGAGAACATAGCATTGAACAAACATACAAAGAACCTAAAAGCCTGGTCGGGGGGAGTGGTGAGGATGGTGTTGGGATGAATTGGGAGATTGGGACTGACATGTATACACTAATATATATAAAATAGGTAACTAATAAGAACCTGCTATATAAAAATAAATAAATAAATAAAATACGTATATGCAAAAAAAATAAAATCAGGAGAAAACATGAATATGATAATAATGAATATATAATAATGGACAAAAAAACCCTAAAAGCTCTTCCCTCTTGGAAATTATAATTTAGTGGGTAAAATATTAGAGGTGAATCCAATAGGCAGTTTGTAGTGATTGTCTAAATAAATATAACTTTAAATGTTAACTGTGCAACGCAATAATGTCATGTGAAAGCAGTGTTACAGATAATATATTTTCTTGTTCTTAAACAAGACTATATTTAAGATATATAAGATTTGAGATAAAATTGTTATATACATTTGCACGTTTCTGTTGCTTTTTAAGAACTAAAATAAACCAAAAAATTGACCTGTTTGAATCTTAAGTTTTCTAGAGATTTTACTTCTCTTAATGGGGCTTCTAGGATTTAAAGGATTAGCAGGGCCAAACTGATGGGGTAAGTAGATAGTAGAACTTGGGGGATTCTACTCAGATTCCTTTTGGTTTCAAAGAACAGTGACCCACTTGAGTATCATTAAGAAAAAGGGCTTTAGTTACGAGAACCCAAAAGAAAACACAGCAAAATCTGTGGACCAGAGGCCAACACAGGGCATCTCACTGGGACTAGAGTGGAAAGCCCTAGAGCCATCGGGAACAGAGGCTTGTCTCTGCAAGGCTGGCGCGTGCTCTCTCTTCTCTCTCTTCTCTCTCTCTCTTCTCTCTCTTCTCTCTCTTCTCTCTCTTCTCTCTCTTCTCTCTCTTCTCTCTCATGGTTTCCTGGCTTTTCTCAATGCATCTACTCTCCCCCCTTTCCCTCCTTGGCTTTCCTGTGTGGTTCCAATTTCTCCTTTCCTCCAAATCCCACCTCGCACATGGGCCTTAACGGCCACTCCCATCTCAGTTCTGCTGGGCTTTTCAAGGTGGTACCACCACTGCCACCTGGCAACTTCCCCTGGAGGCGTTTAGGTTAAATTCTCAAGAGAGGAAGCTGACTGTTCTGACTCATTTTCTTAAGCCAGGCCCTGTGAGTATACGTTGCTGGCTAGTTTATGGATGGTCCCCTCATTGGGTCAGATGTCACTCCCGGTCTAACTAGTCATGGCCAGAGTCAGAGGATACAGAAATGACTGTTGAGGGCAGCATCACATGTAAAATGAAGCAAATTCCTCCAGAAGGCAGTGTTTGGGGACAAGCACTCTAGAACTCGTTTCATGTTGTGGTGGTATTTCCTCTCGGATCAGAACCTTTGGGAATACCCGCGGTTGCTCCTGAACCCCATGGTGTTGTGTTCTGGGCAAAGTCAGAGATTGGGGGTTCAAGCAGCCAGAACTGGACCCAGGAACTCAGTCTTTTTTTTAACTCTCCGCCCTCCTCCCTGAGGTGTCTGTGAATACAATTAAAAGAAAAATGGGGAAGGGAGAGCTGCCTAGTTTGGGTTCCTTGGCATCCTTGACTGCTCTTGAATCCCTATCTAATCCCAAATATCTGGGTTCAGGGTAAGCTTGGGCCAGGGTGAACCCTTGGTCGTGGTTAAAAGGAATGACTATCCATGTGGCTAATTTTCAGGCTGAGCTCATGGTGGAACATCAGTCAGGGAAGTCTTTGGCAGATTTCTGCTTAGAATGAGATCAAGAATGGGATCTGCTAAGAACACATAGAGAGATTTGGTTTAATCCATCTGGAGAAGATGGCTGGGGCCCATAGAAAAGTATAAGAGACCAAAAATTAAGCCCGGAGTGTTCTTGTCAGAGAGAAGTTAGCTGAGAATTACGTCCTGGAAGCCCAAATGGAAGTATAAGGAGATGGAATACTTAGTATTCCAGGGAAAATAGGAGGACCAATTAGAAGGCTACTGTGCTTTTGATCAGGTGGGGTTACATATGGCAGGTTTTGTAAAGCCGGTAATTGACAAGGCCTGTTCTGACCATAAGGTGGGTGAGCAAGGAGTTGAGAGAGCTGACTTTGGGGTCAGACAGAAACTTCCAGAGCTGCATGATTTGGGTAAGCCTCAGTTTCCTCACCTGTAAGGTGCAGATAATATCTATCTCTCAGGGTTTTTCGGAGGGTTAAATATAATGTTATCAGTGAGGTGGAAATGTTAGCTATTATTCAACAATCTACAATCCTTATCATCAGAATATTTGTCCATGACCACTGACAAAACACATTACCATGCAATATTTTACTTGGCTTTTGCCATTCGGAACTGCATTTCCTGACCTCAGCCATGAGCAGAAATTAGGAAAGAAGGAAAAGGCTTTCAGTACTTACTTTGAAGTTGCCTCTTCTTTCTGGAATTGTCTTTAATCTAGGCTCAAAGCTTCTATTCTAGTGAGGGCTGGAATCTCTGGGAAAGACATGACTTGAATAAAAATTCATATCAGTGTTCTAAATGACTGATAGAAAATTTTTCTTACAAGAAATGTTTTTGGTGGGCAGGGCAGGAATGGGGAGCAGGAAGACATAGGCATATTGGTGCTTAAAGGAAACAAAAGTGAATGAAAAGAGCTTAAGTTGGGAACCAAAGATCAAGTCCTCACTTTTTCTTAAGAACAGTGTGGCCTAAGTACTTCTCAAAAGGTGTTCTATAAAGTCTGCGGCCTCTCTCAGACATTCATAATGTGAACTAGTTCTGAGCAGTCCTGTAGCCAAGAAAATGCCCTAACTTCATTTAGTCCAGCATTTCCAAACTTACTGCCCATGGCACTCCTTTTCAGACCTAAATCCCATCAGCCTCCTGAGGGACCAGGAAATTCTGCTGCACATCTAATCACGGAAGGGTACATCCCATCCTAACTTCTCTGTTTTCTCACCTTGACTTCTAGGCACATTAGAGAAGACAGGATTAGACAAATAAAATAATTGTCTTCAAATGTGTGAAGGGTTGACACTTCAGGCAGAGGGATTATTTTTATGTTTATTTTGGCAGTGCGGCATATGGGATCTTAGTCCCCTGACCAGGGATGGAACCTGTGCCCCCCTGCAATGGGAGCATGGAGTCTTAACCTCTGGACCACCAGGCAAGTCCCCAGAGGAATTAGATTTGCTCTGTATAGCTCCAAATAACAGAGTGAGGGTCGATGGTTGGATTCCAGGAAAGTGGACTTCACTTCTGAATGAGGGAGAATTTTTTTTAATTCCCTTATTTTTGAAAAGGCATTATAAACACATGGTACAAAATTCAAAAGGTGTTAATACCGAGTAAGGATGTGGGTCAATAGAAATCCTTACACATTGCTGGTGGTATAATAACTTAGAGAAAGTGACCATTTACACCTTCCATGACCCAGCCATCTACCATGTAGGATATGCCCCCAGAGAAATTCTTGCACACGTGAGACAGAATATATGTACAAGAATGTTCTGGGAAAGATTGTAAGAGCCTCAATGACCAGATGTCCACTAACAGGAGAATGGGTAAATAAATTATAGTATTTTCATATAGTGGAATAGTATATAGTGATGGAAGTGAAAAAACTACAGATACATGCAATGATATGGGAAAATCTTAGAAACTTAATGTTGATATGAAAAAGTTGTGGAAGACTACATACAGCATGGTACAGTTTTTATAAACTCAAAATCAAGCCAGATGGAACAATATATTGCTTAAAGATATATCTATATAATAAAATGTTTTTTAAAAGATAGTAAGAAACAGTATTATTTTTAATAGCCAGAAGGTGGAAACAACCTGTCTTTCAACTGGTAAATAAAATATATCCATACAATGAAATATTTTTTGGTAATTAGAAAAAAAGCAAAGTCCTGATACAGGCAGCAACATGGATAAATTTTGAAAACATTATGCTAAGTTAAAGAAGCCAGTCACAATTCATGTGAAATTCCAGAATGAATAAATCCATAGAGACAGAGAGTAGATTGCTGGTTGCCTAAGGCTGGGGTGGAGGGTACTTAGAGGAAATAGTGACTGCTAATAGGTATACAGCTTCTCTTGGGGGTAATGAAAATGTTCTAAAATTGATTGTTGTGATGGTTGTACAATTCTACAAACAGCAAAAACCATAAGAATTGTATACCTTAAGTGGGTAAGTTGTGTGGTGTGTGAATTATATCTCAATAAAGTTGTTATAAAAAATAGCAAGAAGGGCTTCCCTGGTGGCACAGTGGTTGAGAGTCCACCTGCCGATGCAGGGGACACGGGTTCGTGCCCCGGTCCGGGAAGATCCCACATGCCGTGGAGCGGCTGGGCCCGTGAGCCATGGCCGCTGAGCCTGCGCGTACGGAGCCTGTGCTCCGCAGCGGGAGAGGCCACAATAGTGAGAGGCCCGCGTACTGCGAAAAAAAAAAAAATAGCAAGAAAATAATAGACATGAAATTCAGGAAAGTGATACTTGGGTGGGGGGTGGTGTGTGTGTAAGAATTGGGTAGATGGGGCTTCCCTGGTGGCTCAGTGGTTGGGAATCTGCCTACCAATGCAGGGGACATGGGTTCGAGCCCTGGTCCAGGAAGATCCCACATGCCGCGGAGCAACTAAGCCCATGCACCACAACTACTGAGCCTGCGCTCTAGAGACCGCAAGTCACAACTACTGAGCCGGCGTGCCACAACTACTGAAGCCTGCACGCCTAGAGCCCGTGCTCCACAGCAAGAGAAGCCACTGCAATGAGAAGCCTGCGCACCGCAACGAAGAGTAGCCTCCGCTCGCCGCAACTAGAGGAAGCCCGCGTGCAGCAACAGAGACCCAACGCAGCCAGAAATAATAAATAAATTAAATAAATTAAGAAAAAAAAGAATTGGGTAGATGAAGAACCCACAGGTAGCCTTGATGGAGCTGAAAATATTCTAATGGAGAAGTACACTCTCTGGGGGCATTCACTGATATTTTTTGATTTTTAAAAATTATACTGTATAACTTGCATATGTGTTGCACATATTCTTTTGTAGATGTCAAATAATCCGTAGTAAAATTTTAATACAAAATGCACAAAAAGGCATATAGTAAAAGTAGGTATCACTCCTTTTGCCCTGGTTTGAAGGCAGCCACTATTCTCTGCTTTTTCTGTGTCCTTCCAGAGAATCTGCGCGTTTACAAACATTACACACCCTCATGTACATAACCAGAAGTTACTGCACGCTCTTCACACTGTCTCACACATTGGTTCAGAGAGCAACTTGGAGAACCTTCCTAACCTGTACGCAGAGTGGCCGTGGTCGTATCACTGACAGAGAGGCTTTGAGTCCTATTTGGGAAGAAGCGAGTTCTGGAGTCAGACTGCCCTTGGTTAGCCTTTGCTGCCTGCTCCTTTGCTGCATTCAGACCTGTGAGACAATAAGGCCAGCTTATCTGAAATGGCAGCCCTCCGCCATCCTCTATCACCTACCTTGCATTAGTTTTCTTCTCAGCACAACTTGTATGCATTTGTGTAGTTGTTTCCTGTTCATCTCCCCCACTAGAAAGCAGACTCTGTGATAGCAAGGACTCTGTCCCATTGCCACATGGGGTGTATTGCAGTAGGCACACAATAAATGTTTATTGAACGGTCAAACTAATAAACACGTGAATGAATGCCTGGTTTGAAATTCCAGCTCCGTCCTGTACTAGCTGTAAAATCTCAGGCAACTTACTAAATCTCTTTGCTTCAGGTTCCTCACGGGCACAATAGTATAATAATAGCCATGAAGATGAAATAAATGTATACCTTCAAAACACTTAGAACAGGGGCTTCCCTGGTGGCGCGGTAGTTAAGAATCCGCCTGCCGGTACAGGGCACACGGGTTCGAGCCCTGGTCCGGGAAGATCCCACATGCCGCAGAGCAACTAAACCCGGGCACCACAACTCCTGAGCCTGCGCTCTAGAGCCCGCAAGCCACAGCTACTGAAGCCCGTGCGCCTAGAGCCCATGCTCTGCAACGAGAAGCCACAGCAATGAGAAGCCTGCACGCCGCAGCAAAGAGTAGCCCCCGCTCGCTGCAACTAGAGAAAGCTCGCGCGCAGCAACGAAGACCCAACACAGCCAAAAATAAATAAATAAAATAAAATTTAAAAACAAAACAAAACACTTAGAACAGAGCCTGGCGCTTGTAACATTCGTTTTACGTTGGCTCTTCCTATTAGAGTATCCCAATGTAGGGAGGTACCATAATTTATTTGGTCTTCTACTGAGGTGGTTTCCAAGCAGAGTTGTAATGCACAACTTTGTACATGATGCCATTTTGCATATGGGCAAGCCTAGTGGTTGGATGAATTTCTAGAAGTGGGGTTTCGGGGTCCAAGAGTACATGCATTTTTGATTCTGAGAGAGAAAGCCGACGTGAAGAGACCAGTAATGACGAGCACGACTGAGCCGCGCTGGAGGATGCTCCTCCTTCACTAGACGTGCTTATTCAGTCACTAGGCTGTGTGACCAGCTCTCAGGGCTGTGGTGGCAACAACTCCTTCTGCAGATGGGAGGCTGGGCTGTGTGGCCTGCAAGGTCCCCTGCAGACCTGGAACATAATAGTGCGTCCCCTACGATTACTGGCTAAGTGCCAGACGTATTTGCAACACAAAAATGCAAACCTAAAATGTTCCATTTTATGTCCAGTTGGTGGTAATGGGGAAAAATACTCTCTTAACTTATTTTTAAACTGAGAGCCAATTTTTTATTCACATTGTAGTATTTGTTTTTTTGGGGGAAGAGGGATTTGCTTTATTTTTTGGACCTTTCTGAAGGTATTTGGTGTAAAAAAAATTTAAAACGTCCAGTGTACCTTTTAAAAAATGTGTGGTCTAGTATTTGAACTCTCCCTACACAAATTAAATTCTTATGTAATGATTAGGTTGGGGGTAGGTCAAGAAATATTGTATTTCTTTTTTAAAAAACTTTATTGGCTTTTTTTTTTTTTGCCCTGTTGAGTCTAGTCAATAATCCACATTCTCCAGCCACTCAAACGTCAAAATGTTTCAAAAACATAAAAAAATAAATGAATAGAAGCGTCCTTGTTCTTTAAATTATTTCTGTGTTACCCTGAACTGTAAGTGAACCCTTCTTGCTTATAAAAGAAGCAGCTGTTCATGCAATTGAAACCATGGTTCATTACAAGCTGACCTTGGATTCAGGAGTAAAACTTCCTCTATTTTACTACAACTATTCAGACAGGGACTGGAGATAAACAATAATCAAAATCAGGATGGAACTTGACTGGGAAACCCTCTATGTTCTTTGGCAGAATTATAGCAGCTCTCGAATTGCCAGGAGTGAGGCAATGTGAAATGACCCTCAAACATTCCCTTCTGAAATGCAGTGGGTCCAAGCTGCCAGCTCTCAGCAGACAAAGGCCGATTGTAACGACTTCTTAAGCATATACTTATAGAAACATTAATTATCACCAACCCTATTTTAAACATTTATAGAAAGTTGAGATGAAAGGGTCCTTTTATATCCATTTTTATACTCCCCCTTGCATGAAACTGTGATTACAGTATTTTTCCCCCCTCTCACTCCTTGGAATTCTTATTTCTCGGTCTTATTCTTAAAAGACTAATTTTGGTTTGAGGCTTTATGCTCATCAAGTTAGATATGAGAGGATGGCAGGGAAATGAAATGGATAAAGTGGGTGTGATGAGGGAGGGGACACACTGAAGTGTGGGAGGTATGGGCGTCTGGAGTGCAGAAATGACCTGTTTTGGAAAGGTAGGCGTTCAGTTTGCTAAGGTGCCAGTGGAAGCCAATTTGAGATCAGTTTGGTTAAGGTCGAAAGTAGTGGTTCTCAAACACTGCAGTTCATCAGAATCTTGGAGAAGGGCTGCTTTCACAGTGACCGTCATGGGGTACCTCCCTCCCAGAGAATTTGATTCAGTGTGTCCGATCTGAATGTTAACCAAGACTACTAGTGATTCAGATGCAGGTGGCTTGAGGCCACACTTTGAGAGGAAAACTGATTTGAAGGTTAGTTTTTCCCAGCCTGTCCCTCAAAGGACCGTCAGCCGTATGTCTACACAACCTGCTGGAACCCAACTTACCATCTCCCTCTCAGGTCTTCTCCGTGGCACACGGCATCATGTGCTATCACGTTGGCTCCAAAACTGATGTATGGCAGGCCGTGTGCAAGGCTGCTCTCGGCTGAGGCTGTCTTTGAAGAATGCTTTGACCTCTTGAAGTCAATTATAATTCTTTTTTTTTTTTTTTTTTTTTTTTTTTTTGCGGTACGCGGGCCTGTCACTGTTGTGGCCTCTCCCGTTGCGGAGCACAGGCTCCGGACGTACAGGCCCAGTGGCCATGGCTCACAGGCCCAGCCGCTCCGCGGCATGTGGGATCTTCCCGGACCGGGGCATGAACCCGCGTCCCCTGCATCGGCAGGCGGACTCTCAACCACTGCGCCACCAGGGAAGCCCAATTATAATTCTTTACAGAGTCATGAAAAAAAAGAAGAGAGAGAAAAAGAGAGATCACAGGCTAAACAATCCACTGATGGGGAGTAGATATCCCTGGCGTGGAGGAGGCTGACCTGGGCACGGTGGGGTAAGGAGAAACCCTGAACTTGCCTGTGGACCTGGCAGTTCAGTGCACACAGTGCAGACATGAGGACCGATATAAAGAGCCAGGCTGTTTGTTTGGAGGAGTCGTGGAGCTGCACGAATTCCACTTAGGCTGCAAAATGAGACTTGGCTCTGCTCTGGTTTCCCAGTGCCCACTCCCTCCCCTCCCGCTGCTCTCCTATGCTCCCATCCCTGGGCCAAGAGAACACACATCTGTCACTACTTCAGCTTCTCAGCCTCTGCTCTGTGCATGTGAACATGAACTGGAAATCCCAAATGGGGTGTCAGGAGGCCTGGACTTTGCCTTCCACTGGGTCCAATTCCGCAGTGTCTTGAAAAGAGCCACTGGACTGGGGCAAGCGTAGACTGTTGCCTTTCTCCCTTCTTCTGCCTCCAGCTTCCTGCTGGTGATGCGGGGGTTCCATCACATAGGAATCAGTGATGTTCATTCGGAAACAAAGTTCCTTCCCAAGATAGCCAAAGCAAGGGATTCCAATACAGGACTGAGAGAGGCGACTACCATTTATTAGGTACCTACTGCATGCCAAGTGCTTTGCACCTTTATTACATTTTCTCCTCACAATAACCCTGCAGGCTGAGCAGCGTTATCTTGTTGCAGGTCGGGAAACTGAGGCTGAGGATTCTGTGGCTTGTCCAAGATTGTACACATAGGGCTAGAGTGTGTGAGGTATAGAGAGGGCTCTATGCTTTCTGTTTCCTGTTGCCTTAATGATTTGTCTAGCGCTGATGCATTTACCGTAGCTGCATTTTATGCCCACCTAGGAGGCAGTACGCAGAGAGGTTAGCAATTGGGCTCTGCAGACAGACTGCTGAGGGTTCTGCCACTCGTGAGCTGTGTTCTATCCCTCATTTCTCTTGGGAGAACAAGAATAATGATAATATAATACTTACCTCGGGCTTCCCTGGCGGCTCAGTGGTTAAGAATCCACCTGCCAAGACAGGGGACACAGGTTCCAGCCCTGATCCGGGAAGATCCCACATGCTGCAGAGCAACTAAGCCCGTGTGTCACAACTACTGAGCCTGCGTTCTAGAGACCACGAGCCACAACTACTGAGCCTGCGTGCCAGAACTACTGAAGCCCACGCGCCCAGAGCCCATGCTCCGCAACAAGAGAAGCCACCACAGTGAGAAGCCCACGTACCGCAATGAAGAGTAGCCCCCGCTCGCTGCAACTAAAGAAAGCTTGCATGCAGCAAAGACCCAACGCAGCCAAAAATAAAATAGATAAATTTATTTTAAAAAAATACCTCTTAGAGTTTTGAAAATAAAAAGAAGCAATACCATACTTAGCACAGGGCCTGGTACAGTGCCAGTGCCTCAACTAATGGCTAATTACTATCACCACCATCATCATCATCATCTTTGCAGGTTGCCTTATAAATGCATATGGGATATAAATGTAAGATAGAAAAATAGCCAAGTGATGGCTGGGTGAATTCATGAAGGATGTTTGTGTGAACAAAAGAGGGAGAAGGCTGGATGGTGAGAGGGAGGGATGGGGCATCAGATGACTAAGATGCAGCTATGCCTCGGCCCTCACTGACCTGCTGACCCATTTTGTGGCCGGCCTCCTGAGGAACTCCCCTCCCCCAAGTGGCCTGGGCAGGTGATCCAGGGTAGCACAATTATGGTGGCCGCTAATTACTTCCCAGCTGTGCTGCTGGGTGTGTGGAAGTAGGGTGTTTCTGAGAGATTAAAGAGCAGGCGTTTCCAACCCTGCCTAGCCGGTCAGGTCCTTGATCAGCTTTGGGGGTCCCAGCCCTGAGGCCGGAGCGTGCACCCTGGCCTGGGCACCCCGGGGGAGGAAATCTGGGACTGGATGGTGGAGAGAGATCCTGAGGGGTCGATTAGACCAGGTCCGGAAGATGGAGGTTCTGCCTGTGAGAGGGACCCATGGCTGGTCCTCACTTTCCAGGTGGTAAGTCAAGGATTAGAAGATTGTCACTTATCCAGGTGTGAACACAGAGAGGTTGAGGGCACTTAGAAGAAAGGCCCTGCCTCCAAGAGGGGGGAATCCTAATACCTGCTTAGTCCACCGCTGTGATAACTATTTCTCTGTCCTCATCCGTGTCTCCAGTATTTATTATGAGCCCATAAGCCCAGTAGATGATTATTGTGTCCATGGTTCTGTGGGGGACACACATTTTCCATCCACGTTCTGAAGATATTTATTGTCCAAGAGTAATAACTATTGATATCATAAGAATAAGACTACTACCTACCACTTAGTTAATATCTAGTACATATCAGGCGTTTTATGTTCATAACTTCACTGAGCTGTGACAACAGTTGTCATGGAGTGGCTATTGTCAGCCTGTTTTATAGGTAAAGAAACTGAGGCTCAGGGACCTTAAGTATTGTAGCTTGCTCTCCATCAAGAACATACAGCTGCATGTGTGTCAATGCCAAGGCCAAGGTTCAGATCCAGACTCTGTCTAACCCCAAAGTCCTTGGTGTTAATTGCTAGTCAAGGGGGGAGTATATTTACCTGTGAAAGATCACCCACTAATTGAAGGTGGATTTTGAAGCCACTGAGTCAGAGTGATCAAGGGAGGCTTCGCGGCGGGCTGGGATGCAGGAGGATTCTGCAGGCTGAGGGGAAGGGTCAGTGAGGAAGTGCAAGGACAAAGAGGACAGTGAGGATGGTCACAGATGCCATCATCTCCCCTGATCTCCCCCACAGTCCATGAGGGACGGGGGTGACCCTTCCATTCGGAAACAGTGGAAGTTGGAAGAGATTATGTGACTTGCCCAAGGTCACCCAGCTACTAAGTGATAGAAATAGGTCCTCAGGCTCCTGGACGCCTTCCATTTTACAAGGAGCAGGGACCCATGGAAATTTTGTAGGTAGAGTATAGAGATGGGGCACAGACTTTCTTGTATCACTAAGGGTGGAATTTTCATTATTTGGATTACAGCAACCTTCTTCAAGATTTTTTTTTTTTTTTCGGTACGCGGGCCTCTCACTGTTGTGGCCTCTCCCATTGCGGAGCACAGGCTCCGGACGCGCAGGCTCAGCGGCCATGGCTCACGGGCCCAACCGCTCCGCGGCATGTGGGATCTTCCCATACCGGGACACGAACCTGCGTCCCCTGCATCGGCAGGCGGTCTCTCAACCACTGAGCCACCAGGGAAGCCCTTCTTCATGATTTTTTGTGTCACGGACCACTTTGGCAGTCTGATGAAGTCTATGAAGTCCCTTTGCCAAATAATGTCTTTTTAATTTTAATTATGGTAAACACATAGAACATGAAATTTACCATCAGCCACTTTTAAGTGTACAGTACAGCGGCATTAAGTACATTCACTTTGTTGTGCTACCATCCACAGAACTCTTTTTATCTGTAAAACTGAAACTCTGTACCCATTAAACACTAATTCCCCATACCCTCCTTCCCCCAGCCCTGGGCAACTACCATTCTACTTTCTGTCTCCATGAATTTGGCTACTCTGGGTACCTCATATAAGTGGAATCATACATTATTTGTCATCTTATGGCTAGCTTATTTCACTTAGCATAATGTCCTCAAGGTTTATCCATGTTATAATACCTGTCAGAATTTCTTTCCTTTTTAAAGTTGAATAGTACTCTGTTGTATGTCTGTACCACATTTTATTCATCAATGGACACACAGGTTGCTTCTGTCTTTGGACTATTGCAAATATGTGCCAAACAATGTTTTCAAATGCATAAAATTGGGTGCGTGTATGCATGATGCTTCTAAGTGTGTGTGTCCATATATAAATTAGATATAACATGATTACAAAAACAATTATTGATAGACAGTTATCTATGTATATTTTAAAAACAAATTGTGTCATAGAAATATATCAGCTTCTCTACTAATGCAGTAAATAAGATCTAGGAGCAGGCCTAATAACTGTCTTAATTTTGAAACAGTGAGGAGTGTAAATGATATTCTTGAGATATGTGCAGTAACTAGAATATGATGTAAAATATCTATGATTTTGGTGACAAAATCCCAGGTTCTGCCAACATTCCTGTAGTTTGTGGTTTACGTTGATAATTGAAGGAAATGCTAAATTTCAGTTAGAGATTCATTAAAAGAAAGATGTAATTATTTCCCATACAAGTCTGGGACCCCCTGGAATTCACTCTGCAGGTCCTAGGAAATTACAGCCTACAGGGGCCGTGATGAGAGTTCAGCTTTGGAGCTTGAAGAAAAGTTCCTTAACCATTCTGGCCTGAAGTGACAGCTCCAACTTCTAACTTTTTGGTTTGGGTGACCTTTTTCTGGCTTGGTCCAGCTGTGTGAACTTGGACAGGTTATTTAGCCTCTTTGAGCCTCAGTTTCCCCACCTGTGGTTGGATACCAGTACACATCCTTCAGAGTTTGCAGTTTCCTATGGCTCCTGAGTTTCCTCTTAAAAGATAGATAAAACCAGGCGAGCATTTTGGCCAAGGTTTATCTAAATCTCAAAATTCCCTTCTCCATCCATAATGGATGGCAGGATAGCAGGCTTGTTACATCCATGTTTTCCAGAACCTTGTTTTCTTCCTGCTGTCCTGGGTAAACAACACAGCTAAGCCAGACCCTGACTTCTGCTAGCGTCCTAGCCTTTTGGGAGCCAAGATTGGCATCTGTTTTTATAGACTCTAAGTTGTCTAAAACTTTTACAAACCGGGGGTGGTCTGGGATCCTATCAGGGGTCATAAAAGATGATAACCAGCAAAGATAGGGGATCAGAAGGGATATTCTTAAACAATTAGCTAAAAAAAAGGAAGCCACAAAGGGAAGTTTATATGCAGGTGTCCAGGCATTCCAGCAATGTGCCTTAAGATAACCAAGTCCCTGGCCAGGGATGACAGATGGGGATTTGCTACATTTGCTGCTTGCTGTATAGGCTTAGTCTGTTCTAATACTGAGTATCTCCTACTGTAATCCATGAAATGGGATAATGTTAGCTAGTTCCCAAGACCGTGGACAGATTGAGATAATGTGTATGAAAGCGGCAGCCCAGGCTGAGCTGGAGCTGAGACACAGCTGGGAGGGGAGCAGGGTGACCCCTCACCGGAAGACCTGTTTGTATGAGCTGCTGTGCACAGAAGTTTAGTTCTTGGTCGACGGAGGAGGGTGGAGGTTTTCTGTGGTTGTTATGTTTTATCTTCCCCTCAGGAGTGTCTGGGGAGGGAGGATGAACGGAGGAAGTGACCACTCTTTCTGTCCCCCTGTCGCAGATGCTGGCCCTCTGCAGTGGGGAAGGAGCTGTACTTATGGACTTGTGGAGACGGTGCCCAAGCACTGTTGGGTCAGAGCCTAAGGGACAGAATGTCACACCGAGTGAGGAGAGAGGGCTAGTCTCCCCCTGTACCCTTTCCTTTCTGCCCAGACTGCAGGGCAGCACTGCAGACCCCAGGGGGCCACCAGCAGAGTCCCTGTGGAGGGCAGTGGCTTGGTGAGGACGGGACAGAAGACCATGAGCGGACTCCTTGCTGTGTCCATGCAGACTTGGCTCCCCTGAGAATTCTGGAAGACAAGTGTTGGGAGAGAGAGGAGATGTTAAACAAGGCCTAATTTGATAAGCTGCTGGGGCTGGGAGCTAGCAAGGGTCAACTGTTTACTGCATTTTCACCACTTATATTTTGAGCCTGGGACATAATAAGTAAGGCCTTGTCCTCATAAAAAAATGAGAAATTCCTCTTCTTTTTATGAGTCTGGGACATAGTAAAGTGTCACGCACATAATTGCTTACTAGTAACGCCATGGCTGTTAAGGTATTGCTTTTCCATCAACTACGTAGGAGAAAGGTTAACAGGTCAACCAGCTGCTTGCCAAAGAGTTGGGATTCAGTCAGGTTTCTCTGGTCCCAAAGCTTATACTCTTCATTCTAAGATAACTTTTTTTTTTTTTTTTTTTTTTTTTTTTTGCGGTATGCGGGCTTCTCACTGTTGTGGCCTCTCCCTTTGCGGAGCACAGGCTCCGGACGTGCAGGCTCAGCGGCCATGGCTCACGGGCCCAGCCGCTCCGCGGCATGTGGGATCTTCCCGGACCGGGGCACGAACCCGTGTCTCCTGCATCGGCAGGCGGACTCTCAACCACTGCGCCACCAGGGAAGCCCTAAGATAACTTTTTCTTTTTTTTTTTTTTTTTTTTTTTTTTTTGCGTTACACGGGCCTCTCACTGTTGTGGCCTCTCCCTTTGCGGAGCACAGGCTCCTGACGCGCAGGCTCAGCAGCCATGGCTCACGGGCCCAGCCGCTCCGCGGCATGTGGGATCTTCCCGGACCAGGGCACGAACCCGTGTCTCCTGCATCGGCAGGCGGGCTCTCAACCCCTGCGCCACCAGGGAAGCCCCAACTTTTTCTTTTTATCAAAGGTAACTTTGATAAAGAGAAAACATCTGTCTTCAGTAAATTAAACAGAACTACCATCTGCCCCAGCAGTTCCACTCCTAGCCATATACCCAAAAGAATCAAAGGCAGATGATCAAAAAAAAAAAACTTGTACGTGCATGTTCATAGCATCCCTGTTCACAACAGCCAAAACACAGAAACAACCCGAATATCCACAAACTGATGAATGGGTAAACAAAAGGCGGTATACACATAAGATGGAACTTTATTCAGTCATGGAAAAGAATGAAGTTCTGAAACACGCTACAACGTGGATGAACCACGAAAACATGACGGTAAATTAAAGAAGCCAGTCACGAAAGAACACACATGATATGATTCTAAATATATGTTATGTCCAGAATAGGCAAATCCACAGAGACAAAAAGCAGATTAGTGGTTGCCAGCAGGTAGGCGGTGGGGGAAATGGAAGTGACTGTTAATGGGGATAGGGTTTCTTTGGGGGATGATAAAAATGTTTTAGAATTAGATGCTGTGATGGTTGCACAACACCGTGTACGTACAAAATGCCATGGAATTGTACGCTTTAAAATGGTTAAAGCGGTGAATTTTACATTATGTTTATTTTACCACAATTGACATAAAAAGAAAACAGCAAGGAGCAAATATTTAAATAGAACACGTTAAACACATTTCAGGTGCATTCTTTCTCAGCAACCTCTTTTTTCAATTTTTATTTTTTTAAATTAATCTTTATTGGAGTATAGTTGATTTACAATGTTGTGTTAGTTTCAGGTGTACAGCAAAGTGAATCAGTTATACATATACATATATCCACTCTTTTTTAGATTCTGTCCCCAATAGGTCATTGCAGAGTATTGAGTAGAGTTCCCTGTGCTATAGAGTAGGTTCTTATTAGTTATCTATTTTATATAGTAGTGTGTATATGTCAGTCCCAATCTCCCAATTTATCCCTCCCCCACTTTCCCCCTTGGTAACCATAGTTTGTTTTCTGTATCTGTGACTCCATTTCTGTCTTGTGAATAGGTTCATTTGTACCATTTTTTAGATTCCA
Organism: Delphinus delphis; assembly: GCF_949987515.2. Classification (NCBI taxonomy): domain Eukaryota; kingdom Metazoa; phylum Chordata; class Mammalia; order Artiodactyla; family Delphinidae; genus Delphinus; species Delphinus delphis. Next base: position 33,379,892 of record NC_082698.1, on the reverse strand, counting down.
CATATAAGCGAAATCATATGATATTTGTCTTTCTCTGACTTACTTCACGCAGTATGACAATCACTAGATCCATCCGTGCTGCTGCAAATGGCATTATTTCATTCTCTTTAAGCTGAGTAATATTCCATTGTATATATGTACCACATCTTCTTTATCCATTCCTCCATCGATGGACATTTAGGTTGCTTCCATGTCCTGGCTGTTGTAAATAGTGCAGCAATGACTCAGTTCTTAGTACAGTTAATATCTTGCCCATCTTGGAACTCCTTAGGCAACCTCACCTCAGCAGAGCCCAGTTGAGAATCAGGAGTCAAAGAGCTCTAAGGACCTCCTTCAGTGTGAGAGGAAGGCCTGAAGGGGGAGTCTGTGAGCTGAGTCCATCCTGGTATTATGACCTAGGACATTCCTGGATCATAGTGATTCCCTGAGCTATCAAGACAAGGACAATCCCATTCCGGGTCTTTGCAACACAGTTTTGGGCCTCTTGATTTGCTGTCTGCCTTGTTACATAGCAAATTATGTATTCCTTGATTCATTTCTGAGAATGTCAAAGATTTTAAAGGAATTTCAGGAACAGGCTCAATTTAGTGATATAAGTTCGTGTCCTCCAATGTGCTTGATTAGGACACAATTCTGAACCTAGGACCAAGTGTTGAAACACAAGGGTTCCGCCTAACAGCCACAGCATCTCCAATGTGGAGTTTTTCAACTACGGGACAAGGTCGTCTCAACACAGGGCTATTATGAAAGTCAGATATGATTATGTGTGAAAAAGACTTTTATGAATCATGAGACGCTATACACATGCAAGGTACTGATTATTGTGTTGGCAGCAAAAAGCCCCTCACTTCTAATAATAATAGCTAACACATACCACACGTATGTGCCAGGCACGAGGTTAGTACTTCACACAACGTCCGTGTACATATAGAGGTAAGTTCTGTTTTAGTGCCAGGTAACCAATGGAGAAACTGACAGAGAGGGCTGGTAAATAACTTATCCAGGGTCCCAGAGCCAGTACATGATGGAGCCAGGATGTGACCCGGCAGGCTGGCTCAGTCTTCACACAGCCTCCTGCGTATAATATATTTCATTCTTCATATGATAGGAAGGAATAAGTCAAGCAGAACTGAGGGGTGTAATCAACACTTTTTAAAGTGAGTATCCTTGGATGAGATGACACCCCGATCACTGGAACCAGCTCAAAGCTCGTTGTTAGCATCACCTTCCAAACTCCACATTCGAAGACATTCATTTCAGGAGCTTAAAATCAACCATGGTGGGAGTATTTACACCACGGAAATTAGCAAATGCTCTGAACCAGGGCTTTTTCTTTCCCTTCTATTTTGGAGAGCCTGTTAAATATTTACCAGCATATCACTGGCTATACCAACTCCTATTGGCAGAAAGACTTAGTAATAACGTCTGATAATGATAATAAAAACATGAGTGCATATATATCTTTTTGAGTTAGTGTTTTTGTTTTGTTTGAGTAAATACCCAGAAGTGGGATTGCTGGATCATATGGTAGTTCTGTTTTTAATTTTTTTGAAGCACCTCCATACTGTTTTCCACAGTGGCTGCACCAATTTACCTTCCCACCAACAGTGCGTGAGGGTTGCCTTTTCTCCACATCCTCACCAACGCTTGTTATTTCTAGTCTTTTTGTTAATAGCCATTCTGACAGGTGTGAGGTGATATCTCATTGTGGTTTTGATTTGCATTTCCCTGATGGTTAGTGATGTTGAGCATCTTTTCATGTACCTGTTGACCACCTGTATGTCTTCTTTGGAAAAACGTGTATTCAGACCTTCTGCCCACTTTTTAATCGGATTTTCTTTTTTTTTTGCTGTCAAGTTGTATGAGTTCTTTCTTTGTTTTGGATATTAACCCTGTGTCAGATATATGATTTGCAAACATTTTCTCCCATTCAGTAGGTTGCCTTTTCATTTTGTTGATGGTTTCCTTTGCTGTGCAGAAGCTTTTTAGTTTTATGTAGTCTCACTTGTGTATATTTGCTTTTGTTGCTTAGATACTGTGATTAATGCCACTTCACAGGTGGGAAACTGAGGCTCATGTCTCACAGCAGTGAACACCGAGCAACACTGCCCTTGGAGTATCAGAATGGGAAGTAGGGAGGGACCAGGTGGAACAGGCTGGATGTCACTTGCTGACTTGGAAGAGAAAAGAGGAGAAAGGAAGTCACAGGCACAGATAGGAGCCTTATGCAAACTTTTAGGATGTCGGGTGAGGCAGTTTGGGCACCTACTGCCGCGTATGAGTGATCCCAGAAAGGCCAGACTCTCTCATGGTCCTGAGCTCTGGGTCATCGCCTCTGGGAAATCTTTCCTCACTGCCCCACTATGCGCCCCCTCTGTCCCCTGCTAGCCTGGATTAGGTTGTCCCCTCTCACCTTCCAAACCCCACATTCCCACAGCTCTTTAAGGTTATCTCTTTAAGAGAAGACACCACATTGCACTATGATTGTCTGTTTGGGTCTCTATGTGCCTTGCAAGGCGGGGAACCTAATCACTCTAGTCCCAGCCCCCAGCATTCCTGGTTAGAGCTCAGTAACGTCAGTTCCTCCAGACAGGAGACTGCATTTATGACCAGGAAGAGTAAGCATCAGATCTTTCACCTCAAGGAGAAGTTTATAGGTGATAGCACTTATTTAGGGAGTGGAGCATCATGGCCTTTTCCTACTAACCTGGAACCGTCCCTCAAAACATCTGTTTTCACATGTCACAGAGCCCAGATGGGCTGCCTGTTGCCAGGATGGACCATGATTTTTCTCACCATTGCAGAATCACTTAGGTTGTTTCCATTTTGACTCTTTCAAGCAATGCTGCAAAGGTCATTTCTGAACCTATCGCCTTGTGCTCTTGTGCAAGTGCATTCCTAGAGGGGAATTGCAGGGTCAAAAGCAATCCCATAAAGGTTGCATCTTTAAGACTCAAATATTAGAAAGTGTTCATGTGACTCTTGGCTAATGGCAGTTACCTCAGAGGCAAATACCTCAAGGACCTTTCCCATGGCGTATTATTTATCTGTTCTGACTCAACATCAGGGTTCACAACTCTTGTAACAGGGTTTTCTCTGAGATTGACATTGCAGTAAGCAGCAGGAATGCCCAGGAGAACATGTCAAGAGAAAGGGAAGACAAAGTCAAGGGAAGCAAGAAAAACAACATGGAAGAAACTGAAATAGAAAAGATGGCTTGGAGCTGAAAGTACGATAAAGTCAAAGAAAGAAGGAAAATAAAGTTACTCCCTACCTGAAAAAGGATCTTATGCAAGTTTTCCTTTGAAAAACCCATAATGCTAGTAAATAGCAAGACTCTGGTAGGAAATCCTCAAGATTCATCCTCCTATTTTATAGATGAAGAAACAAGGGCAGAGGGGTGAACTGACTTGCTCGCTACTTAGTAGCATTGCAAGGACCAGAGCCCTTGCTTCATAGTCATGCTGCATCATGGCCTTGATTTTTCCTTCCATTTTTCTCCACTTATCCCTTTATAATTACTTAGGCAATATGGATAATTCATTCGGAGCTGGAACATCATTTACTCATTTCACTGAGTTTAAATAGAGATGACAGGGCCTATTCTTAATGTTTAACAATCAAAACCAATTATGACTCTTTCTTTCCCTCATGCAAAAAAACACACTGTCCTTTTCAGAATGCAGTGTTTTCATTCTATGGCATAAACAGGCCAATGAGAACAATAACGTGGCAAGAAAACCTCCAGAGAAGGTAAATACTAAGTATAATCAAGGAAGCCCAGTTATTCAGGGTTGGGGAAATTATGCTATGGATAAAAATAGCTCAAAGGACACTGAATTCATGGGTACGAGTCAGGGCACACTCATGTGTGTTCAGCCCAGTGATGTGACCAACACCAACAAGCTCAATTTCCTTCCGCCACGTAGAGGGGACCAGAAAGCCCCTAGGTATTTCCCTGGTATAGAACCAAATCCCCCAAACTGCCCAAGTGATGCTTAGCTAGACCAGAAAGTCTTCCCACTTTGCCCCTGTAGCAGAGGAAAACTGAGTCATAGAGCTATCCTAAACATAAGTTCAATTAATTACACATCCACCTATCCACCTTTCCTTCCCTCCATCCATCCCTCCATCCTTCCATCTGACTGTCGACATTTGTTGAACTCACACCATGTTGGAGTTCAATGAGGAATTTCGAAATAGCTTCCTGATTGGAAATAATAGCCAAGTCTCGACCTTTGGCTCTACAATATCCCTGGGTGTTTTTTCCTTGTTTATGGAGAGGGACAGACAATTTTCTGAGGTTTCTGTCCATCAATGGAATTTACATGGATGTGGTTGCTCTTCTCTTTGTCATCCTAAATAGTAGAGCTAGAGAAATGAAGCAAGACATATAATTAGATGTAAAAAGGAATCCTGCTTTTCTTGGACTCCATCTTGAAAAAAGCCATTCTTTTGGAAATCCAAGGAAAAATATTGCCAGTGAGCCCTTCAAAGAGGCAGAAAGAATTCCAGTGGACCCAGGGAAGATAGCCATTGTTTACGAAACACTCCTGGAGGAGTGTTTGAAATACTCTTGGAGGTCCCTTTCACATGTATAGATGCTACTGGCTTAATTCAGCATTAGAGCTTTTGACACCAGTGCCACTGGGAAATTGCATCCTCGAGGTATCTAGGGGGCTCTGGCCATGACACTGCGCTTATTCCTTTCCTTGGCAAAACTGCCATGTTTCAGGTTTTAGGGGACTGAGGAACCCAAACAGAGTTCTTGCCTAAGATCCTGGGATAAGTTCATAAAATGTGACTACGTGAGATTGAAAGAGAGGAAAGTGACGCAAAATGGATAAGATAAGGTACCTCCTTGACTGTGAGCTCTGTGAGGAAGGAGACTCTATTGATCATATTCATTGTTTTATCTCTAGTGTCTGGCAATATGATATTCAATACTCAATAAATATTTGTTTCATTAATATCATGGTTGCAGTCTTTCCAGGAAATGTTGCAGCATTTAAACCGCTAAGCAATACAAAGTATATGAGATTTGAAGTGAGAAAGCCCAAGTCTGATTTCTGGCATTTCTAGTAACTAGCTGTGCGCATCCGTTTTCACATCTTTAAATGGGGTCAATAGCATGTAGCTCACAAAACTACTGGTAGGATTAAGTGGAATAGCGTATTTAAAAGGCTTGAGCACAATACCTGACACGGTGATATGTGCTTAATAAATGTGGAGTCTTAAACAAAATTAGAGGACTGCATCCACTTTAGCAAGAGGACTACAGCGACTCTAAAAAGGAAGCACCAATTTAAAATGTAACCAGTGGGGCTTCCCTGGGGGCGCAGTGGTTGAGAGTCCGCCTGCCGATGCAGGGGACACGGGTTCGTGCCCCGGTCCGGGAGGATCCCACATGCCGCGGAGCAGCTGGGCCCGTGAGCCCTGGCCGCTGAGCCTGTGCGTCCGGAGCCTGTGCTCCGCAACGGGAGAGGCCACAACAGTGAGAGGCCCGCGTACCGCAAAAATAAATAAATAAAATGTAATGAAATGAAAGAGAAGCCAAAATCATGAAATTTCCAGCCTGTCCTAAGGAAGTGCTATAATGACAGAAACATTTGGTGATAGATACAAAGAATATTTTAAGAAGGGAATCAATCGATAAAATTTTGCTAGTGTTTCTTTCGCAGTTTTCAGTGCTAACTTTATTTTCATATGAACAAAACTGCTTTCCTGGGTTATCTAGTGATGGCTCACTAAAACTTGCTTTCGAAGTTCTTGCTAAGAAAAAATTATCCAAAGTTTGGAAATAAGGCAGAGAATTTATTGCATACTTTTGTTTCAATGTCATACTAGAGAATTGTCTGAAACACTCACTTAAGGATCATCTGAGGCTCTGGGAAATTATCAATTTGTTTGACTTACTATTTACTATCTGTTATAGGCTAAATGTTTGTGTGCCCCCAAATCTATGTGTTGAAGCCCCAATTACTGCTTCAAGTCCAGAGTCTGTAACTTTGCATAATAACTTGTAGAAGATTGACGAGTTGTCTTCCCACTAGGCATGTCAATGGTTTCTGTTTGTAGAAAGAAGAGCCCTGAAGGTTACGGTTTTATTGACTTGTAGGGCATTAACCATTTTTTTTTTTGCATTAACCATTTTTATCTAATGTGATCTGAGCTTTCGTTTTCTTGCTCTGTAAAATGGCATTAATATTTCTCCTGTAGGATTAAATACAATGCGTATAGCGCTTGTAAGGCGCTGCCTAACACATAGCAAACTCTAAATTATACTCACTATGATTATTTAGATCGGAGGTCCACAGCTGTACAGTGTTTAAAAATATTGGTGACCAATAGGTAAAAATCAGGACATTACATATATACATATATACATTCAGATTTTCACTTCTCTTAGAAAATCACAAGGTCTGGTAGCCCAAGGCAGCCAACAGCTCTAAGTGGGTGTCATCTTCCCTTTGGGATGGGCAGGTATTGTCCCACAGGCCACACCCAGGCCTCTTTTTTCCTTTACATTCCCTTCCTGGCCCTTGAGGCTTCAGTCTCTGGTTTAGAGCATCATCTCCTCATTCCCCAATTGCACAGGAGGTCTTCACAGAGCATTGCTTCTTTTCCTCTCTTCCCCAGCCCTGCGGGAAGGGCATGGTGCACTCTGGCTGAGTGCATGGGTAGGACGTCTTCTTGAGGGTCTCTGAGACTGTCACATCCTGCTAGATATTCTCCACGACTGGTAGCACTGGCTGAGCACCAGACTAGCTGATAGTAATAGTTAACCTTGATACAGAGCTCCCACCTATGCCAGCCACTTGATGTGGGTTAACTTGCAGAATCTTCCAGACCATTTGAAGGAGGTATCACAGGCCCACAATTGAAAATTTCAGAGCTCTAGAAATCAAAATTCTTCTTATGACAAAATCTAACCTGAACCAACATAAAGCTATGTAGTCTTTATTTCTCCCGCTTAATTTAAGTACCTCACATGTTGCTGCAGAAATACTAATGTGTTTCATTACTAGGTACTGCCCCAGACCCTACTGTGGGGATGGTATTCACACCATACTAACTTTCTAAGGTCTGAATACCTGGTTCAGGTAAGGTATCGAGGATACGTATTATTCCCATTTTACAGATGAAGAAACTGGATCCTTGAGAAATTTTTTAAAAAATCCAAATAAGTGTTTAACTGTAGTGACCATCCATCAGACTGTCCTTCCTGCATGGCCTGGGGCAAGTCACTTCTCTGGACCTCAGTGTCTGTTTGTGAAATGAAGGGTAGTACTGCTAGCTGTATGCCATACACTTGATAGACTTTAGATCTCTTGTCCTATAACATAGGTGTGATTAGTATCCGCATTCTGCTGATGAAGGTATTTAAGTTCAAAGGACTTAAATAACTTGCCCAAGGTCACCCAGCCAGTCCCTGGAGAGCTGACTTGTGAACCAGGTCTGTCTGACTTTGGCATCACACACCCTTTCATGGGGTTCAAGGGTCCTCGTAACTGTAAAAGGAGTCCCTCTCTCTTATATCCCTATCAGATTGCTTCACTAAAAAAAATAATGCCTGGCCCATTTTCTCTCTCGTTCCTCGCATTCCAGCAATCATCGGCTTGGCTTGACGGGAGAGGCCAGGGGCGCTTTGAGAATGGGGGGCGCTTTGAGAATGGTGTTTACTGTTCCCTATCTCCCACACCCCAGGGGAGACTTCCAGCCATTCCAAACTGTCCACTTTCAGACTATTGTAGGTCTTTTCTAGGATCTCATTTTCCGGGACGCAGTGGTCTGTCTCTCGCTCTTCCTGCTGTAAAGATTTCTGCAAGTAGGTGCAACATTTCTCTAGGGACTTGCAGCCCCAATAAGTCTGAGCTCAGCAGGCCCAGTTCTCCAGCTCCTGCTAATGAGGTCTGTCCCTCCTCCTTCCTTCCATCTCTCCTGGATGATTACTCCTCCTCTCACTCAGGGGACGCAAGAGTAATCACAGGAGCTTCTGGGGGGGGGCTGTGCCTGGGAACCCTGACCTCACTGAAGGTGACTTGAGGGCCTGTCATCTTCCAGCCAGTTCAAGTGACCAGGGAAGATGTGGCTCTTTCCCATAATGTCATGTTTTTCAACCCAGTTGCTAGAAGGAAATGTATCTGGGTGATAAATACAGAGCCTTGTGAAGTCTGTCTATAATCGTGGGCACTGGTGGATTCACTCTCCACCAAAGAAGAGATGCTACGGGGAGACAGAAAGCACCAGGGTCTGTTATCTCCCTCCCTGTTCTTTACCCCTCTGACCTTGGGCAAGACACTTGACTTTATTGTTTTCTTATCTTGAAAATGGGGATAAAATGATCCAGTTCTGCCTATCTCAAAGGACTGTGAAGAGAATCACAGTAGTAATGAATGTGACAACCTTTGCAAACATCACATGCAATTATCATGTAAACCTCACAGTGGGTGAGCTATAGCCAAGGATGAGGAAGGAAGGTCACAGGAAGTCAGCTCTACAAAGAGATGAGATCAAAAGTTCAGTAGACTGACTCCAACAGAACTTGAGAGATGATCTAGAGTTTACACATATATATCCAAACGCATATCCCTTTTCGCCACTTCAAAATGATCGTGAATTACTGGATTTTCTGAATGATTGAGGAGTTTTGTTTTGGTGTATCTTTTAAAGCATCTTTATCCCTTAAGATTTGGGGTAGTGCAAGGAATGCAACAGGAGTAAAAATCGAGAGAAAAGACATAGAGCAGAAACAAACCTGCACCTCATTTCAGTAGTGAAGTTAGATTATCAAACAAATTTATTTATTATATAAATTATAAATTGGAACATAAACTCTAAAAAAAAATCTAGCAGATATAAAAAAGAGCCAAAGAGAACTTCCAGAAGTAGAACCTATAGGAACTGAAATTAAGCACACCAATTTCATAAACCAATTTGGGGACTGTTCTAGCTGGGAAGAGATAAGAGTCAAGGCCTCCCATGGAAAGGAACAGTGGGCTTGGTGTAAGTGGAGCTGTGCGTGGTGGGGGAAGGGAAATATACAAGACCTCTGGAAACTATACTTCTCATAGCCACAGGGATCTCAGCGGATGTTGTCTCATCCCTTGACAACAATAGTAGCATCGGCATCAGGGCCAGATCCTCAGGGGCAGCAGCCAGTACTTCTTTGGGAAAAATGGAAAAGGGATGGGAGAGGGAGGCATCACCAGCTCTTACCAAGTCGTTCAGAAGTAGGCAATGTCTGTCTATCATAAATTCCAACTATGATCCAGAAAGCATAATTAGCAAACTCTGGGATTATTCTTGAACATCAGCTCTAATTAAACAAAGGCCGTTGGTGTTTTCCAACTGCATAGTCTTAGAATTGAAGCCAGGAATCCAGGTTCAAGAAATCTTTCCAGGAGGTGAGACTTCTTATCAAAGCGAAAGGGCATAAGAAATGAAATATACATCAAAGCCCAGAATCATAAAACTTGGCACTCAGAAGAAACCACAGAATTACAGTGGGGCAATCCCTTCATTCACAGAAGAGGGAACTAAGCCTTAGAGAGAGAGAGTGGCAGACACAGATCATGCAGTTAACCTCCTAATCTCCACTTTGAAACAAAAGCAACACCACCTACCAAAGCAGTCTTCCTTGGCTCAGCTTTCCAGAAGAAAAAATGATTGAAGATGGGGTTGTGAATCCCAGGTCATCTGGTGAACGGTTGGCCAAGTCAGAATGTAGAGAGATGAGGCTGGTTGAGCCCAGGAAGGGGAGCCGGCCAGGCAAGGCTTGGAGGAGATGAGCTTGGAAGCAGACCCTACAGCAGCCCCTAGCAGGTTGTGCCAGGACTGAAGACACTATGTGAGGAAGGAAAAGGTGCTTTAGGTAGGGAAAGGACATAATAGCAAAGGCCTGGAGGTAGGGGTGCATGCAGATTGGCTTCGTTGATGCATTTATTCAAAAAGCATTTGCTGGGAGCTGGTCATGTGTTGTGTTCAGCACAGGCCAACTGGACATGGTCCCTGTTTTCATGGACTTTATGGTCCAGCGAGCTGGGGAGGGAAGGAGGGAGATGGGACAGCCAGCAGGAGTTCGAATGTCAACTGTGGAAGGATTTTTGATACATTTCTGGGGAAAAGGAAGAAACCAGAAGACAAACGACTCGGTAGCTGCCGTCATTACTGTTACTGCCAGAATCCCCTGCCACTCAGGGCTCTGGTTGTACCAAGCTATTCCTTGAGGAAGCAAACCAAACTGTGAACAGTGGGTGTTTCCAGGTACGGCGATCGTGGGTGCTTCTGTCTTCTTCTTTATCCCTTTGTATACTTTTCAAACTTTCTATCTTAAATATGCACTACTTTGAGAATTGGAAACAAAATTAAAACAATATACTCTATACTTTTAATAAAGTATTTATTTAAACTACTGATATTAACCATACGTATCAAATATACTGATATGGAAGAAAATCCACAGTATATTACTGAGTGAAGAAAAAGAGCAAGGAGGCAGCCACAGAACAAAACATCTAAAGTGATCTCATTATTGTAAAAAAAAAAAACCTACCTATGTATTTGATTACATATGCATATAACGCACACACACACACACACACACACACACACACACGCACAGTTCTGGAAGAACCTATACTAAATTCCAGCGGCAGAGGCGGGGAGTTTTACTTTCACATTCTTCTGTGATGTTTGAATGTTTGCAGTAAGCACGCGTTAACTCCGGCCATTTTAAAGCCCTAAAATGCATAGCTGTGAGGTATCATTTATTGTGTTTATCGCTCTGGGTACTGTGCTAGCATATTCCTTCTCTCTCCTCGTGGCTTCTACTCAGTTGTCCTGTTCTCTGGGCACCAGGGAAGAGGATCTTTCAACTCGCTCAAGTCTGCGCCCACCCCACTCAGCATCTTGGGCTCCTTGGATCTGCCCTCCAGGGACGTGGGTCTGCACCTTCTGCAGGTGTGGTCGGGCTTTGTGGAGCAGGAAACTGATGGGAGTGATTTTTCTGCCTCCTCTCTGGACCCCTTGGCCTGAAGAGATGGGGGATGGTGGCAGGGGAGTGGGCCTCGAACACCCAGTGGGGTGGGTGTCCTGACCCGTGAGGAGGGGAGGGAGAAAGAAGGAGGATTAGGGAGGTGTCCCCCACCTCCCCCCTTGACACCCACCTGGGGCTGACAGCCTCTGGGACCCCCAGCCTCTTTCTTCCTCTCACCCTGCTCAGCCCAGGAAGGAGGCTGAAATAATTAACACCTAAGTGGAAACTCTTTTAGGAGGGATTGTGAACTCCTCCATGACCTGCATTTTAAACCTTCTGTCGCTAATTGTGGAATGCAAGCTTTGTCTCCTCTGAAAGGAAGGCAGGCCAATGGAGATCAGGTGAAGAGGGCAGGGGGCCCCCCAAACATTCTACCTCCAAGCCTGGTGCGGATGCAAAACCCGAGCTGGGGGCGTGTCACCAAAGCGGTTGGTCCCCACCTCCACCCTCAAAGGTGTCTGGAAGTGAGCTCTGTAGCCCCATCCGGGGTCTGTCGCCTGTCTGGGACCTGGGGCCCAGCCATCTCCTCCCTCAAGCAGGCGAGGCCCTGCCCTGGCATCCCAGCCCTCAGGACAGATGGCCTGTGTGTGCTGGCAGCTGAGGGCGCAGAAATAGGTCTGAACGTGCTTAAAGGGGTAGGGGACTCCAGAAAGGAGTGATGGCATGAGCTGGGAGAACTTTTCAAGGATTGATTAATTTTGTGCATGGGTAAAACATTTAAAAGGTTCAGAGGAGTAAAAGCAAGTGTCCCTCTTACCGCTAGCTCTCAAGTTGTGCGCTCTCTCTGTCTCTCTCTCTCTCTCTCTCTCTCTCTCTCTCAGTATATATCTGTATGTATGTGTGTGTGTGTGTGTGTGTGTGTGTGTTTACATTAATGACTCGCTACAGAATACACTCTCGTTCATCTTTTTTTTCACGAAACAATGCTTTCCAGGCCTTCTACTTGCCGTGAGACCTGTTAATGTCATTAATTCCCTTGTGCTCAATCTCCTCCTCTGTAAAATGAGTGATAATAAGATTACTGACCTCATGGGGCTCTGGTGAGAAATAAATGCGTGAATTCATGTAAAGTCATTAGACCAGTGCCAGCACACAGAGAGCACTGTCAAGTGTTAGCTGTTATTATTATCATGGGCATTGAAAGCAAAATTTTAGCTTATGATCACCCCAAGAACTTGAATCTTTGTCTTTTAAGGTATGTAAGGTGTGTGTGTGTGTGTGTGTGTGTGTGTGTGAGAGAGAGAGAGAGAGAGAGAGAGAGAGAGAGAGAGAGAGAGAGAGGGGGAGAATAATGATTTAATATATTACAGGAAAAAAATAGTGATTGATTCTGAGATTCTGATTCTGGAAACTGAGAAATTAACGTGAAGAAAGTGCAACAACAATACCAACGAAAGCTTCTATTCATTACCTGTCTACCATGTGCCAGATGCTATCCAGGCCCTTGACATACCTTATTTAAGGCCTGCAACAGCCTTGGGGGCAGGTATTATCATTTCCAATGTACAGATGGGGACACTGAGACTTCGGTTAATTTGTAATAGGAAAGCAAAGTCATGTAAACTTGGTCCTTTGAGTTTCCTGTTTATGCCGACCACATAATACAGTAGTTGTCACGCGTTCATGTGCAGATCCGCGCTGGAAGTTTTATTTGATTCCACACTGTTCTCTTCGTGGCTCCTGTGACGTGGTCTTTGCTTAAACCCAATAAATTAGTAGGTAGATTCCTGGCCTTGAGCCTCATCAGTACCTCGTCTACTGATACTCTGTGGTACGTGACTTAAGGCAGTCATTGAAGCTGATCTTTTCCAGGGTAAAACATCTTCTTATTTTTCTCCTTAAACATGCCTGGGAAACTGCATTTGGCCTTTCTTTCCATTTATCCCTGAGGCGTCACCTGGGTGTTGCCCTCCGCTTCCTGTGCCTTTGACCAGCCTTTTTCTGCCACCCGTCGGTTTTCTGTGGCAGAGCCCTGGTCTGGTCTTTAACATGCTGCCCTCTGAGAAAGCAGCAGACGACCAGTCTTCATGGGGTTGTGCAGAAAGCCAGGACTGACAAGGACCAAGGGAGAGTCAGTCCTAAGAGGTAAAGAGTGGTAACTGTTTATCAGAGATTTTATGCCAACCTTCTGGGTTCTCTGCATTCTATCAATAGTTGGTTGGAGTTACAGAAGCCTAAACCCATGATGAGTGATAACAGTCGATACCACGTTTCTGGCTCTGATGGGAGCCAGGAACAGTGAGGGAGGAATTTAGCAGAAAGCAACACCAGTGAACGTTTGGTGACATTTAAATGATGTGGGTTTTGTCCCTTTCCTCAAGTGCAGTGGTCACCTCCTTCCCCACCCCGGCATGGAGCCCTGGTACCTGCGGGAGGGTTGGCAGGGGTCTCGGGGACTGGCAGGGGCAGGGAGGTGGCCCCACTGTGTTGTCCTGGCTTTGCAGGCTGTGCTGGGACTCCTCCCCTTGAACAGCTGGCTCAGGAAGAACATGAATAACAATGATAATCCTAAACAGATACGCAGCTGAAAATGCCACTGATGGAGTTTCTGATGAAAATAAGTCACGGGAAAGATTGTTCAGTGAGCTGAAGTGGTACCATTGGAAGTTCTGCCCAGTAACCTTGGGTCTTCTGTTCTCTGAACTGCCTGTTCGCCTCCTGTGACTGTTCTTTTATTGAGCTGCACTTACAGATCTTGCTGATTGGAGTGAACTCTCTGTAAACTAGAAAACTAACGTTTTAGCAGTGGTCACAGGTTGCAAACAAATTTTCCCAGTGTCGTCTGTCTTATTTTGTTCATGGCATTTATTTTTGCCATGCAGAAATGGTACCTTTTTATGTAGTCAGATGCGTCAGTCATTTCTTTTAGATTCAGGGTTTCATGGTCTGCTTGGAAAGTTCCTCTCTACTCTTAGATTATACATTTTGTACTTTTTTTCCCTGACATTTTATGGTTTCATTTTTAAAATTTAAATCTTTGCCCCGTCTAGAATTTTGTTGGTTTTAAGGACTGAGGTAGGGGTCTAACGTCATGATTTTTCCCAACTGATTATCAGTGGTCCCCCCAAATCATTTACTGAATCATCTCTCTTTCCTCACTAAACTGAAATGCCACTTTTATCACAAACTAAATGTCCACGTGTATTTCAGTCTATTTATGGTCCCCTCCTATTCTGTTGCACTATTTTTTTTCTCCACTATAAACTGTTTTAATTACTGTTAATTCATGATGCATTTTAAAATCTAGTAGGAGCTGTGCTAAGTCATTATTTTTCTTTGGATTTTTCCCCATCTGTTTTCACATGTTTATTTTTCCAGATAGATTTTAATATCATTTTACAGCCCTCTTCCATCCTCCTGATATTTTATTTGGAAATGCATGGAGTATATACATTACTTTAGGGAGAATGGCATCCAAAAGAAGGACGTCTTCCCATTTACTTCAGTTTTCTTTTGTGAACCCTATTAGGACTTGACAATTTTTTTCTTATGGATCCTACAGAATCTTGGTTAAATTTATCCTTATGAATGTTATCTTTTCAGTCATTCTAGCAAATGAAATATGTGCTTCTTATATTTTCTAACTGCAGTGACTTTAGGCAAATCACTCACCCTCTCTAAGCCCCCATTCCTTTGTCCATAGAGGAGGGAGTATGAGATCCCTGCATCTCAGGCTAGCCAAGGAGTTTGTTAAGTCGTCAAGCACTATGTGCAGGATGCTGGTATTTTCAGGGGCAGCTTTGCCCTCATTGCATTTTCATGAGAAAGACCCAGGGTCAGCTCAGTTTCTCAGGTCCCAGCTGTGCAAACAAATACCTGGGTCAACCCTAACTGAAGCCTCTGTGAGTCTCCTGCCCCCTCCCGTGATTCACCAAGACTCAACTGCGCCTGACTCCACCTGCAGGCCGGACACCCTGCAGGATGGGCAGTGGCTTTATTCCACACCAGCCACTCTTTGGCATCTACCATGTGCCAGGCACAGTGCTGGCCTCTGGATGGGGCCCCTGGCTGTTTATCTGATCAGGGTGGGCGACCGCTTTGAAGAGTTCACACCTCCAAACACAACTTGCGTTTCAGGGTAGATTCTGAGTCTGTTCTGGCTGCCTTGCACCCGGAGCCAATGGACTAGTCAAGGGCCTTTTCTCCAGGGTGTGAAGAAGACCCAGCGGGCAGGCGTGGCGCTGGAGGGAGAGGATGCTCAGAGAGAGAGCATTTCCTAGAGAGACTGAGGAAGTCGGGCTGGCCGCCTGGGGAAGGCCAGCTCAGCCTCCCATCCTGCGGAATCTCTTCCACACCTTCCAGCTGCCGTGCACCCCACTGTGCTGACGACTGGGTGACAGGCTCACACTCCCCGCTAATTCCAGGAGGGACCCACGGATGCATTTACCATTTAACCTAATTGTTTCTTTAATTGAAAGTCAGCAGATAAGCACAGGTTTCTTTCCCATGCAAAAGAGGTTTGAACTAGAAGAAACAAGCCAAGGGCATAAAAAAACAAATGCCGGCTTTAGCCTGGCTCCGGGGAAGGAGGGCTTTGTGCCTCTGGTTCTTGCATCATAATATACACGAGTTAATTTGACTGGTGGGGGAGCTTAGTTAGCCAAACACTTTAATAGGATTGAAGCGGGGTTGAGGTGGGCTACTTTCAGGCCCTGCCTGGGTAAGAATGGATGGGCTTAAGCCCTCTTTTCTTTAAGGAAACAGCCCCCGTGCTTGTGCAGGCCAAAATAATTAAGTAATTAGCAAAGGCATTTGTCAAAATGCCCAATGGGGCTGACGAAAATGACAGCTTTGAGAAGGATGAAGAGCTTGCAAATAGCATTTTCTCCAAGCTTGGGGCTGGGGTCAGGCCTGGAGCCTGCAAGGAAAACGCCTGCCTGGGACTCCAGGGTCCCAGCTCAACCTTTGGGGTTCAAGTTCACTTCCCTGTGGCAAAAGCCAAGCTCCTATTTCTAAGGAGGCTTTCTTGAAAGGCCTTTGGAACATCAAAGGGCTCTTAACACACAGCAAGTAAGTGAAAAATAAGGGAGTCATTTTCCTTTTCAAAGGATTGAGACCATTAAACGGCCAAGTCCATGGTGGAAAAAGCATTTGTGGTTTATTGAAATTAAAAGACTGGGGAAATAGCTGGAGATTATCAACCAGTCATCACTGTCAACAGTGAACTGATTCTGTACCTACTGCGTGCAGGGCAAATTCCTGGGTTTTCTTAGGGCCATAAGGATGTCTGTCCTTAAGAGGTGTTCAGTGTTTGCTGTTGTAGGGACACTAATCGTAACAACTACTTAGGGGCCCCTTCAATATATCATGCACATGGTACCTCATTCAACACCGGCGACAACCCTATGATATTGGCATTTGTTTTCCTCCTTCCTCCAAGGGCAGAAACATCCTTCCCTCGATGGGGAAACCTAGGCTCACGAAGTTGGGTGACTTAGATCTCAGAGGCAATAGAAAGGAAAGGTTAGGAGCAATGGAGTCATAATGATCTGGTTTTGATCTCGGGTGGCCTCGGCCTGCAGCCGCTTGAAGCAGGATTTCAGTTCCCAGCCAGAGATTGAGGTCAGGCTGCGGCAGTGAGAGCGCTGAATCCTAGCCACTAGACCAGCGGCCAGTGACAAGCCCGTTGGCCCTTCAGCTTTGCAGAAATGAGTTCCCACAAAGACGGAAAGTATTGAAACAAAGTGTTTATTAGGAGGAAAAAGAGTACGTGTGAATAGGCACACACACGGGCGGACTCAGAGAGAGAGTCGCGTGCTCGTGGTAGTTTAAATCACTTATATGGGGCATTTCCTCTGGGTTTCCTTTGCCCAGTCATCTTGTTTTGCCTGGTTCTGAGTCTGTATGTGGTATATCTCAGGATCCTCCCATGTGTGCATGTGCATCTCTTAGCCAAGATGGCTTCCAGCGAAGAGGCCTATGGGTAGGTTGGCATAACTCCCCTTTTGACCTCCGAGGAGCCCTTCTGCGCATGTATAGTCAGGAAGGTCTCCTTGACCTGGAGAAAGAGAAATATGTGGTCTCTGTCTTTTATCTGGGCAGAGCTCAGCCTCTCCTATTATTCCCCTGCTATCTTCATCTTGGAGTATCTGCCCACAGAGGACAAACTCCAGCTGCCCAGCCTGGGGCCCATCTATCTCCTGCCTCAGTTTGACAGCAGATTCTACTTTTATAGGTCAAAAGAAATAAGAGCTGATTTAGAAGCTAGGAGTTGGTGGTGGCAGGAGAGAGGCGTTTCACTGGAGCGAAAAGGGAAGTCAGATGTGAGAGGAGGGTGTGAAGAGTGAGTCTTCCAAAACAGCCAGGGGCAGAAACACCACTATTGGTCCAGCTAGGGAGGTTTCCCAAGCCACGGGGAGGTGCTCCAAGAGAGGGGGAGTTTGAAGATGCCAGAAAGGGAGGGAATATTTGAGAGAGATTGGTTGGTCTGGAGGACATGGCCCAGAGAGTGACATGCAGCTTAGAGAGGAGGTACCTTGTGGTGGTGGGGATGGAGTGATGGGGAGAGGAGGGTTGACTCTTCCTGAGAAAGGGGAGAACATGAAAGAGAGATTGTGTAAAGTTCTTGTATTTAAGGTTAGAAAGAAGAGAGTTGATTCAGAGGTGCTTTTGGGGGCAGGGGAGGAGAGCAGAGAGGACTTAGGTGGAGAGGAAGTGGCTGACGTGGGTACTGTCTGTGGAGGGAGTCAAGTTAGGCCAAGAACCAGTGGGGCTGGTGAGAGTGGTGATGGGTGGAGGTTGTGGCTGGAGACAGGAGCTTGGGGCTCAAGATCTTGGACGCAGAGCATTTCCATAGGTCTACGTGGTGGGGGATCGGAGGTGTCTAGAGTGGGGGCAAGACTGAAAGGATCTTAGAAGGCCAAAGGTCAGGGGGGTCATGGGTCTCTCCATGAATATTGAATGAGTGATGACAGGCAAGGGTGTGTCAGGTACCAAAATCCTCCAGGAACAATGCCAAGGAAGGTAGAAGAGGATGGTGACAAAGATGAGGTGAAAACTGTGTAGGTGGTTGTGAGGGCTTCTGGTAGGAAGAGTTGGGGCAGTGGTGGTGCCTTAATAACCTGGTTGACAAAGAGTAAACCTTTGCCTGTTCCTTTTAGAGGTGGTGAGAAATATTGAGGCTTTGGGGCTCGAGACCAACCTGGCTTCTAATCCTGGCTTTCAACTTACTAGCTGTGTGACCTTGGAGACATCACCCAGGATATTTCTGAGTATTAAAGCTCATCTACGGAATGCAGGTGCCACACCCACTTGGGGGTGTGTGTGTGAGGATTAAGCAAGGTCTTGATCATAACCTGGAACAGCGCCTGGCACACAGCCGGTGCTCAGTAAATGGCAGCTTTTGGAAATGT
Source organism: Delphinus delphis (assembly GCF_949987515.2). Lineage (NCBI taxonomy): Eukaryota > Metazoa > Chordata > Mammalia > Artiodactyla > Delphinidae > Delphinus > Delphinus delphis. The sequence continues at coordinate 33,361,502 of NC_082698.1, read as the reverse complement.
CTGAGCTGGAAGACATCCAGTTATTTGGGCTACCACGTGAGGAAAAGGAGGCCCAGAAAGTCCACAGATTAGGGAAGATGATGGCGTTCCCGTGAGGTGACAGAGTGCAGGACTCTGGTGGAAACCACATGAGGGAGGGGGTGCAGGACCGGAGAGATTCTGGAATCTGCAAAATCCCCAGCCAGGTGCTGGCTTTGGGTACAGGCCAGGTTGTGTGTGTGTTGGGGGTTGGGGGACAGGTCGCAGCTCTTTCCAGGGTGAGGAGTGCACGCCGGGACGTAAAGCTTGCCTTCTAAGTGTTTGTGACAGTGTCTTCTAATCAGCCAAGTAAGCATGTTGTCTACAAGGGAAGGGGCCTTGTCCATTTGCTCTTAATCTAAACTCTGGGCATTGACCTCCCTCTTTGGTTGAAGGGATATTCCAGATTTGTTTACACCTCTGGTCCCTGAGCTTGGACCTGTCACGGCAGCAAGTTCTTTGCGTGAAGGTTACTTTAGCTTGCATTTGACAGCACTCGTCTTTGTATGCCCAGTGTCTGATGGGAGCGAATCAGGGAATGCATAACTTCTTCTTTGTCTTTGGTGATGACACAGCCCTCTGTCCATCTCTGCAGTCGGTTGGCTGTGTGGAGGTGAAGGATCCAGGTTCAGGAGTCTGACAAATGAGAGTTTAAATCCGTCTTCATCATTTAATACTGGCGATTTTCTCTAAACCACTTAAATAACTTCACAGATCCTCAACTTCCTCATCTTTAAAGTGAAAACAATAATACCTCTTTTACCTCTTGCGACGATTGATTGGGTGACACGTAGCTGTGACCTCAGCATCGTGTCTGCCTGGCACTCTCAATAACGGTGGCTGTTTTTTTATTGTCATCATAGCGCTAGGTGTGGCAGACACACAAATTTACCTTCTCTTCATTTTGTAAAGCTGATTGCCTCTCCTGTCCCACATTCTAGAAAGTGCTATGAGGGACTATCCCTGTTTCCCATCTCCAGGCCCCACTTTATGCCCACTGGGTTTGGTGCTTCAGTGAAAGAAGAGCCAAGCAAACGACCCTCTGGATCCCCTGATTACAACCCCGAGGCACCTTCAACCTCAGGTGTGTTTGCCCTGGTGGGGCGGCCAGGTAAAGGCTTGCCACTAATAGCCCTGGCCTTTTTTTGGGGTGCTCACCGCCAGCAGGAGAAACCCTCTGCGTGGAAATTACTTTAATTTGCAGTTGACAAAAGGCAAATTGCTGGCATTTTTTTGCTTGGAGCCTGGAATGTAACCTTGCACGGCTGCCCTAGACATTCCAGGTGATGGCTTCCATTAGCCCGGCCCAGATTTCTAGCTTAAAGGAGGGTGGGGGGGGGGGAAGATCGTAAGTAATTTTACAGGGGGCAAAACCCGCAATCATGATCACATTCTACTAACTTCTGTCCCTTCGAATTCCCTCCCGCTGCTGGCAACATACAAAGCGGAGTCAATGTGACTTCCGATCATGTACGTGTTTTTCTTTGCTTAACCTTCAATTGTGTATTTCCACAGTCCACAGGCTCGTAACTATTAGTTGGGTGGGAGACTCCTTCCTGTGATCTACCTGTGTTTGATTTGTGTGTAGGGTCATGAGAGAAGGGCCTTCTCTGCTTTGTTCCATTGCATGATGCCTGGGATGCAGTAAGGTCTCCGTACATATTTGATGAAGGAATGAATGAGTGAATGAATGAATGGGTGGTTTCCAATTTTTCCCAAGGCCAGAACGTCTTTGTCTGTCTAGCCATAGACTTCTTTTTTTACATCTTTATCGGAGTATAATTACTTTACAATGGTGTGTTAGTTTCTGCTTTATAACAAAGTGAATCAGTTATACATATACATATGTTCCCATATCTCTTCCCTCTTGCGTCTCCCTCCCTCCCACCCTCCCTATCCCACCCCTCTAGGTGGTCACAGAGCACCGAGCTGATCTCCCTGTGCCATGCGGCTGCTTCCCACTAGCTATCTGTTTTACGTTTGGTAGTGTATATATGTCCATGCCACTCTCTCGCTTTGTCACAGCTTACCCTTCCCCCTCCGCACTAGCCATAGACTTCTATAGCATTCCAGAGGAAGGGCATCCTTTAGACGCGGTGCTGGTTGCCTTCCACTTAAAATATGTCCCAGAGATGCCTGTCTTGGGCGGGGTTCCTGGAATGCAGACTGAACGGAATGCCTTGTAGACCCAGGAAGAACCTGAGGCTGCTGCTGCCATCTTGTGGACAGAACTTAAAACATAGGCAAAGTGACAGCAGTAGCCCTTATACCCTTTCCGTTTCTCCAAAAGAAATCTTGGCTGATTCTTTGATGGAAAAGTCTCCTTTGCAATACATTAGGCCATATTTCCAGATCCATGCTTAACCTACTTATATTCCTCTGTTGAAATCATCATTATTATAGCAACAATAATAACTCACATTTATTGAGTTCTAGGCACTGTGCTAAGTGCTTTATATTAAAAAACAACAACAACAAAAACCCTTTAATGCCTATGCTATTATTACCATCTCTACTGTAGAGAAAGGAAATTGAAGCTGCACACCTTGTACCTGGCTAGTAAGTGAGAAGCGAGAACGAGGATTTGACCTCAGCCTGACAGGCTCTGAGCCCAACTCTTGGCCATTATACCAAACTCTTTCCTACCTTTTTTTTTTTTTTTTTTAAGTTCTTCTTCCCTTTCCAACCCTCTATTTTGACGGTGCATCGTACCTGCCATCATATCAGGTCTTAATAATTCGTTTATGTGTTTGATTCCCCAACAAGACAATGAGCCCCGCGGGAGTTGGTGAGCGCTGTTGAGAAAGGGTTTTATGTATCTCTGAGCACCAGCTATGCACCGGGACTGTGCTAGATGAAGAGAATATAAAGATCTGTTAAACTGGGGCAAAGGCCTTCCTCGTGTATGCCTGCCAGGGTGTCGCTAAGCCGTGGGAAAGATGTGAAGTATGTTCCCGGGATATAATTTGTAATGGAGATGACAAAGGTGGTGAGCAGGGAGATTAGTCATTTAACTAGTTCTTTACAACCTTATTTTTATATGAACTGCCCGCCCCTCCCCCCCCCAGCACTGCTCAGGTGAATCTTAACTGTTATGAAATCCATCCATACACGCATTTCTTTGTTCCTTATGCTGTAGCACTTGACAGAGTTGCCCTGGTGAGAAGCAGTTCTCTGCAGCTGGCGGGAGGGGAGGAAGAGTGACAACCTCTCTCTTTGAGGTTTTGTGGGATGGAAGGGGACCCAAAGGGAAGATCACGTATTCCATAGAGCGTGTATTTGGAGTTGGAGTACTCCAAACATGTTCTCTGTGTTTAGTGAAAATTTGTAGGCATTTTTCATTTGCTGCAGTACTAGACAGAATCAAAATCTGATTAAAATAAAAAGATTGTGAAATGAAAAGCAAAAATTAGAATAGATTTATAAATGAAAGCAAGACTTTGAACCTGCAGGTAAACCCTACAGGCTTGAAGTCCATTTCTCTGTGTATAAGGGTGTTTGGGGGTAAAAGTTCACAAAGTGCCCATGTGGTAATCCTTTATAGGGAGGCGGTATCACATAGTGACTAAACTCAGGACAGCTGTCTTTTCTGCTTTATTCAAGGTCCGAGGCAGGATCACTCATCGATGGCCAGGCACAAGGCCAGTTGCTTCAGGGTCACGGAGATAGTAAGGCAGGGTCTCTGCTCCTGTTGGGAGCTGGCAGATTTCTCAGCCCTAAGTACCAATGTCCTGTGAGGTAACACCTGTACGGGCTACAGACATACTTGGAGAGACAGTGGAGAGGAAAGGAGAGCATAAGAAAGAAGTAGAAAAGGGAGAGGGGAGAAGCAAAGAGAAGAGACAGACTCTAGAGGAGGTGATGGGGATGACCCCCAGAGCCTCGGAGACCCCCTGAAATGTCCACCCCAGGGGCCTGGACTGAGCTCAAACAAACAAGTGCCCTCTTTGGGCCCTTCCAAAATGCCTGGGCAACCCTCTTCCTACGGCTGCTGCAGAAACATCTTACAAGCTTCCTGGGTGTCCCCAGCACTGGTATTTTTGTTCTGAGGTCAAGGGTCTTGTGAAGGAAATGTATCACCATTATTAGTACTTTTATACCATCCTGCTCTCTGAACGTGCCAGCCTTCTTGGGTAGCAGGAGCTGGTGTGCAACCAGGTCTGGAGTGATAAGCTCACGGTGGCAGCTCCAAGTCAGAGAAAGCCTCCAAAACAAGTAAGGCAGTGAGAGACTGGCAGAGCATGTGGCCAGGGCACCGGCTTAGACCCACTTCTGCAGAGGCGGTGTGGCTTCCATCCAGGGGAGCCTCCTGAATGTCACCCCATCTGCATGCGGGACACACAGGGACGTCACATCCCCAGGCAGCAGCAACGGGGCCTCCCCAGAGAGCACGGCTTTGATCTTTTTGCCATGTTCATAATCTAGTTCAGTATCAAAAGTTGGTGGAAAGGAAAAATACTTGGGCAAGAATTGAAAAGCTGTACTCTTCATAATAGTTATATATGTCAGCCATAAGAAGAGTCCTTCAAAGGACTGTGCTTTCCTATCACACTCTGACTTGTATCAAAAGTCATTACAAGAGGTATTTCTGCACTTGACAAACAGTAACAACGTCAGCTACCATACATTATGGACATAGCAAATGTTACAAATTGTACTAAGATCCTAGGGGACTTTTAAAAAATATTTTATTTTTTATTGACGTATAGTTGATTTACAATGATTCAGGTGTACAGTAAAGTGATTCAGTTATATATAGACATATATATCTCTTTGCTGATATATATGTGTGTGTGTGTGTGTGTGTGTATATATATATATATATATATTCTTTTTGAGATTCTTTTCCATTATAGGCTATTACAAGATATTGAATATAGTTCCCTGTGCTATACAGTAGGTCCTTGTTTTCTCTCTACTTTATATAGTAGTGTGTATCTCTTAATCCCCAATTGCTAATTTATCCCTTTCCCCCACTTCCTCACTGGTAACTATAAGTATGTTTTCTGTGTCTGTGAGTCTGTTTCTGTTTTGTAAATAAGTTCATTTGTATCATTTTTTTAAGATTCCACGTATAAGTGATATCATATGATATTTGTTTTTGTCTGACTTATTTCACTTAGTATGATAATCTCTAGGTCCATCCATGCTGCTGCAAATGGCATTATTTCATTCTTTTTTATGGCTGAGTAGTATTCCATTGTATATATGTACCACATCTTCTTTATCCATTCATCTGTTGATGGACATTTAGGTTGCTTCCAGGTCTTGGCTATTGTAAATAGTGCTGCAATGAACATTTGAGTGCATATGTATCTTTTCAAATTATGGCTTTCTCTGGATATATGCCCGGGAGGGGGATTGCTGGATCATATGATAACACTATTTTTCATTTTTTAAGGAACCTCCATAGGGGCTGCATCAATTTACATCCTGGGGAGATGTTTTTATCACCTTTTGGTATAAGAGATACTTGTTTTCTTCTTTGGACCTGGTATGTTTTTATGAAATAGGTAAAAACAGCCATGTGATATTCTTTTCCTCACCTTAGCATCCTGGAGATTCCAAGCCACTTTTTTTTTTTTTTGAATTTCATTTAACTTTATTTTATTCAGCAGGTTCTTATTAGTCATCCATTTTATACACATCAGTGTATACATGTCAATCCCAATTCATCACACCACCCCCCACCTCCCCACCGCTTTCCCCCCTTGGTGTCCATACGTTTGTTCTCTACATCTGTGTCTCAATTTCTGCCCTGAAAACTGGTTCATCTGTACCATTTTTCTAGGTTCCACATATATGCGTTAATATATGATACTTTTTTTTTTTCTCTTTTTGACTTACTTCATTTTTCTGACTTTTCCTCTTTCTGACTTACTTCATTCTGCATGACAGTCTCTAGATCCATCCACGTCTCTACAAATGACCCAATTTCATTCCTTTTAATGGCTGAGTAATATTCCATTGTATATATGTGCCACATCTTCTTTATCCATTCATCTGTCAGTGGACACTTAGGTTGCTTCCATGTCCTGGCTATTGTAAATAGAGCTGCAATGAATGTTGTGGTACATGACTCTTTTTGAATTATGGTTTTCTCAGGGTATAGCCCAGTAGTGGGATTGCTGGGTCATATGGTAGTTCTATTTTTAGTTTTTTAAGGAACCTCCATACTGTTTTCCATAGCGGTTGTATCAATTTACATTCCCACCAACAGTGCAGGAGGGTTCCCTTTCTACCGCACCCTTTCCAGCATTTACTGTTTCTAGATTTTTTGATGATGGCCATTCTGACTGGTGTGAGGTGATACCTCATTGTAGTTTTGATTTGCATTTCTCTAATAATTAGTGATGTTGAGCATCTTTTCATGTGCCTCTTGGCCATCTGTATACCTTCCTTGGTGAAATGTCTATTTAGGTCTTCTGCCCTTCTTTTTAAAAAATAAATTTATTTACTTTTGGTATTTTTTTTGTTTTTGTATTTTATTTAATTTATTTTTTTATACAGCAGGTTCTTATTAGTTATCCATTTTATATATATCAGTGTATATATGTCAATCCCAATCTCCCAATTCACCCCCCACCCCACTCCTGGCACTTTCCCCCCTTGGTGTCCATACGTTTGTTCTCTACATCTGTGTCTTAATTTCTACCCTGCAAACTGGTTCATCTGTACCATTTTTCTAGGTTCCACATATATGCATTAATATACAATATTTGTTTTTCTCTTTCTGACTTACTTCACTCTGTATGACAGTGTCTAGATCCATCCACGTCTCTACAAATGACCCAATTTCGTTCTCTTTTATGGCTGAGTAATATTCCATTGTATATACGTACCACATCTTCTTTATCCATTCATCTGCCAATGGGCATTTAGGTAGCTTCCATATCCTGGCTATTGTAAATAGTGCTGCAATGAACACTGGGATGCATGTGTCTCTTTGGATTATGGTTTTCTCTGGGTATATGCCCAGTAGTGGCATGCTGGGTCATATGGTAATTCTATTTTTAGTTTTTTAAGGAACCTCCATACTGTTCTCCATAGTGGCTGTATCAATTTACATTCCCACCAACAGTGCAAGAAGGTTCCCTTTCCTCCACACCCTCTCCAGCATTTGTTGTTTGTAGATTTTCTGATGATGCCCATTCTAACTGGTGTGAGGTGATAACCTCATTGTAGTTTTGATTTGCATTTCTCTAATAATTAGTGATGTTGAGCAGCTTTTCATGTGCTTCTTGGCCATCTGTATGTCTTCTTTGGAGAAATGTCTATTTAGGTCTTCTGCCCATTTTTGGGTTGGGTTATTTGGTTTTTTAATATTGACCTGCATGAGCTGTTTATATATTTTGGAGATTAACCCTTTGTCCATTGATTCATTTGCAAATATTTTCTCCCATTCTGAGGGTTGTCTTTTCATTTTGTTTGTAGTTTCCTTTGCTTTGCAAAAGCTTTTACGTTTCATTAGGTCCCATTTGTTTATTTTTGTTTTTATTTCCATTACTGTAGGAGGTGGATCAAAAAAGATCTTGCTGTGATTTGTGTCATAGAGTGTTTTGCCTATGTTTTCCTCTAAGAGTTTTATAGTGTCCGGTCTTACATTTAGGTCTCTAATCCATTTTGAGTTTCTTTTTGTGTATGGTGTTAGGGAGTGTTCTAATTTCATGCTTTTACATGTAGTTTTCCAGTTTTCCCAGCACCACTTATTGAAGAGGCTGCCTTTTCTCCATTGTATATTCTTGCCTCCTTTATCAAAAATAAGGCGACCATATGTGCATGCGTTTATCTCTGGGCTTTCTATCCTGTTCCATTGATCTATATTTCTGTTTTTGTGCCAGTACCATATTGTCTTGATTATTGTAGCTTTGTAGTATAGTCTGAAGTCAGGGAGCCTGATTCCTCCAGCTCCTTCTTTTTCCCTGAAGACTGCTTTGGCTATTCAGGGTCTTTTGTGTCTCCATACAAATTTTAAGATTTTTTGTTCTAGTTCTGTAAAAAAAAATGCCATTGGTTATTTGATAAGGATTGCATTGCATCTGTAAATTGCTTTGGGTAGTATAGTCATTTTCACAGTATTGATTCTTCCAGTCCAAGAACATGGTATATCTCTCCATCTTGTTTGAGGCATCTTTAATTTCTTTCATCCGTGTCTTATAGTTTTCTGCATACAGGTCTTTTGTCTCCCTAGGTAAGTTTATTCCTAGGTATTTTATTCTTTTTGTTGCAGTGGTAAATGGGAGTGCTTCCTTAATTTCTCTTTCAGATTTTTCATCATTAGTGTATAGGAATGCAGAGATTTCTGTGCAGTCATTTTGTATCCTGCAACTTTACCAAATTCATTGATTAGCTCTAGTAGTTTTCTGGTGCCATCTTTAGGACTCTCTATGTACAGTATCATGTCATCTGAAAACAGTGATACCTTTACTTCTTCTTTTCCAATTTGTATTCCTTTTATTTATTTTTCTTTTCTGATTGCTGTGGCTAGGACTTCCAAAACTATGTTGAATAATAGTGGTGAGAGTGGACATCCTTGTCTTGTTACTGATCTTAGAGGAAATGCTTTCAGTTTTTCACCATTGAGAATGATGTTTGCTGTGGATTTGTCATATATGACCTTTATTATGTTGAGGTACATTCCCTCTAAGCCCACTTTCTGGAGAGTTTTTATCATAAATGGGTGTTAAATTTTGTCAAAAGCTTTCTCTGCATCTATTGAGATCATATGGCTTTTACTCTTCAATTTGTTAATATGATGTATCACGTTGATTGATTTGCATATATTGAAGAATCCTTGCATCCCTGGGATAAATCCCACTTGATCATGGTATATGATCCTTTTAATGTGTTGTTGGATTCTGTTTGCTAGTATTTTGTTGAAGATTTTGGCATGTATATTCATCAGTGTTATTCATCTGTAATCTTCTTTTTTTGTAGTATCTTTGTGTGGTTTTGTAATCACGGTGATGGGGGCCTCATAGAATGAGTTTGGGAGTGTTCCTTCCTCTGCAATTTTTTGGAAGAGTTTGAGAAGGATGGGTGTTAGCTCTTCTCTAAATGTTTGATAGAATTCACCTGTGAAGCCATCTGGTCCTGGACTTTTGTTTGCTGGAAGATTTTTCATCACAGTTTCAATTTCATTACTTGTGATTGGTCTGTTCATATTTTCTATTTCTTCCTGGTTCAGTCTTGGAAGGTTATACCTTTCTAAGAATTTGTCCATTTCTTCCAGGTTGTCCATTTTATTGGCATAGAGTTGCTTGTAGTAGTCTCTTAGGTTGCTTTGTATTTCTGCAGTGTCTGTTGTAACTTCTCCTTTTTCATTTCTAATTTTAGTGATTTGAATCCTCTCCCTCTTTTTCTTGATGAGTTTGGCTAATGGTTTATCAATTTTGTTTATCTTCTCAAAGAGCCAGCTTTTGGTTTTATTGATCTTTGCAATTGTTTTCTTTGTTTCTATTGCATTTATTTCTGCTCTGATCTTTATGATTTCTTTCCTTCTGCTAACTTTGGGCTTTCCTTGTTCTTCTTTCTCTAGTTCCTTTAGGTGTAAGGTTAGATTGTTTATTTGAGCTTTTTCTTGTTTCTTGAGGTAGGCTTGTATTGCTATAAACTTCCCTCTTAGGACTGCTTTTCCTGCATCCCATAGGTTTTGGATTGTCATGTTTTCATTGTCATTTGTCTCTAGGTGTTTTTTGATTTCCTCTTTGATTTCTTCAGTGATCTCTTGGCTATTTAGTAACGTATTGTTTAGCCTCCATGTGTTTGTGTTTTTTACATTTTTTTCCTCTGTAATTCATTTCTAATCTCGTAGCGTTGTGGTCAGAAAAGATGCTTGATGTGATTTCAGTTTTCTTAAATTTACTGAGGCTTGATTTGTGACCCAAGATGTGATCTATCCTGGAGAATGTTCCATGCACACTTGAGAAGAAAGTGTAATCTGGAGTTTTTGGATGGAATATCCTATAAATATCAATTAAATCTATCTGGTCTGTTGTGTCATTTAAAGCTTCTGTTTCCTTATTTATTTTCATTTTGGATGATCTGTCCATTGGTGTAAGTGAGGTGTTACAGTCTCCCACTATTATTGTGTTACTGTCGATTTCCTGTTTTATAGCTGTTAGCAGTTGCCTTTTGTATTGAGGTGCTCCTGTGTTGGGTGCATATATATTTATAATTGTTATATCTTCTTCTTGTATTGATCCCTTGATCATTATGTACTGTCCTTCCTTGTCTCTTGTAACATTCTTTATTTTAAAGTCTATTTTATCTGAGTATTGCTATTCCAGCTTTCTTTTGATTTCCATTTGCATGGAATATCTTTTTCCATCCCCTCACTTTCAGTCTGTATGTGTCCCAAGGTCTGAAATGGGTCTCTTGTAGACAGCCTATATATGGGTCTTGTTTTTGTATCCATTCAGTGAGCCTTTTTCTTTTGGTTGGAGCGTTTAATCCATTCACATTTAAGGTAATTATCGATATGTATGTTCCTATTGCCATTTTCTTAATTGTTTTGGGTTTGTTTTTGTAGGTCATTTTCTTCTCTTATGTTTCCCACTTAGAGAAGTTCCTTTAGCATTTATTGTAGAGCTGGTTTGGTGGTGCTGAATTCTCTTAGCTTTTGCTTGTCTGTAAAGCTTTTGATTTCTCCATCGAATCTGAATGAGATCCTTGCCAGGTAGAGTAATCTTGGTTGTAGCCTCTTCCCTTTCATCGCTTTAACTATATCGTGCCAGTCCCTTCTGGCTTGTAGAGTTTCTGCTGAGAAATCAGCTGTTAACCTTATGGGAGTTCCCTTGTATGTTGTCGTTTTTCCCTTGCTGCTTTCAATAATTTTTCTTTGTCTTTAATTTTTGCCAATTTGATTACTGTGTGTCTCGGCATGTTTCTCCTTGGGTTTACCCTGCATGGGACTGTCTGCGCTTCCTGGACTTGGGTGGCTATTTCCTTTCCCATGTTAGGGAAGTTTTTGACTATAATCTCTTCAAATATTTTCTCGGGTCCTTTCTCTCTCTCTTCTCCTTCTGGGACCCCTATAATGTGAATGTTGTTGCATTTAATATTGTCCCAGAGGTCTCTTAGGCTGTCTTCATTTCTTTTCATTCATTTTTCTTTATTCTGTTCCACAGCAGTGAATTCCACCATTCTGTCTTCCAGATCACTTATCCGTTCTTCTGCCTCAGTTATACTGCTATTGATTCCTTCTAGTGTAGTTTTCATTTCAGTTATTGTATTTTTCATCTCTGTTTGTTTGTTCTTTAATTCTTCTAGATCTTTGTTAAACATTTCTTGCATCTTCTCGATCTTTGCCTCCATTCTTTTTCCGAGGTCCTGGATCATCTTCACTATCATTATTCTGAATTCTTTTTCTGGAAGGTTGCCTATCTCCACTTCATTTAGTTGTTTTTCTGGGGTTTTATCTTGTTCCTTCATCTGGTACATGGTCCTCTGCCTTTTTATTTTGTCTGTCTTTCTCTGAACATGGTTTTCATTCCACAGGCTGCAGGATTGTAGCTCTTCTTGCTTCTGCTGTCTACCCTCTGGTGGATAAGGCTATCTAAGAGGCTTGTGCAAACTACCTAATGGGAGGAACTGGTGGTGAGTAGAGCTGGGTGTTGCTCTGGTGGGCAGAGCTCAGTAAAACTTTAATCCACTTGTCTGCTGATGGGTGGGGTTGTGTTCCCTCCCTGTTGGTTATTTGGCCTGAGGCAACACAATACTGGAGCCTACCTGGGCTCTTTGGTGAGACTAATGGTGGACTCTGGGAGGGCTCATGCCAAGGAGTACTTCCCAGAACTTCTGCTGCCAGTGTCCTTGTCCCCACAGTGAGCCATAGCCACCCCCCGCCTCTGCAGGAGACCCTCCAGTACTGGCAGGTAGGTCTGGTTCAGTCTCCTATGGGGTCACTGCTCCTTTCCCTGGGTCCTGATGCACACACTACTTTGTGTGTGCCCTCCAAGAGTGGAGTCTTTGTTTCCCCCAGTCCTGTCGAAGTCCTGTAATCAAAACCCACTAGCCTTTGAAGTCTGATTCTCTAGGAATTCTTCCTCCCGTTGCCAGACCCCCAGGTTGGGAAGCCTGACCTGGGGCTCAGAACCTTCACTCCAGTGAGTGAACTTCTGTGGTGTAAGTGTTCTCCAGTTTGTGAGTCACCCACCCAGAGTTATGGGATTTGATTTTACGGTGATTGCGCCCCTCCTACCATCTCATTGTGGCTTCTCCTTTGTCTTTGGATGTGGAGTATCTTTTTTAGTGAGTTTCAGTGTCTTCCTGTCATTGATTGTTCAGCAGTTGTGATTCCCGTGCTCTCGCAAGAGGGAGTGAGAGCACGTCCTTCTACTCCGCCATCTTGAACCAATCTCCTCCAAGCCACTTTTTAAACCTAAATAAGAGCAACTATGCTGACTCTTAGAATTGATGTATTTGTTTTTCTTCTCTTACCCTTGTTTTAACCTCCTGAAAATTTTGTTTGATTCTTCTGCTTTTCTGTTTTTTGTGAGTTAACTTAAAGCCCCTTCTTCCTCTTTCTAAAAAGAACATGAAGAAGTTTAATTTAACACTTGGTGAGGTTTAAAGATGGACTTAGATCTCAGTTTACTGGTTGGGGACTCTTGCTCAGGTTATTTTAAGCACATTGAGAGTTCTTTAGCAGAATTTACATTTTCTAAGTGAAAAGTTTCCAAGTACGTGCTTTTTCTGAAGGATGTTGGAGGATTTTTCTGCCTCTCCAGACACAGAGGGGAGAGTCTGTCCTCACAGGAGGTACTCAGAGAAGACTTATGGAAGCCTTATTATTAAGCCCCGACAGCAATCCCTTCTTCTCGCACTGCTCTGGGGGGTGTCCAGCAATCAGGGCTTGGGAAAGGCACCCCATAGAGATGGAGAGTAGCTAAGGAATGTCTGTCAGGTCTGGCTTGAACCCTCTCAGACTCTGCTGGGGGTGGGGTGGGGGGGTAAATTGGTACTACATTTCAGGAAAGCAGTTGGCATTTGTCTCAAGGGTCTTAAATATGCTCCTGCCTTTTTTTTTTTTTCTGTGGTACGCAGGCCTCTCACTGTTGTGGCCTCTCCCGTTGTGGAGCACAGGCTCCAGATGTGCAGGCTCAGCAGCCATGGCTCACGGGCCCAGCTGCTCCGCGCCATGTGGGATCTTCCCGGACCGGGGCACGAACCCGTGTCCCCTGCATCGGCAGGCAGACTCTCAACCACTGCACCACCAGGGAAGCCCGTTCCTGCCTTTTTACTCAAGGATTTCCTCTCTAGAGATTTAACTTAAAAAAACTAATGAAAGTGCATTCATTCATTCATTCAACAGTGGCTGCTCTGTGTCATATACTAGGTTGGCTGAATAAAAAACAGTCCTGCCTTTATAATGTTAACAGCTTAGTAGATCTAGAGGCTGTGAAATGCAGGCAAACATCTTTGTCCAGGGTTGTTTAAAGCACCATTACTTAAAATAGCAAAGAATTAGAAACAGTATATGTCCAATGATAGGGGATTAGTTCAAGTATAGGAGGTACATATGATGGAATTTTAAATGGCTATTATAAATCAGTTTTTTCCATGACGTGGAAAAAGTTTTATGAAATACAGTTTTAAGAGGGAGAAGAAAACAAGCTATAAAACTGGGGTTGCCGTGAAGGCAAGGCCAGGGTAGTTCAGGGGATGGGATCCCAATTTTATATCTTTAAAAAAAAAAAGACTGGGCTTCCCTTGTGGCACAGTGCTTGAGAATCTGCCTGCCAATGCAGGGGACACGGGTTCGAGCCCTGGTCTGGGAAGATCCCACATGCCGCGGAGCAACTAGGCCCGTGAGCCACAACTACTGAGCCTGCACGTCTGGAGCCTGTGCTCCGCAACAAGAGAGGCCACGACGGTGAGAGGCCCGTGCACTGTGATGAAGAGTGGCCCCTGCTCGCCGCAACTAGAGAAAGCCCTCACACAGAAACGAAGACCCAACACAGCTAAAAATAATAAAGAAATAAAGAAATAAATTTATTAAAAAGACTAGAAGGAAGTATTGCAAAATGTTAACAGTAGTTATGATTGTGAGATTTCAGATATTTTTATGCTTCTTCTGCATTTTCCAAAGTTTCTACAATGAATATAAATTAATTTAGAAATCTTAAAAGCAATAAAGAGAAAAAGAAAATTACTAGGAGATGTGTTCAGGCCTTCTATGCTGTAGGTATAAGGAGAGAATTATCTCCCAGATTCTTCTATCTGCAACATTCATGCCAGGATCTCCCTCCAGGGCTGACATGAGCCCTTATCAGAAATCTTCACTACACTCACTGCATGAGCCGGTGGGAGCCTGGAGTGGAAACTCTTCAAGGACATATGTGGAACTGGTGTGACTGGGAGGGCCAATTGCTTTTACTCTGGAAGCCCCCTTCTCATTCACTGGGACAAATGTGGTGTAAGATTGATATAGGTAATGGAATGAAAATTACAGTAAAAATATAGCCCTTTGGGGAGAAGGAGACAGTCACTAAATAATTTAATTTAATCCTTAAGGTTTTGGTCCCCTAGTTTGATTTTGTTACTATTTCATCTGACCTGAATCATTAGTAGGATCTCAAGGAGTGGGAACAGCAGAGAGAATGGCTCTGGAGTCAGATTGCCCAGGTCTAAATCCTGGCTGCACCACTAACTTGCCAGTTACTTAACCTCTCTGAGCCTTCCTCATATGTAGAAGAGGAAAAACACATAAGCTACCCAACTGAGTTGGTGCAAAGATTAAATAAGAGAGCCTGGACCCAGGAGCGGGTGCTGCAGCCTGTCTGCGTTGGGCTCAGGTCCCTTCTCCACCCTTCCCTGTGCTCTTCTGTACTGCAAGGGGTCACTTGTGCAAGCTCTGTTCCTTGGGCCAGGAGACTGGAGGCAGAAGGAAGGAAAAGACAGGGCACGCTCCCTCTCTTGCTCTGCTTTGGGCAATGTTGCTGGCTGTCCTGCGATTTCATGGGAGGTCCCTGTTCCCACAGGGCACCCCACCTCCTCTCTGCTTCAGGGAGGGACCCTTTGTAATTATAGTTCCCTCTACTGAAATCCCTGATGTGGACTCAGTTTCCTGATTAGACCCTGACACTCTTCCAACCTTTGCTGGACCTGAGGTTTTGAATGGCCGTGATAAACAACTTTTATACAACTTTGTTCACTGATCACCTTTGCAATGAGTTTGATTACATCAAAAAGAAGATCTCTGTGTTTAACCCCAGCATACTGTCCAATGACCCAGTCATTTTGGGAGAGGAGACAAATGTTTTAAACAAATTATATATTGGATATAAAAGAATATCTCTATAGGATATATGCGATATAAAGAATAATGATACAATGAACAGACACTCCTGTATCCAGCACCCAGTTTAAGAAAAACATCACCATTATCTTTGGACCCTTCTGGGGACGTTTTCCTGATTCCATCGCCCCCTACTCATCCCTAAGATCTCCACCCTCCTGAGTCTGTCATCCCTTTGCTGTTCTTTGTGGATTTACCATGTCTCTACTCCCTAAACAATATATTTAGTTTAACATGTTTTTAGGTTGTATATAAGAGAAACAATGCTGCAGCTAATCTCTCTCGACTTGTTCTTCCACTCAGCACTGTTCTAGGGTTTACCCGTGTTGTCCCGTGTAGCTGCGATTCAGAATGCTTTATTTATTCTAGAACCGCACCTCAATGTGCTGTCCAATTGGTGTTCGTGGCCACAGGGATTCCTCCAGTGTTTTGGTATTTCAAACATTCTTAAATCCATCTCTAGGCACACGTGTGTGGATGTTTCTCTAGGATTCAAACTGAGGAGCGGAGTGCCGGGTCACAGAGCAGGACAGTCACCCTTAGCAGATGCCACATTGTTTTCCACAGTGGTTTTACCAGTTGTACTCCCACCAGCTGTGTAAAAAATATACGCTGTTCACATCCCTCAAGGGTCCTTGATGTCAGACTTTTAAATCTTTTTGCCAATCTGGAGGTGGGAGAGGATATCTCCTTGTGGCTTTAATTTTTATTTTCCTCCCTATTAATGGGATGAGTTTCTTTGCATATTGGTCATTCAGATTTTCTTTCTGAGAGAAGCCTGTTTGAGGACAGCTGATCGTATTTCCCTGAACCTTGGGGTCGTGGCTGACTTGGGGCAGCTGGGGAGAGTAAGGAGGGCCCAGGAGGGAGGGAGTCCTGAAGTCCAGGGTGGAGCAGGGCAGGGGCTTGGCTGCAGTGGTAGGGACAGGCTGAAAGAGCTACCTACCCAGCCTGGGGCCTTGCAATTTATTCCATGCCTTGCTTAAGGACCCCCTCCTCTAGCTACTCTGACAACAAAATGTATGAGTCCCACACTCGGCATTTCCGAGCTGGGCAGGAAATGTCCGAGAAGCGAGGGGGGCTTGGTAAGGGGGTCTGTGGTGAACCCGCAGGCACGTGACTCCAGCCAGTTTTTGCACTGTGAAGTATTGAGAGACCTTACAATCAGTTGAGAAAAGCTCAAAATGTGACTTTTTCATGTGAATTTTTCCAATTTTTAAACACTGGCAGCTCATTATAAAAAGCCAGTTTGGGCCAAACAAACTGTCTGTCGGCGCTGGATTTAGTTGTCAAAAGGCCCCTTTGTGATCTGTGTTTTGGTCACAAGACAGGATTCATGTCTTGGTCAGTCAGCAGTATTACCTGTTGCCTGGGACGGGGATCCACAGGGAACAGGCAAAAACTGACTTCCCGGAGGGGGCTGTCTGAAGGGACCTTTCATTCTCTCAGACTTTTTCTATGTGTTTGTGGTAAAAAATACGTAACATAGAACTGACCGTTTTCAGGTGTACAGCTCAGTGGCATTAAGTATTTTCACATTATTGTGTTACCCTAACCCTTCCCACAGAACTCTCTTCATCTTGTAAAACTGAAACTCCGTACCCGTTAAAAACAACCTGCCCCCCCATCCCCCGGTCCCTGCAACCACCATTCCGTACCTCTGCCTCTATGATTCTGGCTACTCCGGGAACCTCATATAAGTGAAACTATATCATATTGGTTCTTTTGTGTCTGGCTTATTTCACTTGGCAGGATGTCTTCAAGGTTCATCCACGTTGTAGTATGTGTCGGAATGTCCTTCCTTTTTTAAGGCTGACTAATATTCCATTGTATGTATGGACTGCATTTTGTTTATCCATTCATCTGTTGATGGACACTTGAGTTGCTTACACCTTTTGGCTACTATAAATAATGCTGCTGCAAATCGGGGTGTACTAATATCTGTTTGGGTCCCTGCTTTGAATTCTTTGGGGTATATACCCAGAAGTGGAATTGATAGATTATATGGTAATTCTATGTTCATTTTTTTGAGGAACTACCTTAGCATTTTTATCTGCTTTCTCTCATTAGGAATATGCAGTTAGAACTTGAAGGGGAAAATCAGTATCATTTTGGACAGTGGTGATTCACATCCTTTCAAAGGTGACATTTCAAAAGCAGAACACGTCTGTCACCTTCTGGCCCATATGTGTTTGGCTGTTCCTGTCCTACGATGATGATGATGATAACTAGAATATATTGAGTGCTTATTTTGTGCCAAGTTCTGTTCTAAACACTTTTGCATCTTTTAAATCATTTTATCTTTGCAAGCATTCTGTGGAGATCATTGTCTCAACTTTATAGATGAGGAAACTGAGCCCCGGATAAGCAGAACCATAATACCATGCAGGGATAGACAAGGTCATTTAATTCAGCACTTACTTTCACAAATGAGGGAAAGGAGACTGGAGAGGAGATACCCAGAGTCACAGTGTTACATCGTGACCGAGCTAGGTGAGCTCACAGGCTTCCAGACGTCTGGAAGCCCCTGGCCCCAGGCTCTTGCCGCCTCTAAGACAGGATTCCATCTATTCATTTTGTTTATCCCGTTGACCCAGGTGAAACCTCATCTGAGCGGCTGCCGTGCTGCACTGGAATCCAGCTGGGTATTCCTGGTCCTCCTCTTGATAATTGCTGGGGCAGGACTTCACTGAAATATGTCGGGGGAAGGATTACGGGTTTGGCTCTAGGATTTTGTGAAAACACATGGAAGTAGCACATTAATATTAGTCAGGGACTGAATGGGCCTTTTTAAGAAGTTGAGATAAATTTTGGCAAAATCAGGTTGCCCTGAGAAGCATTCAATTTACTGTGAGGGAGTCACTCAAAAAAATGACAATTTTTCTTTCTTGTTAAGTTTATTTAAATAGTAAAAATCTAGAGTCTGCATCTTCTGCAGAGTTGCACCCCTGAGGTTCCGAGCTTGACCATGCATATGGCGGGCCTGTGTTTTTCATTATGTTTCCTTACTTGTTAGGCTTTGCAGTTAGTCCGAGTGACACGTTTCTCTGGTGTTTTTCTTGAACTCCATGAACTCTGGCATTTCATTTCGGGGATGTATATCTAAGGGAAAAGCAGCCTTCCTTTGATCTTCCTTGGGACCCCATTATGTTTAACCTGAGAAAGATTAGGGAGTTGCCATTCAACGCTGAACACACACACAACTCGGCTGCCAAGATGGCGGGTGCTTAATCTATTTACAACATCGACTCCATCATGAACTAATTTCACATCAAGCTGACTTTGAAAGGCATTCTTTGGAATGGAATTCCCATCTGCCTTGGGAGGCTACATGCATATGGTCCAGAGTACTGAAGGTACTGACCTCACAAAGAAATCTGTTTAGCATGAAATATTTAAACTGTAGAGGGTTTTGAAACCTTGAAATCATTGTCAACGTTGGTTCCCCATCTGGTAGTCAAGTTGTACTTTCTCTGAACTGAACAGCCATTTCTGGAAAGCACCCTCACTTTCTAGCTCTGTTTGTAATAACATCTGCTCAACGGTGGTGAGACAAGTCGGTTCCAGTCTTTGGACAAACAATCCTCTGAGCCCGGGTGAACTCCGAGGGGCAAGGAGCTGCCACTCGGCCAGCACCTGGAAAACCAGACCACTCCACTCCCCTCAGCTTCCTTTCCAAAATGGGTTTCAGAACTCTGCCCATAAATAGCTCTTTAAAGTAACATGCAGGGCTAATTGTGACTTTTTTCTCCCCCTAGCCTGAAAATGAGAAAGGAAGAACAAAACAAAATCAAGCGTTAGCCTGTCAAGATTTTCAGTGCCCTGTCACTCTCAGGACATTGATGGAGATTTATTTTCCTAATGAAGGCTCCAGCGTTAGTGGTGGCACCTGCTAGAATCAGTTAGGACTAAGTGTTATTTAATTCACAATGAAGCGACAATCTGACTGGGCTGTGATTAGTTCCAGCTTTTAGCTATCATTTATAGGTCACCAGGCGGCTAACAACCTCAAATGAGGGACCATTATCTTTTGACAAGATGAAGTGTTTTCTGGGGGGGATGGGAGGAGGGGGAGGGGTGCTACCCAGAAAGCCCTGTTCAATATTCTCTCTGGGAATTACTCATGCCTAATAGGGCTTCGCCACCACTTACTCAAAGGAGCTACACTGGTGAATACCAGTTAGGTGTGCTGAAGGCAAAGGAGGAAAAGACTTTCCTCAAAGCCATTCATGTATCTGCTCAGCAACTACCTGAGTGAGGCGCTGTGGGAGAACGTGTTGCGGGGGGTACCTGCAAGGAAGGCTGATGTATTCAGCCTGCACAGTTTGGTATATGGCTGTTCTCGTTTTTTACAGCTGTTCTCCATTTTGATGGGGTGAAGCATCTGTTTGGATTGGTCGGTGCCAGTGCCGTAATGATGGTTAAATATTCCAAATAACAATCTTGTCTGGAACCCTTTTTCATTTTGTTGATGGTTTGCCTCGCTGTGCACTTCTTAGCTTCTTTTAACCGCAGTGCTATACCACCAGTGGGAGGGCTGTCAAGAGGAGCATGGAGCTGAGATGGTCAGGTAATGAGTGACAGTAGCAACCCAGTGTGGCTCTATGCTGATACCAAGGACAGTGTGTATCTTCTAGAACATGTGAGAACGTTGTCCTGTTAATATATGAAACCATGGTGAGATCAGCCAACAGTTCTATTCTAAGCAGCACAGAATCGAGGGGAGCAAGAAATGGTTCGATAATGGCAATGCTTTTGGACATTTAGACAACGTTATACTGCAGTGGGACTGTCTTGCCATTATTGCTGAGTTGTGCACTGTTGGTGAGACTGTAAATGGCTGTAGACACTATGGAAAAAAGTATGGAGCTTCTTCAAAAAATTAAAAATAGAGCTAACCTGTGACCCAACAATGCCACTTCTGGGTATTTATCTGAAGAAAACAAAAACATTAATCGAAGAAGATATATATACACTCCATGTTCATAGCAGCATTTTTCACAATAGCCAAGATATTGAAACAATCTAAATGTCCATTGATGAATGAATAAAGAAAATGTGGTATATATACACAATAGAATATTATTCAGCCATAAGAGTGGAATCTTGCCGTTCGTAACAACATGGAGGGACCTTGAGGGTATTATGCCAAGTGAAGTCAGGGAAGGACAGATACTGTAAGATCTCACTTATATGTGGAATCTGAAGGAAAAACAAAACAAAACACAAGCTCATAAGTACAGAAAATAGGTTAGTAGCTGCCAGAAGTGGGTGGAGGGGTGGGAGTGGGTAAAATGGGTGAAGGGAATCAAACAGTATGAACTTCCAGTTATAAAATAAATGTCATGGGGATGTAACGTACGGCATGGTGAATATAGTTAATAATACAGTATCGCGTATTTGAAAGTTGCTAGGAGAATAGATCTTTAAAGGTCTCATCACAAGGAAAATAATTGTGTAACTATGGATGGTGTCAGATGTTAACTAGACTCACTATGGTAATCATTTTGCAATATATACAAATTTGAATCATTGTGTTCTATACCTGAAACTAATATAATGTCAGTTATTTCCCAATTAAAAAAAAAGCAAATAAATACAACTATTGAGGTGAAATTTCCAGACCCCACAAAAAAAGTTAAGAGGAAAAGAACCCATACTGCCTGGGTTCAAATTCCAGCTATACCATTTATTAGCTGTGTGACCTTGGACAAGTTACTTAACATCTTTATACCTCAATTTCTTAAAAAAAATATTTTAACTATTTTAATTTCTAAAAAAAAAAATTTTAATTGAAGTATAGTTGATTTACAACATTGTGTTAATTACTGCTGTACACCAAAGTGATTCAGTTATGTATATATTGTGTATATATAATATTTATATACATTCTTTTTTTTTTTTTTTTTTGCATTACGCGGGCCTCTCACCGTTGTGGCCTCTCCCGTTGTGGAGCACAGGCTCCGGACGCGCAGGCTCAGCGGCCATGGCTCACGGGCCCAGACGCTCCGCGGCATGTGGGATCTTCCCAGACCGGGGCACGAACCCGTGTCCCCTGCATCGGCAGGCGGACTCTCAACCACTGCGCCACCAGGGAAGCCCCTACATTCTTTTTTAAAATATTCTTTTCCATTATGGTTTATCATAGGATACTGAATATAGTTCTCTGTGCTATACAGTAGGACCTTGTTTACCCGTTCTACATACAAAAGCTTACATCTGCTAACCCCAATCTCCAACTTCATCCCTCCCCCAACCTCCTTCCCCTTGGCAACCACCAGTCTGTTCTCCATGTCCATGATTCTGTTTCTGTTTCATAGATAGGTTCATTTGTGTCATATTTTAGATTCCACATATAAGTGATATCATATGGTATTTGTCTTTCTCTTTCTGACTTCACTTAGTATGATAATCTCTAGTTGCATCCATGTTGCATTATTTCATTCTTTCTTATGGCTGAGTAGTATTCCGTTGTAAATATGTACCACATCTCCTTTATCCGTTCATCTGTCAATGGACATTTAGGTTGTTTCCATATCTTGGCTATTGTGAATAGTGCTGCTATGAACATAGGGGTGCGTGTATCTTTTTCAATTAGAGTTTTGTCTGAATATATGCCCAGGAGTGGGATTGCTGGATCGTATGGTAATTCTATTTTTAGTTTTCTGAGGAACCTCCATACTGTTTTCCACAGTGGCTGCACCAACTTACATTCCCACCAACAGTGCAGGAGGGTTCCCTTTTCCCCACACCCTCTCCAGCATTTGTTATTTGTAGACTTTTTAATGATGGCCGTTCTGTGTGAGTTGGTACCTCATTGTAGTTTTGATTTGCATTTCTCAAATAGCGAAGTTGAGCATCTTTTCATGTGCCTACTGGCCATTTGTATTTCTTCTTTGGAGAAATGTCTAATTAGGTCTTCTGCCCATTTTTGGATTGGGTTGGATTTTTTGTTGCTGTTGTTGAGTTGTATGAACTGTTTGTATATTTTGGAAATTAAGCCCTTGTCGATCGCATCATTTGCGAATATTTTCTCCCATTGTGTGGCCTGTCTTTTCGTTTTGTTTATGGTTTCCTTCGCTGTGCAAAAGCTTTTAAATTTGATTAGGTCCCATTTGCTTATTTTTGTATTTATTTCTATTGCCTTGGGAGACTGACCTAAGAAAACATTGGTGCGATTTAAGTCAGAGAATGTTTTGCCTGTGTTCTCTTCTAGAAGTTTTACAGTGTCGTGTCTTATGTTTTAGTCTTTAAGCCATTTTGAGTTTGTTTTTGTGTATGGTGAGAGGGTGTGTTCTAACTTCATTGATTTACATGCAGTACGCCTCAATTTCTTCAAGGGCAAAATGGGATTAATGTTACCTACTACCTTTATAGGATTACCTTGAGGACTACATTAGTTAATATGTATAAAGCATTTAAAACAATGGTGTGCATGGAGTAAGTACTTTAAATAAGTGTCAGTTTCTTATATTAGCCTCAGTTTGGCCCACTGGCCAAGCTTTGGCAGCACACTGATAAGGGGTTTACAGCCAAGTGGTATGCCCTGGCATGCCATCCAGTGAGACCCAGACTAGAAATTGCCTCCTTCCCAGCTTGGCCCACAGCTACAACAAACAGGTATGTGATCCATACAAAATATAACAATGGTTGCAGGCATAAATAAAAATTCCTCCACCTAACTACTTGGTAATGCACAGTCCTTTTTTGTTGACTACAGATAAAGAAGTGTATGAAGTCGAGATGTAGAAATTTTCAAATTTGATTTTCCAAAAATTGAATTACAGAACTAGGACACAGAAAAAAAAGATAATTTTTAAATGGAACCAGCCACCTTGAAAAATATTCTGAAAAAACATGGTTAAAACTTTTAATACTTCAAAAGATAAAAATGTTGCTTGTTGGCCTGACGTGGACTTAGAGCCTCTGGGAAGTGGTGGGCCTCGGTGAAGTAGTGTAACGTGCCCCTGGAATATCGTCTCAGACCCAAACAAAATCCCTCTCGGTTTTGATCTGTAAACAGAGACAGGACGCCCTCATTGCTGGATGACTCTGGAAAAGAAGCCCTTGCTTCCATTATGCATTTGGCCTCACAATCTTCATTGACAGATAGTTCTGAAAAGGAAACAGAAAGAGGGCCATGTATGGATATAAATGAGGGATTCTCAGTCTCGGTCCTGTTGACATTTAGGACCAGATGATTCTCGTTGGAGACTGTCCTGTGCATTGCAGGGTGTTTAGCAGCATCCTCGGCCTCTACCTGCTAGATTCCAGTAGCCCCGCCAGTCATAAATGGGAGTCAAATGGGAGGTTTCCTCCATTCGAGGAACTTGTTGAGATAAGAAGTATATGAAGTTGAGATGCAGAAATTTTCAAATTCGATTTCAGCAATGCAGGCACTTCTGGGCACACTGACAAACCTGCCGTTTGGACTCCCATTTATGACCGTGGAGATTAAGGGAGATTTGAGGGGGAGGTTATGTAATGTGGCCCTTAAAGAATGAGGGAGGTTTTAATAGACAAAACATGGGCAAAGGAACAGCCCTGGCAAAGGCATCTTGGCAGGTAAGGCCAATACTTGTCTGGGGAGGCCAGCTCTCTAGTTTGGGTGGAGTTCAAGGTTTGTGTAGGCCCATAATGAGCCCAGGATCTGTGAAATGGCAGGAGTTAGGATGCAGGATGGTTTGGAACAAGAGAGTCTGGAGGCAGGAGGATCCGTCAGAAATGCTGGTTGTGGTTTAGACACACATTCATAAAGGCCTAAGGGATTGCTCCTAGAATTCCTGAGACCAAAGTTTTTTTTTTTCAGACCATGCAGTTCTGCCTGTAATTCATGAAACTGTGAGAATGTAATCCTTATCACAGGACACAGTACTCTAAATTTTCCAAAGGTTGACGGGTTGTAACACCACAACTGCTACATAGGTCATTTTACCTGATGGCAAAGAAGGCAAGTACCAAGTGAGATGACCAACCATAATTCACACCCAAAGAGCCAAGACAAGAGGCCAGGGACTCATACCGGTAAGGAGTAGAGGAGCACAGCCACGAAAAGCAGCACGATCAGCAGGACCAGCAGGCCGATGATGACCCACTTAAACCGCCGCCACACGATGAACCTCATGGTCTTGCATGGGTTGCTGAACCAGAGGAAGGAAGTTTCTGGCCGGCTGCATTGCAAAGAAATGGTTTTACCTACCAACTCAGGAGGGACAGATATTTTATACCTCCGAGCATAATAGTTTAAAGAATGATTAACAACATTTTATAAAGTCAAGAAAAGATATTATTCCCCTTAGTTGGCTGAGAGAGCCTTTAACCTTTTATGGCTTTCTAAGATGCCGAAGACACACTGGACTTTGGTTTCATGGGAAGGAGAATGGTTAAAATGAAGCCAGATCACCAGCCTCTCCCTCCCCCATCTCCCCTGTTCAGTACAAAATTCAGACAACAGCTAATCCATTGCATTAAGGCAATTGGAAGGGGGGCTTTCAGACTGCAGGTGTTTGGGGATCAGAACAAAGAAGGTCTCTCACTTTGGTGGGTCCAGCTTGGGGTTCATGTTGGGTTCATCCCGTCCCTTCCCGGCTGGCCTCTCGTCGGCCTCCTTCTCATTGAGGACTTCCAACGTCATCTCCACTTTCCCCTTCAGTAAAGCAGAACAGGTTAAACACATGACATCACGTTTCACAAATATTTTCACTTCGACCCAAGGAGTATTCCCCGAGCAATGATTTTTACTCTTGTAAAACAATCCTTAGATTGCCTTAAATGTTCCTCAAGAGATTTCATCACATTTCCTCTTCCATGTGTTTCTGAACCGACTCCTTGTGGGAAACTGAGAGGACAAATTGCTTTCCCTCCTCCCTGCTTTTCAGTCTCCGGATCCCCATCATTCTAACTTTCCCACATCTGTCTCCTTGCCTGCTCGCATACCTCCCTTTGTAACTTTACTTGGACCCAGAATAACCTGAAGATGGCTGATAACAATAGCTAACTTTTTTTTTTTTTTTTTTTTTTTTTTTTTTTTTTTTCCTGCGGTACGCGGGCCTCTCACTGTTGTGGCCTCTCCCGTTGCGGAGCACAGGCTCCGGATGCATAGGCTCAGCGGCCACGGCTCACGGGCCCAGCCGCTCCGCGGCATGTGGGATCTTCCCGGACCGGGGCACGAACCCGCGTCCCCTGCATCGGCAGGCAGACTCTCAACTGCTGCGCCACCAGAGAAGCCCCTAACTTTTTTTTTTAAATTTATTTATTTTTGGCTGCATTGGGTCTTCATTGTTGGTTCTTCGTTGCTGCGCGCAGGCTTTCTCTAGTTGAGGCGAGCGGGGGCTACTCTTCGTTGTGGTGCGTGGGCATCTCATTGCGGTGGCTTCTCTTGTTGCAGGGCTCGGACTCTAGGCGCACGGGCTTCAGTAGTTGTGGTACGTGGGCTCAGTTGTTGTGGCTCACGGGCTTAGCTGCTCTGCAGCCTGGGGGATCTTCCTGGGCCAGGGCTCGAACCCGCGTCCCCTGTATTTGCAGGTGGATTCTCAACCACTGCGCCCCCAGCCAAGTCCCACAATAGCTAACATTGACTGAGCATTAAGTGTGGGCTCCAAGAGAGCCATCGTGCCCCCTTTGGTACCCCCACTGCGTGGAGCAGTGTTGGCACTTAGTGGGCACTCGATGTACACTAGCTGAAGAAATGCATGAGTGAGTGAGTGAATGAATGCTGCCTCCCTGTTCACAGGTTCCTGACTGGTGCACTGGGCACTGCGTAAGCCTTCTATATGGATAATCCCGTGTAATGCTCAGGGCAGCCCTATAAATCAGGTACTGCTATGATCCTCGTGTGCACATGAGTACACTGAGGCTGCGAGAGGTCTAGAAACTTGTCCACTCTTAGAGCCAGGCTTAACTAAGGTTGTAACAGCCTTTCAAGAACCGTGGCGCCCACAAGGTCACCAACAATTTGAGAGCTTCCGACCCTGACGCTCATTTAGGCGATGGAGCACAGATGCCTCCTCTGTCGACGAGTCAAAGGTGGGTGTCTGACTATGGCAAGGTGGTCCTTCTTTCTAAGCCTGTTCCTTGAATCTATAAAATGTAGGTAATGGCTGCTTCATGGGGTTATCCGCAGAACTAAATGAGGTTATGTACAAACTACCCTCTAGTGGCAGGAAGCTTATAAGCGGTTTCCTGTGCCAGGGGTAGAGGAAGTGATGGACTGCAAAGGGCACAACAGAACTTTTGGGGTAATGGGAATGTTCTGGATCTTGATTATGGTGGTGGTTTCATGAGCATATACATCTGTCAAAACTCATCAAAGTGTGCACCTTAATTGTACTTTAAGTGGGTGCAGTTTATGTAAATTATACCTCAAAGTTTTAAAAAACAAGATTATGAATATAAGGCATTTAGTATATTGTCCGGTTTATAATAAGTGGTGTAAAATATGATTATTAATAATACGTAATGAATTAGGTAGTCTTTTTGTGACAGGGCATGGTAACCCGCACTTTTGCTTCTACGATAAAATTATCTTCAGTTTTCCAAATGTGCTTGTAACTTATGGCCTTCATGTTCATTGGATGTCAACACTCCCTGTTTCCTCCATCTTTAAAAAAAAAATTTTTTTTAAAGATGAGGACAGCTCAAATTTGAAGTTTCTTTTTCTGTACTGAAGTGTACTGGAAGCTCAGCATAAATTAGCATTCCTGGTGGAGGAGAGTCCTAAAGAAATACAGCGCAACCACTTGCGTTCCCAGTTTTCTGACAATTCCAATCCCTCTATCTTCCACTCAACCCCAAACATGTGCTAACAGCATCCGCCACCTTCTCCTGTAATCCCAGGTACAAACCTTTCCCCAAACTTAAACTACCACCAATTTAACCTCCCTTATCTTATCCAGAGCAAATCTACTCATAAAGGGCAAAACCTCAAGGAGAAAAGGAATAAACGAGCCTCAGCCAGTACATACAGCCATCACACGGGAGCCATCTTTATCTGCGTAGCACGGCCACCATCCTTTCATGGACTTCTGTTCAAAGAGAGAGGCGGTTTTCACTTTAAGGGGGTTCACGGCTTTGAGGTCAGGAATCATGTCCAAACTGCATTTCTCTGGCGATTTTGCTGGAATGATGCTGCGATGCAAATCGAGTTCCAAGAAACCTAGCCAAGGAAACATTAAACCCAAATAAATTTCAAGTGGATCAGACGTTGTTCACAAGTGAACAGAATGTACCTGTCAGAAGAGAGGTAGACCATGACGCTGAACAGGTAACAGGTGAGTTAGAGAAACGGACCCTGGTAGGCAGTTAAAATTTTTTCCAGATAGAATGAAAAGTGGCAGAAGTAGTATCTGTCCACTGCTGTGCATCTCACAGAGAACAACCCATTTAACTTCTCAGAGATAGGAGCATAAACAGAGTTCTTCTGCAAACACAAAAGAATTAAACATCTCCAGCCAAAATTTCCACTGAACTTGGAATTTGCTCTTATTGGTTCTAAACTTCCCCTAACATAGTCATTTGGCTTTGGGTAAAGAAAACTGGTACTTGGAACATGGGAAGCTCCATCGAACAGTCAAGTTCAAGTTTCTCCAGCGTAACCTCAAAAACAAGAGCTTGAGAAGGAACACTGAATGCTCAACAGAAAGTTCTCCCCAGGAACTAGGAAGCCCAGCTCAGGTGCCTGGAGAAGCACATTTTTTCTTCCATAATGTGAGGCATTAACTCTTTTGTCGTTACTAACTGTCTTTAACTGACTGTCTTTGGGGCTTGGGAACTCCCAGGAAACCTCTCCTTCAGAAAAAGGTATGTGTGTGTTGGGGCATGTCTGTGGACTACAGGGACAAGAGGTGGTCTTCAACAGTGGCAGCAGAGAGTAACAGGGAGGTTGTGGCAGATTCTCTATAAACTTTTAGGCTCAGACACTGCCCTTCATCTTACAATGCATCCATAGCCCACAAGCCTTTCTGGAACTTACACCTGCTTTTATTTTGTCTCTCCTTTTGGTGATAACTGCAACCACTTGCCCACTAGCCATTTAGAAATAAAGTCATTCCCTTTGTTATCAGACTATTTCATTTAAACTCCAAGGGAAAACCCTCTACTACTCTTTATGCTAAGTTAGCACACTACTGTGGACGGGGAATGTTGCCTGCCATGCCAGTAAACAAAGAATGTTGCCCATCATCCCAGTTCTACAGGATCAAGACTGAGGCTGTGGGGTTCCCTGGTGGTGCAGTGGTTAAGAACCCACCTGCCAATGCAGGGTACATGGGTTAGAGCCCTGGTCCAGGAAGATCCCACATGCCACGGAGCAGCTCAGCCCGTGCACCCCAACTACTGAGCCTGTGCTCTAGAGCCCGCGAGCCATAACTACTGAGCCTGCGAGCCACAACTACTGAAGCCCACGCACCTAGAGCCCGCGCTCTGCAACAAGAGAAGCCACCGCAATGAGAAGGCTGCGCGCTCCAGCAAAGAGTAGCCCCCGCTCGCTGCAGGGCTACCCAACACAGCCAAAAACAAATAAATAGGGGGAAAAAAAAGACTGAGGCTGTGCCCTGAGGGGAGTTCAGGATGGAGAAAGACAGGAAGCATTCTGACCTTTGGATCTGCCTCTAGATAGTTAAGATGCATACCTAAGGAATAATTTCCAATAATTTCCATGGGCCCAGGATCTTGTATCTCCGCAAACACAGAAATGCACTAAAATCATTAACTTGAGATGTCTGCTCTTTGTGATTAGCAGTAATCTTTTGATGTTTGACTAACTTTTTTGTTTTTCCAGCAAAAACCTCTTGTGTCCTGGCTCCCCCCTTACCTCGTGGGAGTAGTTCCTCAGAGCTATCTGAGAGGCTGTCTCCTGCGCTGTAGTCCTCCGTAAGATCCCCAAACTCACAACTTTTAGGTTGTACGTTTTTCTTCAGTCAACACTTTCACACTCATTTGTTTGTTCAACTCTTATTAAGAACCAGCTAAGTCAAAGGCACCGCACTCAGTGTTGTAAAGGGTAGAGGGATGAACAAGACACAGCCATTGGCCGCTGTGGGCTTTTCCTCTGCCAGGAAAGATGCTCTGGAAGCAGGGAGGTGAGCTAGGGGCTTCTGTAACAGCTGGCTACGAGAAAGTGAGGTCTGAACTGGCAAGTGGCAGAGATCAGAAAAATAAGAAAATAAACGGGCATGATAAAGCAGGTTACATGGTTTAGGAAAGCGGTAGGAAAGGAGAGGAGGACCCACAGAGGACCCCGGGTGCTTCTGCCTAGGTGGCTGGGAGAGGCTGTGAACAGCAAAAGCGGTTCATGAGGTGAGCAGGTATGAGGTCAGGGAAGAAAGGCTGAGTTTGGTCTTAGTCACGATAAATTTGAGGTGCCAGCCAAACACAAAGGTAAAGTTTCTGGTGGGAAATGGGGAATAATCATCGTGAGAGCTTGTTTTGTTCAAACTGAGACATAATTGACATAGCGCATTGTGTGCGTTTAAGGCGTACAATGTGTCGGTTTGATACATTGCATGCTGCAGTATGAGTCGTCATCTTTCTTGTTACTCTGTGGCAGGCACGGTGGGCAGTCAGGCTACACCTCTACGTCTAGGAGTTTTACCTCGTTGAAAGTGAGAGTTGAAGCTTTACCTTCAACAGAGGTGAGGGCTGGTAAGTCACTGAGGGAGCATGGGGAAGAGCCGCAAAACCCCAGGGAGGGCAAAGGCCTGTATTTAAAGAGGAAGAGGGGGACTTCCCTGGTGGTGTAGTGGTTTAGAATCCGCCTGCCAATGCAGGGAACTTGGGTTCGAGCCCTGGTCCGGGAAGATCCCACCTATTGCAGAGCAACTAAGCCCGTGCGCCACAGCTACTGAGCCTGTGCTGTAGTAGAGCTCACACACCGCAATGAAGAGTAGCCCCCACTCACCGCAACTAGAGAAAGCCCGCGTGCAGCAACAAAGACCCAACGCAGCCAAAAATAAATAAGTAAAATAAATAAATAAATTAAAAAAAAAAAAGAGGAAGAGGAAGAAACAGAGCAGGCCAATGAGACACCCAAGGCCTGGGAGAGAGAAAATAAGAAGACTGTGCTTTGGGGGGACCCGGGTGTATGCCAGGAAATGGAGGGGCTGGGCCGGGGTGTTTTAACAAGGGCCTTTTACCCCAGAGAAGGGCGGGGCATCAGGGAACTGTAGTGACCGCTGAGAGCAGCGTGGAGGAGGAGGGAGCCAATTCTGAGGTGCTGAGAGCAGGGGGAGAGGTTTGGAAGTGGAGGTAAGGCTGTGGCATCCCTGAAAACAAAATCTGTGTCTTCCTAGCAAGATAGGAGCTGGTGCAAAGGCCCTGGGAGTGGCTGGGGCCCGCAGCGCCCACTGTGCCCACTTCTCAGAGGACCTGGGGCAGCGGATGGGCAGGCCACCCCGCTCCGAGGACATCCAGGCAGGGGGTGGGACCCCACCCCACAGTATTGGAGAGTTAAATAATTGATCCCAAGTTTTAATTGCTTTTACTAATTTCAAGCACAATTTCTTAGAAAAGAGTATCCAAAGGTAAGCCTTACCCAAGTAGTCATCCAGAGAAAACTTGTCATTATCCCATATCTGAATGATCAGTTTGGGTGGGACCCGAAATTCAGTTTGGTCCTTACTCCAGAAATGCTCCTAAAATGCCAACAGGAACAGACAAACCAAAATGACACTGATTACTGGATTCTTAACACCCTCCCCTTGGGCCTCTTGAGAACCCAGCATCAAGGCATGGGGCCTCTTCTCTCCTTTGCATCCCCACCCGAAACCCTGCCCTTTGGCCTACCCCTCTACCCCAGGTGGACATAAGGCAATCGGGCTCCCCAGGAAATCTCAGGACTACCAGCTGGGTGACAAAAAGGTTGTCCCAAGCAATTCCCAAACAGAACGTTCCCTGCCATGTTCCTATCAGTGTGACTTCCTGCTGCCACTCCTGCGGTTTGGAGAGTGACGATATCTCGTGCCCTAAAGACTGTAGCCTGCCTAGTTGATCCTCCCAAAGCCAAGCCATCCCAGGCCAGCCCGAAATATCCCCTGCAGAGGAGTTACTTCTGCTCAGCGACGTCCCCGACCCCCATTTCACATGGGGATGAGGAGATGGGGGCCCAGGTTTCACTCTTTTGTTCGTGCAGATTTAAAATGTCCTGGCATTTCTGGCTTTTGAAAAATATTGCTGGGTTTTATATACCGTGGTCATCTAAGACCCTCAGATCCCTCAGCCTAGACTCAGGTGGGGAGAGGATGGGATAAGTGTCCTCTAGGTTCTCACCTGGTGTCGCTGCTTCTGCCCAGACAGTATTAGCCCAGGATAATAATGACGTCCCCACAGCCTGATTACACCTAAGTTCCTCTGGCCCCAAAAGAAAGGGACATCCCCCAGTGCTTCATGAATTTGAAGGAAGGTGGTTGGATTGTTTTTCAGATGACATTCCAGGAATGGTCCCTTTTGCAGGGCTCAGAGGGCCTGGCTCTGAGGGGCTGAGAAGCCCACTCTGCTGCTGTCTGGCCCTACTTACTCGGCTGTCCTGTGTGGGGTCATGCTCCAAGGACTACTCAGGATGCTGAGAGGTCCAGCCCTCGATGTGAGTAAATAGGAAAGGTAACTTTATTACCTAAAGGCCTACCTGACCCCAAATCCCTCGCTTTCCCCCCGGTCCGTCTCATTATCTGAAAGTGTGCATGGTTCAACATCAGGATGAGCCTGTATGTCTCTAGAAAGTGCCCTTTGAAGGCATTCATCTCACCTGGACAGGGAAAGTGCTCACTAGAGCATCAGCACTGAGTAGGGCCAGCAGGGGGTGGGGCCTGGCCAGATGGGACACGAGGCAGGTATATTCTGATCAGGTGTAGGGTGAGAAGGTGACCGGGCAGAGCTAGGAAAAGTTTATAGAATATGGCAGGAGGGGGTGGGGAAGGGAGAAATGGGACAAGGGCCTGTAATAGACATCTGTTGTCTACCCAGGTTTTAGGCCCCCCCTTTTTGGATGAAAGCACCAGATTTTCCTTAGAGGTTCCCTTCCCCTAGTCCATGCAATGTGGGGAGAAGTGACTTTATCCCTAACGCCACAGTCTCGCCAATCAGAGCGCGGCAACCCTGGTTCAGAGATGGACACGTGGCCTCAAACAGGCAGACGCTGGGGCCCAATTCCAGAACTCTGGTTGGTGCCTTTGGGGATTCATTCCCCTCTCTCTGCTGAGGTTGCCGAGAGGGCAAGATACAAGCTGGGGCTGCTGGCAGCCACCTTGCGCTCACCAGGGAGCGAGGCCCATGGAAGAAGGCAGGGCAGAGGGGTGGAGAAGGTGAGAGCAGTTTCTAAAGACATCAGCTCAACCCAGGCTCCAGGCGTTCCTTAAGCCAGCCAACCCTGGACTTTTTAGTAATGTGAACCAGTAAATCACTTTTCTTGGTTTAAGCCAGTCTGAGTTGAGTTCTCTGAGAGTCTTATAAATTACCACCAGGAGGGCCCTGAACCCTCACGGAAGTGCTCCCGAAGGAGGGCAGGCAGATGCTTAAGTTTAATAAGGAAGGTAAGAGCGATATTTCACCTACGTTAATATTTTGCCTCTGGTTAATTAGTGCAACAGTTCTGCTTATCAGGGGAAGAAATCAGTCTCCCTGTGACATAAACATATACTTAGGTTGTTGTATGTATTGACGCAAGACCCCCACTTACCAGATCCTTCCCCCTGCTGCCAACATGTTAGTGGAAGCAGAGTTGTGCTCCTTATACTTCTGTTATAACTACACAAATAACCGCCACAGCTGTGTGACCCTGGGCAAGTATCTACCCCACTGGGGTCTCAAAGTCCCCATCTGTAAAGAGGAGCCGGACCCATGACCTCCCGGACTCTGAACAGCCCCAACCTTTTCTGAGCATCTGCATTAAGGAAGACCCACGACATCCACTCCCCACTGGCCTATTTCAGAACTCACTTTTTTAGCAACGAGACAGAGCTGTTCAGCTGGAAGGTAGTCAAAAGGGAAGACAAATCTCCAGTTAAAATTCCCTTCACCATCCAAGGACCTGTAGTGGACATCTGTTTTCTGTTTGTTTTCTTCACTGCCAGGAATCCAACTGAAAAGCAGAAGCAAACAGACTTAGCTACATGTGATTGACAAGTAATCTAGCCGCAAAATTGCGCAGTGATTAGGAGAGAGTGAAGGGCAGGAGAATTAATGCACTTTTCTTGGGCAGGTTCCAGTTATCTATGGAGCTGGGGGGGTGATTTATGAAGGGGAGGCACTCTGTTGCATCCAACACACGTGGTAGCCAAATAAAATATAATTCCTCTCAAACCAAAGCAGGAAACCCTTTAGACTTCAGTTAACAGGGATAAGGTGAAATTTTCTGGAAAATATCAACAATTTAGCTTCTATTTTGAGACTGGTGAAGCTTGCTGGCTATGTTTTTAGTCTCCCTATAACTCATCAGTGTCTGTCATCACTGCTGATAGGCTCAATGAATATGGGTCAGTTCAAAATTTTAGCATCTTCTTTTCCATATTTTACTGAAGCAAACAAAACAGGCACGACTCAAGTAATCTTACCACTTCATTTGTAAATTATTCTTAAATTTACTATGATCACATTAATGAGACAGCAAGGGAGATGTAGGCTGCTATATCCATACTCCTATCTATGAAAATTCATTTCCATCAACAACTGGACATCTTAACTTTTGACATTTGGAAAGTTCCCTTTGGCCTGTGCCTGGCACACCAGCAGACCAGTTGGAGGGAGGAATGAATGAACATGTCTGGGAGGAAGTGTTATCACATCTGCCAGCTATGGGGGAAGACTCCTGGTTTGGAACCAGAGGAACATGAGATTTTAGACTGAAAAAGGAGTGGAATGCATGGATCTCAACACCCACTACCCATTGGAATCAACTGGGGAGCTTTTAAAAATACTGATGCCAGGGCTTCCGTGGTGGTGCTAATGGTTAAGAATCCGCCTGCCAATGCAGGGGACACGGGTTCGAGCTCTGGTCCGGGAAGATGCCACATGCCACAGAGCAACTAAGCCCATGTGCCACAGCTACCGAAGCCCATGTGCCTAGAGCCTGTGCTCTGCGACGAGAGAAGCCACCACAATGAGAAGGCCGCACGCAGCAATGAAGACCCAATGCAGCCTCCTCCAAATAAAGACTGTCAGTAGGAGACAGGCCTGGCTGTGAACTTGCTCTGCCATTAACCCTCTGAGCTTCATCTCCCATCTGTAAAATGAGGTTAATGATATGTGCTCCCTTCACATGGTCAACCTGAGGACAGAATGAGAAGAGCCAGAGTGGGAAGGGGAAATCCTTAACTCATGTTAAGGATCAACTACTATGAACCAGGTATGTAGATGCCTTATTTTATTCTTTCCAACTGTATAACAAGCTCCATCTCACAGGTGAGGAAGCTGAGGTTCAGAGGGGATGTACATCTCATACAGCCAGTAATGGACAGAAATAAGTATAACTCCCAGGCCTGTCTGACTCCAAAGTCCAGGACTATTACTCTGCTTCAAAGGACCATGGAGACTAGAAATTCACAAGCTAATATTAGGTCCTATTATTAGTAGTGGTATTTTTTTTTATTTTTTGGGGTATGCGGGCCTCTCACTGTCGTGGCCTCTCCCATCGCGGAGCACAGGCCTCCAGACGCGCAGGCTCAGCGGCCATGGCTCATGGGCCCAGCCGCTCCACGGCATGTGGGATCCTCCAGGACCAGGGCACGAACCCGTGTCCCTTGCATCGGCAGGCGGACTCTCCACCACTGCGCCACCAGGGAAGCCTCTAATAGTGGTATTGATAGCAATCAACTATACTAGTTTTACTTTTTCTAGTCAATTGACTAACCAGGTAAGCTGAGTTGAAAGATTCCTTTTGACAGTTAACTTTTAAGCTTTTGAACTAACTCACTGAAGAGAGTCCACACTCTGGCTGTGACCTTGGTAGCTTCAGCTTCTAACCCATCCCTAAACAGCACCATCATCCTCCCCTAGACTGCTCACCCACTGTAGCTTTTCCCTCTTTTTCATGAATCTTTCACATTTTAATTTGAAAACAAGTTAAACAACTACTCTAAGTGTATGCATTTGTGTACTTGTACGTATAACTTTGTATGTAATACCCATATGCTTGTAGTGCTAAGGATGTTATTTGTACATTATCCATCTTTTCACATAGAGTAATTAGATTTCCATTCCAAATATGACGTGGTACTTTAGATCTTGCTTTATTCTTGGATTACTGGAGTTATCTCTCAGTCCAGTATTGAGTTTGTTTCCCTGATTGGGAAAAAAATGCTTATGATAGTCAAATAAATTTGCATATATATAATTAGCTGGAATTAGTTTTCCTTGGGGAATGGTAATAAGATCCTGAAATGAGAAAGAATAATGAAGACCTCGATGAAACCTTCCCTGTTTATAGTGAACCTAAATGACAGTAATTACGTCTTTAACAAAGGTTTGATTGAAGGCCACTTGGGATCATAAGTGAAACTTTGTTGTCACTTTATGAATATATTAAATTTCAACAAGTCTTATCTTTTACATATCAAGGAACCAAACTCAATCCCTGTGGACTAGTAATAATAATAGTATGATGGTTAATTTTATGTGTCAACGTGACTGGCCGTGGGGTGCCCAGATTAAACATTATTTCTGGGTGTGTCTATGAGAATGTTTCCGGATGAGACTAGAATTTGAACTGATGGACTCAGTAGATGGACCTCCCCAACGTGGGTGGCATTAGCTAGTCTATTGAAGGCCTGGAACAGAACAAAAGGCAGAGGAAGGAGGAATTCACCCCCTTTTTCTGCCTCACTGATTGAACCAGGACATCTCATGTCATCTTCTCCTGACCTCAGACTGGCATTTACACCACTTCGAACTCAGGCTGAATGATACCCCCAGCTCTCCTGCGTCTCCAGCCTGCAGATGGCCAATCGTGGGACTTCTTAGCCTCCGTTATCATGTGAGCCAATTCCTCATAATCTCTCTCTTTCTACACATATGCACATCCTACCTGTTCTGTTTCCTGGAGAACCCTGACTAATGCACATAGTGTTTACTATCTGCCAGGTGCTATCTTAAGTGCTTTGAGTAACTCAGTCTTCTGAATATTCCAGAGTGGTGGATACTATCATTATCTCCAATTTACAGATGAGGATCAGTAAGCTTACTAACTTGTCCAGCTAGTAGGGAAAGTACCGGATTTCAACCCAGGTAGTTTGATTCCAGAGTCTGACTTCTTAATCACTGGGTTCTGTACTCACTATCAACGTATAACACAACATGTGCAACTAAGGAGCCTGGCTGCCACAACTAAGATCCGGCACAACAAAATAAATATTAAAAAAAAAAAAAAATATATATATATATATATATATATATATATAAAAAACACAAAACTGACATCAACATGAATTATTTGGAATTGAACTATGCAAGTAACAGAATAATGAACACCTATGATGACGCTTTGCACGCTGGATGCAGGCACTCAGTAAATGTTGGTGGAATGAATGATTTTTTTAAAATTATGCTAATGGGAGTGATGGTGGTGGGATGAATTGGGAGATTGGGATTGACATGTTAGTTATCTATTTTATACATATTAGTGTATATAAGAGCCTGCTGTATTAAAAAATGTAATCATAATTAAAGTAAATCAAGGACAAGGAAACAGATTGAAAACCTAAACAACAGTTTGGGAGAAGATCTATAAAATCTTCTAGATCTATAAAATCTTCTATATGAATCCAACAGTTTAATGGGGAGAAAGAAATCTAACAATTGTAGCAGCTAATTACTAAAGGTTATCTTGACTAATGGTAACCTTTAATAAAGAAATTGGAAGAGCAAACAACCAGATGTGTATGAATTTAATTAAAACTGTGGAATAAAAAGGAGGCGGAGGAGGAAAAGAAAGCGTCAGAGGGCTTCCCTGGTGGCGCAGTGGTTGAGAGTCCGCCTGCCGATGCAGGGGACACAGGTTCGTGCCCCGGTTCGGGAAGATCCCACATGCCGTGGAGCGGCTGGGCCCGTGAGCCACGGCGGCTGAGCCTGTGCGTCCGGAGCCTGTGCTCCTCAACGGGAGAGGCCACAACAGTGAGAGGCCCGCGTACCGCAAAAAAAAAAAAAAGCGTCAGAGATACAGAAGCACAGCTAATTTACTGGCTCAATTTTTGGAAAGTTCATTCTTTTTAGAAAAAAAAGCAATAAATGACAAGTATAATTTTATCTGCAGACTGATCAAGATAGGAAACAAATACTTTTTCAGGATTTTATAATAATTTAACGTTTTGGTGCCAAAGGCATATCTTTACCAAGTTCTGTTTCAATATTACGCTCTTGGTTTTGATCAAGGGTTAATACAAGAAATAAAGCATAGTAAGGTTTTGTGGTTAAAAAAAAGTTATGCTAATGTTTCCTCTCTTCCACGGACATTAACTTCTGGTAATAAAATATATTAAAAAAGAAACTTTGGAAGCTCTACTTCTGTTTCTAAGGCTAGTTACTCAAGGTATTAAAAATGAGTAAAAATGAACTGCATGACTAAAAGGTCTCATAACAAATCTGCTTAATAAACTGAACAAAACCCACTTTCTTAGAAAAGAAACACTTATCAGTTCTTACAGGCATCAGATGCCTCTGTTCATAAACAACATGCACACAGGTTTCTCTCTTCTTTCTGTTCTCTCTCCCTTTGTCTCCCTAGAGCTTCCTAAGCAGATTGCATTCATGAACTATAATAGCTTCAAATAATCAAGGATCCTCTAGTGGACACTTTCAATACTGAACACTCATGAAGGAGAGAGTCTGCTTTGTTCACCGAGTTTGGCATGCTCTTCCATGCCAGTCTTTCTTACCCTTTAACGTAGATGTCGCTCATTTCCTCTCCTGTGATGCTTTTCTCATCCAGGATAACGTCCTTGGTGTTCCAGATGATCACACGCAGGTAGTACCTGAAAGGAGCACATTTTGAAGGTGCTTTTTTTTCTGGTCCTGAACCAAGACCCCAGTAAGATACAGCAGGGTCTCAAGATTACTTACTTCTTGGCTTTCCGGGGTGTGATATTGAAAGGAGGGCCTGGTGGCCCCAAACTCCTGGGGAAAACATCCACCCACATCTGAAGTTTTCCCTAAGCCATTCAAAAATGAAAAGAGAAATGAAGTTATATTATGGGTGGTAGAGACTACAATTTTCTTTCATACGTCTTAGATGAAACTAGTTCTTCAGGCCTCCTAGTTTATTAGTCCGTATGGAAGGCAAACAAAAATGGAGTAAAAGAACAAACCAAGATGAATCTTATACCTTCAGTGTCAGTTAGGCCATCCGCCCCCCATTCTCTCCCAGGAGTCTCTGATGGCTGCGTGTACCTACCTGTATCAGTCTGAGTCTTCCCTGGTTAATAAAATGAGGGGCTTCCCAATGCTAACACAACCCCCAACACACAAACACACACACACCCCCTCTTACAATGACTAAAAGTTGGGCCCTTCACACTCAGAACAGATTTCCCGCTGTCACTCTATCCATCTTCACATTGCCTACTTGATATCAGTCCCAGTTTTGTGACACCCAAGGGTTTCTCCACTTACCTTGAGAGAGAAAATAAAAATAATTTAAAACTGTATTTAATTTTGTAAAAGAAAAACTTACAGCATGGCACTTTCGAAGGAGAGACTCAAACCATGACAAGAACATGACTGTTCCCCCCAAATTGAGGACCCCCTGCGTTGGCTTGCTAGTGTCTACCGCCTGAGAGGGAGCTTGCAGGAAGGGGGAGAGTGAGAGCCTGGACTGACACCTGTGGCGCCATCTTGGTGAGGCCCCACTCAAGTCTTTGACGGCTACAGACCAGGCCCATATATCTGACTGGAGTATTCTTCCAGACAGGCTAGGAATGCCACTAACACACTGTATCAACGATACAAACCAATGTAAATCCCCCAAACTGTGTTTGGATGTTCTGTAGACTGCGTTCATGACTAAAACAGACTGGTCTTTAAGAAGGTTGCCAAGGAAACCACTAGGCTGGTTTCCAATGCACTGTGATCAAAATGAATTATCTGAAGCTCTTGAAAAGGGATATATATTACTGGGATCCTGACTCTCTTCCCACTAATCTCCAGGGCTCAAGGGTCTATTATACATCAAGCACACTGCAGAAATTAGGCATCCAGGTGTCTCCTAAGACCTACCCGGAGTCTGTCCAATGCAGTAGGCAGAGGTGATGGAAGTATTGGTAGCCCAGGGAGCAATCTTCCTCGCTTTGTAATGTCTTAAGACTTTATTCAATTGAGGAGTAGGAGTGGAGAGAGGAGAAATGGGCTCTTTGTGGGGAAAGAAGAAGAATTAGAGAAGGAAGAAATCAAAATATGGAACAAAATAAGAGTGAGTGACAAAATCAGCTAGTAAGCCCAGGCTCCTTGTGGTCACTTTTTAAGAGACCACGGTTCGGCTATCAGTGTCAACGATATTTGCATCCATTAGATAAATATTTCTTAAAGCACGACTTCCTAACCATCTGCATCAGAACCTCTCCAGATACTTGTTACAAATTCAGATTCCCTGCCCCACCCCGGACTTATTGAATCTGAATCTCTGCAGGCATGACCTGGAAATCTTCATTCTGACAAGCTTCTACATGGACTATTTTGTCATTTTCCATGTCTCTCCTTGCTTCTCTGGGAACTGCTCCCCAGCTTCTAGGAACTGACCTTCCCCCATCACTATCAACATGGTCCCTGTGATGAGCCATCCTGTGTACTGTATCCCTGTCCTCCTGGCTAGAGCTGAGTGGTCCAGTGGTGGACAAATGGGCCAAGTTGGGGCAACCAATCCTTTCCACGTGTGGAAGTAGATGGGGCTACATTATAACATAAACTCAGAAACCGTCCACAATATTCTGACACGTGGGAAGGTGATCACAGGAAGGAAAAGTGCAGGGTAAAGGAGACTCTGAGAGAAACAGACAAGAGACAGGGAGAAATTCTGGTCCAAGGTTGTTCTGAGTCAGTGTCACTCTCCTGTCTGGATTTAGTGAGTTACCTGAAAATTCTTACAATAAATTCCCCTTGGGGATGAAGCTAACCTGAGTTTCATTTCTATTTCGTGTATATCTAAAAGTATCCAAAAAAGATAAAAGAGGCGAGTCTGTGTCAGCTATCACCAGTGCCTTTGGAGTGTGGATGAGGGGTTCAGAGAGCCCTTTACCTGGGAGATATTAGGCTGAAAGGTGCTATGCAAAGTCCTTGTTTCCACGTGTTCAGGGACCAGCCCCTGAGTCCTAAGGATGTGAAGGGCAAGGCGCTCCTCAGGGGCCCCGAGGTGTTGGTGCAGGGTTTTGTTGGCTTCTGCAATAAAGAAGGACAGTGAAACAGGGATGGGCATCTGGGAACAGTTCAGCCAGATCGCCTTGAGGGATTTGCAGTACTTCACCCCAGACTCTGCAAAAATGGTCAGGCAGTGCCAGTGTGCAAACCAGCTTGTGAAAGAGTTGTTGATAGAAATAGCTCCTGACTGGGCTTCCCTGGTGGCGCAGTGGTTAAGAATCCGCCTGCCAATGCAGGGGACATGGGTTCAAGCCCCGGTCCAGGAAGATCCCACGTGCCGTGGAGCAACTAAGCCCGTGCGCCACAACTACTGAGCCCACGTGCCACAACTACTGAAACCTGGGCGCGTAAAGCCCGTGCTCCGCAACAAGAGAAGCCACCACAATGAGAAGCCTGCGCACCACAAGGGAGAGCAGTCCCTGCTCGCAACAACTAGAGAAAGCCTGCACACAGCATCGAAGACCCAACAGGGCCAAAAATTAATTAATTAATTAATTTAAAAAAAAGCTCCTGACCAAGAGACCTGCCCCAACCAGGCTCATCTGACTTGTGGGCTGCCAATAGTGAAGAGACCAGAATGCTCCAGAATGTGTAAGTGAGAGCAGCCCCTATTTACGTTGGTGTCAGGGGCTCACTCCGTCTCCCAGACTCCCTTACAGTTAGGTGTGGCCGTGCAAACAAGGTAGGCTAGAATATAACGTAGGTGGAAGTGACATGTGTGTCACTTCAAGACCTAGCCCATAAAACCCTCTCACGTAGGATCCTCTGTGTGTACTTTCTCTTCTGGACGCGGAAGAAAACAGTGACCTTAGACACCTGAGCTGAAGAAGGGCAGAGCTATAAGATGGAAGAGCCTAGTCCATGAAGCATTGTTTGGAAGAGGGCCACCCACCTGTAGGAGTACCTGTTTTGAATTTATGAGAAATAAACTTCTATTGCCACTATTCTATTCTTCTATTGCCATTAAGCCACTGAAATTTGTAAGTTTAACTATTACAGTAGCTAGGTAGCATCACTGTGGCATTTAAAAAACATAGTCCCCAAATTCTCTGTCACTCCTCCCATGGGGAGGTGGGGTCTATGTCCCCTCCCTTTGAATCTGCAGACATATTTGACCACCAAAGAAAGGATGCTGTGTGACTTCCGAGGCTAACCATGAAAGGCCAGGCTGGTCTTCTTGGGGTGCTCGCTCTGGCGGAAGCTGCCAGCCGTGTAGGGAGTCTGGGTGCCCAGAGATCACCCTACGGGAAAGGCCTGGGTAGGTGCTCTGGTCATCAGTTCCACGTAAGCCCCCATCCAGGAGCCAGCAGCAGATGCCAGCCATGTGCGTGAGCCATCCTGGACATCCAGCTCAGCAGAGCCTTCAGATGGCTGCAGCCCTGGCCAACATCTGACAGCAGTCGACTGCGTGAGCAACAAGTGAGAACTGCCCAGGTGAGCCCTTCCTGAACAGCTAACCCGCAAAACTATAAGCAAAACAAAATGGTTGCCATATGGGAAAAGAATCTAAAAAAGAGTAGATATATGTATCATTGATTCACTTTGCTGTACAGCAGAAACTAACACAACACTGTAAATCAACTATACTCCAATAAAAATTTAAAAAAATAAAACAATATGGTTGTTTTCAGCGGCTAACTTTTGGGGTGATTTGTTTTGTGACAAAAGTAACTGGAACAATCCTGACTGATACAGCTTTCTGGGGGTACTGTTTAATTGTTGGGGGTAATCTTCTCCATGGGGCCATGCTGCTTGCCAGTTTATTCCCAGTCCCTTTTGCAAGTTCTCCTGTTAACAGCAGCATCAACATTTGTTAAACATCTTACCATCCCTGATATCAACCAAGTCCTCTTAAGAAAGCCAGGCAAATATAGTTTCTTACAATGTCAAGAAAAAACAGCTGATGATCAGGAAGCACTTTCACTCCTGTGTGCCCTGGGATCAGCTTTCTCT
This sequence comes from Delphinus delphis, assembly GCF_949987515.2. NCBI lineage: Eukaryota > Metazoa > Chordata > Mammalia > Artiodactyla > Delphinidae > Delphinus > Delphinus delphis. The sequence continues at coordinate 33,318,904 of NC_082698.1, read as the reverse complement.
GGCTCTCCCATGTGCCCTCAAAGCCACAGCCCACTGCCAGCCCCTCCAGGAAGCCCTCCTCCCTACGAAACACTGAATCATGCCACAGCTCTTACGCTCTATTAAGCTTATTTCAGTCTCTGTCATGATGCAGTTAGCTGTTTATGTGTCAGGACAGGTTGCATTATAAATTACCGCTGAGGAAAGAGCAAGACCCCAAGCTCGGATGTGAGCCAGATGTGAACTCAGCAGAGTCTTCAAACCAGCCCCCAGCATCCCTGAGCCTTCTCAGAGAAGGACTGGGAGAATGATGGAATAAAATTGGAGGAGAAATTCTTCCACTACCATCTGAGTACTTTTGAGCTAATTATGCATTACATGGAAATAAGTTAATTATTAGAACTTTGTGTTCAAAGCTCAAATGGCTATGACCTAAAAAGGTCAAGTGAAACATAAGACAGACAAGAAAACGTGTCCACTTTGACACCTGACATGACAGCAAAACTCTACTATAATGGGGCTTTTGTTAGACAGTCATGTGTACGGAATTCCCTATGGTATTAGGGCACTGCTCTGTCCACCCCCCTCCCCAACGCAAACTTGTAACCAGCTTGCCATCCATGGCAATGTGCTTACCAAATTCATCTAGGCTGTAGTCTTGTCCTCCATATCTGATTCTACTTCCGTCTTCAGAAAGGACAGGTGGCGGGAAGCCTTTGAATCTGGCTACATTTTGAAGCAACTGTGTTGGTTTCAGTTGATCTCGCCAGGTGTTGACTCCAGAACTGTGAATAATATCCCACACCCGGAGTTACCGCAGGGCACACAAGTTCTTCTTGGATTCATACACACACATACTTATAGGTGCTCTCATGTTAACGGGGGAGCAGGGAATGTGCTCTACACGTTGGCTTTTGCCCAGAAATCTATTTAGGATTTAGAGACCTAAAATCCACAATCATTTTGGCCTCAGCCAATTGGTACTCCCCGCCGCCCCTCAGTTTCCTCCTCTGTAAAAAATGAGTTTGACTGAGATCCCTGTAATCACAATCGGGAAACTTATAAATTAGAAATCACAAGCTGTATCTCATTCAATACTACAGAAAGGCACTGTTTAGCACTCAGGGAAAGAGGGACATCACAGAATTGATCAGTTTGGAGGGAGGGGCAGGGAATTCCTGCCATCAAACATTGCCAGCTCTTGGTCCTGGGCATCAAGGCGGGAAGGGGCTCAAAGAATGGGAGAGTGGAGACTGGTTCTCCAGGGGCTGCTGCCTGCGCCATCCCCACAGAGCACTGCACTGCTCCAGGGGCCAGCGTTGTACACAGACGCCAATGTGAATGGGCAATGCTATGGTGCTGATTCTCTCTAAGATGATTCTATTATCAACAACAGTATCTACCTCACTCAAACGAGCAGGGGCTCAGTTAAGACAGGCCCTGAGGTGGAGCGCCAGAGCTTCCCCAGGTATTAACGTTAGATGGAGCAAACTGTCAACAAACACTTACACACAGTACTGCTCAGGAATGCCGCAGTGGGACCCAAACCGGGAAAGGAATCGGTTTTCCAGGTCAATAATCGTTTCTCCTACTTTTTCATCACGGGTAAAGGTGTCGTAATCATAGACAGAAATTTTCAGGTCTTTTTCTTGAGGTAAGTAGCAGCTCAGTTCATACATTCTGAATAAACAAATGCAAGGTTAGAATCTCCATGATCCCACCCGGGCGTCTCACACAAACCAGGGTTCTGCACAAAGACTCCCCGGGCCGGGGCCGGGGCCGCAGGAGGAGGACATCATGGCCGGGATAACCAGGTGGGTGGCGGCGGGCAGGGATGCTTGATTAAGTAGTGCCCGTTAGTAATGAGAGCAACAGATTGTACACTTGCTCAGGAGAAGATCCAGGGCTTTAAATGCCTAATGAGAACCCCAGCTTTGCTGCTTACTAGCTGCGGGACCCTAGGCCAGCTACTTAACTTCTCTGTGCTCAGTTTTCTCATCTGTAAAATGATGATAATGTTCCCTACCATCCCATGTCGTTACAAGGGTCAAGGGAAGAAATGTTTAGAAAGCATTTGGTATGAGTGCATCACTCAAAACCCAATAGCTATAATAGTAATAACAATAAATTATTATAAGTTATATAATAATTATTAATAATTATAATATTATTAGCATATATGCCTATTATCTGGGCACCCAGTCATCTCTACCCAGCTGGGAGATTAGTAAGGCACAAGCACCCTGATTTATAGCCCCCATATCTGTGCCCCTACTATGTTACCTTCTCTGCCTCAACAGAGACCACCACCCCATGGAACACCCTGGACTCACCCTACAGGAGCATGAGGGTCTGGAAGGGGGAAGTAGAAGGCTGCCAAGAAGGCTCCCTCCCTCCTCCCAGGCTCTCTGGCTCTGCCACTGATTTGTGAAGGCTTTTCTATAGTATCTGTATTAAAATGCAAACACTTCTGAGAGAACGATAAACGATCAAACAGTAATTTCTGTGGTAGGTGAGCAATATGGTGCCAGTTCTGAGATGGTGATAGCTGTACAGCATAAGCTCCAGATGGGTGGGTTTCGGTTCTGTATCTGCACACAGAGGGCTGAGTTCCATAGTAGGTGCTCAATAAACTTTGTGGACAGAAAACTGTGAGAGGCCTCTTGCATCTCTCCTTTCTCACTGTGCCTCCACTTCTCCTCCTGTCACTCTGGTGTGTGGACTGGTTCTTGCCCAAAGAGCCAGGAGTATTAATCTCTTGAGCAGAAGGGTATGTGTCAGTGGGGCTCTGGAGACAAGCTTCTCAGGTGCCTCCTAGATACATCTCAGTGACTTCTCCAGACTGCTGCAGCCAGGTGGGGGCCTGCAGGAGGAAGGCGGCCCAGGATAGAAGGTGCTGGAGTCATGGCCACACCTGAAGCACCATATCCACACGAGCCCCCAAATTCCATTACTGGATTCCAAGGGACAGGTAACATGTGTCCCTTGAGAAAAAGAATTCTTTGCTCAAATAAGTTTGAGAACCACTTCTGTTCCTCTGGGCAAACTGAAGGTTCTGAGAAGTCCTGCAGTTATCTTTTTAAGCCAAGCATCTTGGTCTGATGAAGGAATACGTCGTTCTTTAGAACACAATTAACATCTTCTGAACAGTGGCCGAGCACGTAGGAAAGGCTGCTCCTTCGCGAATTCCTTTCATGGAATCCCTGAGGGTCTCCGCTGAGAAGAACGTCACCCTGGAGAAGAGTGAGGCCAGGGACCGCAGCCGTGGGCGGGGTTGCAGAACCGCGTCTCCCTGGCTCCACCCTGCTGGGCGGGGTGATGTCTGCACGTTCACCAGATGGCGATTGGCCGTGCGGAGCTTGACGGCATCACTTCCTTCCGGGGTGGCTCCAAGCTAGACTTTTCCTGCCACTTAATTAAGCTTGTGCTTGGCTCCGAGATGAGCGATTCAGACAGGGCCACCTTTCTCCCGTAAAAGCTGGCTTTCCCTGCTTCCCTGTGTCCCTCGCATGGAGCCCTCCTTCCTGCCCTGCGTGCCTTTTCCTGTCTAGACCTCAGGGCTGGATCAGGGGAAGAAAAGGAAAACAATCATATTGCCCTGCCGGAGGATTACTTCCACTGCCTGGCTCTAGCACGCGGCCCCGGGGTGTACAGCACAGAGGGTGTGCATGTGCGCGCGTGCACACGCATGTACACACAAGAGAGGGAAGGGTTGCATGAGGGCACCCAACAAAAAACGCGAGTAGAGAAGAAGCGGATGGGCAGGATAATAAAGCCAGAAATTAAAATACAGTCACACGTCAAAAGAACAAGTGTCCTCCTTCTCAGCAGGGTTCTGGGGAAAAATAGCACTGTTTTTACAAATGTTTTGTGCAAAGAACATTTTTCTACAGGTGATGGCTTGGCCCGGAATATGAAACATTACCAAGGGTGTTGGAAAAGCCTGGGGCTCGGTCAGGAATTTCTACCTAAGTCTTGGCTGCCCGGTGCACCAGCTCTGTGGACACAGCTCTGGTGCCCTGTTTCTGTCACCTGTAAAGAGGGGCCGTTTCTGCCTGCCCTGTCAGCTGCCGTGTTTGACACTGAGATGAAAATCAGATGGTGGCGGCCTTGCAGACGCTGCATTCAGGTGGCCTGGACGTGAGTCCCGGCTCTGCCGCTCAGCAGTGGAGTGAGGTGGCGCTGACTCCCTCCGCGCCTCCGTTTCTTCTGTTGTCAGGTGAGGGTAGCCCCTCAGAGTTGTGAGATTTTTGAGATGTTTTCTATGAAGGGCTCGGTATAGTGCACATCCACAGTAAGAGCTCAGCAAATAGTAGCTATTATTAAATGTGGAAGTAGTTTATAGCTGAAAAAAGCCGGTCCTCTTAGAGGTCACTTGGGGGCGCCTTACCCTTCAGAAGGTTCTGATGAGATCAGTGTAACAGTCCAGAACAGATGTAAGATGGCAATGATGAAGACGGTAATGCTATTTCAGGAATCTTTGGGGTACTTCCCTGATGGCACAGTGGTTAAGAATCCGCCTGCCAATGCAGGGGACACGGGTTCGAGCCCTGGTCCAGGAAGATCCCACATGCCATGGAGCAACTAAGCCCGTGCACCACAACTACTGAGCCTGCGCCCTAGAGCCCGCAAGCCACAACTACTGAGCCCGCAAGCCACAACTACTGAGCCTGTGCCCTAGAGCCCACGAGCCACAACTCCTGAGCCCGCGTGCCACAACTACTGAAGCCTGCGTGTCTAGAGCCTGTGCTTCGCAACGAGAAGCCACTGCAATGAGAAGCCCACCCACCACAACGAAGAGTAGCCCCCGCTCGCCGCAACTAGAGAAAGCCACGCATAGCAACGAAGACCCAACAGCAATAAATAAAATCTTCGGGAACAGAAGACAGGGAGCGGGACATCTGACCCCATCACTTTCTGCTGCCTTCTCAGTTTTGGTAACAGAGTCAATAACACATATACTGGCTCAGAGTGGTGGAGTCAAAGCATCCCAGAAAAGAGAGCTCAGCAGGATCGGGGAGTGAGAACCACCTTTCACTACATGTAAGTCACTGCCTACCCTTCTTGTCTCGAAGCCACAAACCCTCTGGACTCCTGGGCCTCATTACCCGCCCCCCGTCCCTCCAGGTCTCACAGCAAATCTCTCAGACTTGGTTTAGTTTTCTTCATGGTACTTTTCACTTCCACAAATTTCTTGTATTTGTGCATTTACGTATTTATTACCTGCCCCACCGACGTGGATATTTGAATAGTTCACAGACATAGTTTCACAGCTTCCGAGCCTAGAGCAGAGCCTAGCACCCATTGCATCCTTAGCACAGAGGCCAAGAAGAAAAGAACCACAGAAAAGCGTTAGGAAGTGCCCGTTACCTGCCGAACACCGGGTTGAGAGTGTTGGGGATGTAGTGGTCTCGATCTTCCATTACTTTTTTGCCCAGCGTTATTTTTATATAAGGGTCACACTGTGGGGACAAAACAGACAGCAGGTTATGTCACCACGGGGTGCCAGTTCAAGGCAGTTTCTGGGACAGACTCCACACCCGCTCCCACCCTGATGAGAAGAGGTAGCCTCAGACCAGGTCTGGGCAATGCTTCCTCTTGGCGCCACGCAGCCAGAGCACCTTTGGAGGAGAGGCAGTGGCGGGGAGCAGTGACAAAGCAATTCTCCTCCGAGGTCACGTCTGTAAAATGAGAAGGGTGAACCAGAGGCTCCAAAGCCCCTTCAAGCTCTGAGATAAATCCCCACAGGGACAATCCTCCTGAACAGATTGTTTTGATAGAGTATCTTTCCCCTTGTGAGATAACAGAGCCCAGAAAGAAAGAACATGACAATTACTGTGGCGGATGACTGTAATTACGTTGCTGTAGGAGAAGGCTCCACGCCCAAACTCTTACCAGGCCATTGTTGTCCTGGGGCTGGAGCTCTAAGCCTCGAACAATGTAAATCCTAACCGTGCATTCCTGTGGGACACTGTCAGGTAGTTCCCGAAACTGCCGGGGAGGGGCCGGCACGCTGGGGTCATCCGACAGTGGGTAGATTCTGAAGGAACCCTAGGAGAGAGACACACAGATGTACTCGCAGGACCTTGGGCGATCAGGGCAGAGGGCTTGGGGCAGTGTCCTTTCCCCCAGGACACTGGGGGCAGCCACAGGGGCTGTGGGATTGGGAGATGAAGGGCTGCCTTTTGTGAAAGAGATAGCTATGGTGTGCTTTGCATGTTTCCAGTGGGGAAAGTGAGTGATGATAAAGTAATTACATAATAGATCACAGGGGAGAAGAAAGGGCAGGGCAGAGGTAGGGAGGCCCGGCAAAAACCTAGGCAAGACATGGAGGTGGCCTGGACCAGTATGATGGCAAAGGAGGTGATAAGAAGTGAAATTCTGCACATTTTTTGAAGATAGGAATAAAAATGATTATTTTTTAAACCCAATAAAGTATAAAGGGTGATTTCCCTTTTTTTCTGCATCACCCCTATAAACCCCCTTCCATCCACTCCCAGGCAAATTCCCATTCATCCCTCAGGTCTCAGCTGAAAAGTGTCACTTCTTCCAGGAAACCCCCCTGATTGCCCCTGGGTTGGATAGGTTTCCTAACACTCTCTTCTAACCCCGCACTCACCCCTATTGCAGCACTGACCTCTGCGTCGTCACTGTCTATTTATTGTCTATATTCTTCACTAGACTGGGAGCTTCCTGAGGGAGGGAACTATTTCTTGTTTATCACTCTATCTCCAGGACCTAACACCGGGCTGGGCATGAAACAGCAGGGACACAGTAAGCAGTTTCTGAATGAGTGAGCATTCAGGCCAGCTCGAGAGGCCTTATATTTTATCTTGAAACCAGCTTATGTACAAGAGAAAGCACTGAAGTTGGATTCGGAACACGTGGGTCTTAGTTCCAGCTACTTTCACTCAGTAAAGCAGCATGATGTAAGCACCTACCATGTGCCAGGTACTGGAGGCCAAAAAACGAACTCTAGGAATCCAGTCTGGCACAGGGGTGCTAAGTAGGTTTGACTCTCATGCTATCTTTGATGGCTTGGTGGAAGGCTATAATGAGAAGGATTTTGAAACCACGTGTAGGGTAAAAGGGTCTGATAGATGAGCAATGTCTGCTATTCGAAAGGATTAGAAAGTAACAGCACATCTGCCACGGATTTGCCAACTGTGGTTGGAGGGAGGGGCAGTTGTGAAAGCAGATACTTACAGTGTGAATGGTACTTTAGTAGCAGCAGGGACCCAGGGAGCCTGGGGTAGGAGTGAGTCACCCTGCCAGGAGCAACCAGGGAACACTTCACAAAGAATGTGACATCGGAGCTGGCGCTTAAAAGAATGAGTAGGAGTGTGTCAGACCACAGAGAGGGAAGGAAGGGCGTCCAGGGAATGAAGAAGTTGTCCCAAAGCTCCAAGTTGTGAGAGGACAGGGTGTGTTTGGGGGCTTGGAGAGGATGCAGTGGCAGGAGAGACAAGAAGCTTGTGAAAGGCCAGCCCAACCCTTGGAAGGAGTTGAGACTTGACCCGGTGGAAACTCAAGCGATGTCTTTAAGCGGTCGAGAAACACGATCAGATTTGGTTGCGTGGAAGATGGACTAGAGCGTGGATGAGAAGGGTGGCAAGGACGATGGATTGGGAAAGTGCTGCACTGGTCCTGCTGAAAGCCTGGGAGGGGGCGGGGGACGCGTGTGTGTGTGTGTGTGTGTGTGTGTCCGTGTGCGCGTGTACGTACGTACGTACGTACGTACTAGAGCTTAGAGAGGCTGACTCTACAGGATTCAAGGCTGGTTGGCATCAGCAGGGAGAAAGATAACAGAGAATGGCTTTGAGTGTTCTGCCCCCAACCCCACTGTCCTCGTCCTTGTTGGCATTTTCTAGCATCCTTCAGATGTCAGGGGATATGTCCCTGACCCAGAGCTTGGTTGTCCTTTATCCTAGGTCTATAAAGAAAATAAAGATGGATCTTAAACAGGACACACACACACATTTTACTCACCTTAAACTCTCCTACCACAGAAGGATCTTCATTCTCATCTGATTTGCCTCGATACAGCTTGAAAGTATCTGAGAAGTCTGTCAGGCCCTCGAATTCCATTACATCCTCCAGTTCACAGTCATATATCTGCAAACCATCAACAGATTCTTAATTTCTCATTAAAATACAGGTGGAATCTAAAATCAAAAAGACTGACGATACCAAATGGGCACGAGATGTGGACGGAGCCCCAGAACTCTCACGTTGCTGGCTGCAGTGCAGGATGACACGACCACTTTGGAAAAGTGTCTGGCAATTTCTTATGAAGTCAAACATCCAGCTACTCTATGATGCAGAAGTTTTATTCCTAGGTATTCATCCGAGAGACATGAAAACATGTCCACATGGTATTAGAATGTCCATAGCAGCTTCATCATCGGGAGAATGGATAAACAAGTTGTGGTATATCCATACAATGGAATATGACTCAGCAATTAAAAGGGGCAAACTACTGATGCACAAGACAATATGACGGCTCTCAAAACTACTGTGTTGGGCTAAAGAAGCCACACACACACAAATACGTAGTGTATGAGTCCACTTATTTGAAGTATAAAAAAAGGCAAAACCGATCTACGATGATGAAATCAGATCAGTTGTCTCTAAGAGGGTTGGAAGGTTGTGAGAAATTGAAGGGCAAGGGGTACAGAGGAGTTTTCTGGGGTGATGGAAATGTTCCTTGCCTTGTTTTGGTAGTGGTTTATGTAGGTGTATATACAATTATCACAACTCACTGAATGGATTACTTTATTGTACGTAAATTATACCTCGATAAAAAGCTAGAAGAGGAGAAGGAGGAAAAAAGGAAGGAAAGAGGGAGGGATGGAGGATGGACAGCGGGGCTGATCTGCCAGCCTAGTTTATTTCTCTAAATAAGCAGTTCTTTACACACTGGTGTTTCTCAAGCTGCACTGAGATGTTATGACAATCACATGAAAGAAAGTAGATTTTTCCACATTCTGAAAAAATGAATAAAGAACTGGAAAACCCAAACCATTAACAGGAAGATCGTTCATAGCCAGACTGGCCTAGTCCAATAGCTTGTCTTCCTCCTGGACACACAGTTGTGACTGTACACTGCATGCATGTAAAAGAATCAACTTCTCAGCTAGTGAAACTGATGCTCGTTTAGAGGACAGAATAAAGCATGTTGACATTTCATGCTTTTTTGCAAGAGCACCATGACTTTGAAGGTCTCCCTTGGTCAAACTGGACAATTGTTGGCCTAATTAGTGCAGTGCCAACCCATTCCCAACCCTCGGCCAGATGTCCCCAAGCCCTAAAGTGGCAGTCACATAACCATAAATCAACAGCTGTCCTCAAGCCCCGGGAATCTTGGCAAAGGCAAAATCCATCACAAGGGGGCTCCCCAGGAGGCCAGAGGTGCTCCTGGCCCCTCAGCCTCAGCACCCACCATTGGACCTTTCAGTCTTTCACTCAGCTCTGCCTGTGGCCAGTTTTAACGCATGTCAATCCCCCACCCACAGTAGCATAGGCCCAGGTACCTGGAGTTTGGGATAGCCTTTCTGAATATATTGTCCACATTTTTCATGTTCCCCTGTGGAAGCATAATATTTACTCCACCAGTCAATAATTTCTTCCTCCTAAAGAAAGACACATGAAAATGGAAAAATCTTTAGTGATGCCCTGGATTTCCAATCATTGCAAGAAAACTCATAGGTAATAGACAAGAGAAACAGGTACTTCTGAACCTAAAAGAGGCGAGATTATATGACTCTTGTTTACATGCACCAAAGCATTCAGGATTCTTCTACCCAGAAGCTGGAGGTGAAATGATGATCCTTGGCCAAATGAAATGTGGCTTTAATGGCCACAGCTACACTAGATGACTTTCTTACATTCTATGGATACCATCTATTCATTTGTCTGTTTTTACTCCCTTATCCTGTTGACTTGATATTTACATATGCAGATAAATTAAAAGAAAACCTTCAGTATGTGTTTACTATTTCATCCTCCAGTATGTGTTTTCCACTGTTTCATTTCCTTAGCCCTTTTAGCCAGCAATGCGTTGCAAAACAGAGCTCACTAAGCTAAGAGTGGGTAACACTGGTTCTAATTCAAGTTCCATCCTTTACGTTAGAAGCCATACCCTTACGTTACAAGCCATACCACATCAGGTACATTGTTTAACATCTCTGAGCATCATTTTCTTCATCCACCGAATAGGATAATAACACTACCTGTCCCCATCCATCTCACAGGATTGTTTTGTTTTGTTCTTTGACCACGCTGTGTGGCACGTGGGATGATCTTAGCTCCCCAAGATCCCCGACCAGGGATTGAACCCATGCCCCCTGCACTGGGAGCACAGAGTCTTACCAGTGGACCACCAGGGAAGTCTCTCATAGAGTTGTTTTGGACATCAAATAACATCATTAGGAGAAGGAGCTTTGAAAATTATAAAACGTGAAGCAAGAGCAGGGAGGCATCATGGTTTGTTTAGACCAGTGGCTCCCAACCTATTCTTGGAGATTCTAATTCAATCAGCCTGGGGTGAGACCTGGCATACAGGATGCTTTCAAAAGTTCCCCAGGTAACGTGCAGCCAAGAGTTCAGAATCCGGTGGTTCTTTGATTGGGCAGGAGGGACAGCATTTAGAATCCCTCGTGCAACATTCTCAAACTGTAGAAGGCTGTAGTTTATCGAAGGCTACTATAAATTCCACTCAGATTTATAATAAGAATAGATCCCATCAGACCCACCCGTGGCTTAATCTACCTAGGAAGAGTGAGCTTGCCCAAAAGAGTGTGTCACCAGCAACACAGCCTCTTCTTCCATCTGGGGGGAAGGAAGAAGGAACACTCAAGAAAAGCTATTTCTTATTTGTATATTTGTATATATATATGTTTATACATACACCTACAGTTATTTCTTATTTGTATACGGTATATGTATGTTTATACACACACCTACAGTTATTTCCCCTTTATAGATCAGTAACCCAACCCTGGATTTAAAGAATTATTTATTTATTTATTTATGTATCAGCTACAGGCAGAAAATACATGAATCTTAAGTCTAGCAAAATGTGTATAATAGTTACCTTTTCTGTTAGCTGCCCATCGCATATATATGGGCAGGAAGAGGACGAACCACGTACAGGTCACACAGAGATGGAGACCCCATGAGCATTAGATTCAATGAGAAAGAGAAAAGGAGATGTTACTGTCCAACCATGCCTTATGTTATCAACATTTTGATGGATTATTTATTCAAGATGATCTCATAATTGAACACACCTTATTGGCTTCTTCTCTGAAATGTGCAAAAGAGTTACAAACGGTATTAAAATAAAAGGCTTGGAGGTAGCCACCCATGTCCCATGTCTTAATAGAGTTGGACAATCTGTCCACCAGCATAGTGATCACAGAGAAGGTGGGGTGGAGGTGGGGATGAATACAGTTACTCATCTTCCTGCCCCAAACCTCTTATTCCATTTAGCTTCTAAAGTATATCCCCAACTTGGCCTAATTCTCATTCCTTCAAAAACTCCTGTCCCAAGATGTTTATGTCCAACATGACTGCAGCACCATCATGTAAGTATCTTTTCTTGATTTTTCCCCATGCCGACGATAAAGCACCTATATACATATCCACCCATAAATGGATGTCAAGTCTCTCATTGGCCAAATCCTCCCATTTGCATTTCTGCGTGGAGAATCCACCAGGAGATGAGAGAATGGACAGCTAGGATGCTGGGGCTTGACTTTTCTCTTGGTACCTGCTGGAACATAAGCCAAGCTCACCCTTAGGGGCAGTTTGAAGAATTGCTACCTCCTAACTTCAAGTTCATTTCCACTGTGAGGGGACAGCGACTCGTCACTACAGGCACTTCCTGCAGGGAGTGCTGGGCGGCCACGGGGCTTCTTCTGCAAGTGCCCCTCGGCATTTTCCACATCGACTTTTGTTCAGCACACGGAAATGCCAAGAGAGGCAGCGAGACAGATAGATATAACAATTCTTTCTATTAGATTCATGTCAAAGCGAGATTAAAAGTTAAATCATCACAGCTGAATTGAGATTTTGGAGAGAGGGACTTTATGCCAAAAGTGTTTTCACATTCTGAATCGTTCCTGAATTCATAGTTTTAGAGTCTGTTTATTCACATCTACTCTCAGCTATTGGAAATCATTTCAAAGAAATGAATAGTTCATGATTTAAAAAGCGTTATTCAGAACAGATGGCTGATGTTAAGATCTAGGATTAATATGGGAGAATTTATTCATGTCCGCTTGCAATTCATTAGTTCACGTGGCAAAGTAGCTGAAGCAGCTAGAGTAACTTGCTTCATTATATCCAAATGGCACAGAAGATTCTCCCCTGAAGCTTAAAATAATCACATTTGTTTAAAGATCATCTTTCACTCCAAAATCTAGAAAGAATGTGAAAGGAGAGTTCAAGTCTTTAGACCGAGGTCCCCGCAGCCCCAGGCAGCATCATGCATTTTCTTATCATACATACATGCACTGTCGTTGGAGAAGCCATTTTGCTGAGTGCTGCTGACATACTGCTTAAGCACTGGAATTGGAAGGTAATTGTTGAAATGGCCACGTAGGAATGTCTGTGTTATCTGGCTGGCACTTAGCAATTTGTCCCCAGTGCTTATTTCCTGCTTTACTTGTGGCTGTGCTGAGCCCATCTGTTAAGAGCTCCCAGGGTCACCACAGGGTAGTGGTGTGAGTTTCTGCGAGCCCAAAACTGTCACCTGGAGCCATATTCTACAGCTCCCATCAACAGCACGGTGTTGACCCATTCCCTCAATTTACCAATAGAAGGCTTGACTTGAGTTAGTGGTAATAGGTATTCATTACACACACATCGCACGTACACGTAACACATGCGTATCACCTGCATGCATATATATTACAGGCATGCACGTGTATTACATGCATGTGTAATCTGGGACATCAGCAAGCTTGTCATTGGCTCTTCCACAGCTCAACTTTGCTCATTTGACTTTGCACAGATGAGTGCTATATTCCCCAATGAAGAGGTGGTATCAGATTTTTAGAGGCAATTCCAAATAGCCTTTCTTATCAACATAGTACACCTCCAGTAGCTGTTAGGAGAGCAGCTGAGTGAAAGTTATTTATAGTACATGAGAATGACCGATACTACCTTCCTCAGCCCTGCTAAGCTGCAACTTAAAATATGATGTAAACTCAACTTTCACAACGTGTCGCTACAGTAGCCTCATCTGTTAACTACTGTTAAGAAATGAATGAGATTGGGGCATGGACTGGCTTTATTCTTCTTCTTGAGCCTCCATACCTGGGGCTACTGAGTATACAGAAAGCCCAAAGAAGAGCTGATTCACAACGGGAGGCAGGAAAGCTGGAGGCTGATTACAGAGCAGGATCTTAAACTGGCTTTTTCCAGAGTTGTTGTGAAAATGTACGTAAAAGATCTTAAGTATATTACACTTAGCTTCGTCCTAGGCTACTACTGTTTTATTGGGACTATTTGGCGTTGTTTATAAAGTGAACACAGTGGTTTTGCATATTTGCTATTGTCATTTCTGACTGTGGAGGATTCTCAGGGAATAGAATCAAACACTGCTATGCAGTGCTGGCTGCAGAGCCCACATTTAGTATGGTCCAATTGTTAGTGAGTTTAATGCAGTGGGAAGAAAGCGGATTCTTTAAAGGCACTGTTTATGGACATAACACATTAAAGTGCAATCATGTGCACTTTTCGGCCACTTTGCACATTAAAACATGCTGTGAAAGTCCATCGTGAATGCCAACAGAAACGGGGAGATAGCTGATGTTTTCTTTTTTCTGGGCTGGGAACTTTTTTTTTCCCTCTCCTTCTTGTCGAGCTGGTCAGAATGGTTTTAACATAGGGTCCTGAATGAGCATTTCCACCAATTTCTTGATTTGGAAAACCACAGTGAATATAAAAGTTGGGGATATCCCATACACTGACAAATAGGGTCATTAAAAACCCATGACACTTCTGTTTCATGTGGGGGAAAAAGCTAGTGTGCTACATGTATCCGTCTTCTGAACGTTGTGGTGCTGTGTATTTGCTCCGGAAATTTCTCTTTCTTGCAAATGATATCATTCAGACTGTCCACACTAAAGGTCCTCAGACCTGCCTGCACATTAGAATCACTTGGGGAGATTTTAAAATTTACTGTTGTCTAGATCCCTCTCCCTCGTGGAGAGTGGAGCACAGGTCTGAGTATATTTTAAGTATCCTGGGTGACTGAGGGTAGAGGACATGAGTCCACACAATGTCACCGTCGAGGACATGAGTCCACACAGTGTAAGATTCAGGTTTTTTACCGTGATAAGCTGGTTTGTTATTTTATTTTAGTTGCACTGAATGGTTGTTTGACTGAATTCACCTAATGCTTAGATGCCTGGAAGATAAAACTGACATCATCCAATGATCAGTTCTGAAGCCTACCTTTGATGCCAGTAATGGTTTGGTGTCTTCTATTTCAATAACGACGTCCCGGCAGGGTGGGGTAGACAAAAAGGAGGCTGCAAGACAATTTCATAATCTAAGATGCTTACAAAAATATAGTGGTGAACATTCTACTCCAAGTTCAAGTTCAACAGCCACACAGTGGAAGGCAGAGTTTGCTCCTGGATGAGACTTACTAAATGGAGAAGACCACGTCTGAATGTAGAAAAATAACCCAATTCATTGCTTTTCCCAAAATATGATACAGTTTTAGACATTTTAAAGGGGATTTTATGGCCCGTTTTTTTCTTTTATCTTAGACAATTAGCCCAATCCTGTACACAGGAAATGCTGAAAAAAAATTGTGTCAACACATGTCTTTAGAGGATGTAGGAGTGAGGTCGGGCAATGGGGGCTGGAGGGAGCTACACCAAAGGAGCTTCCTTTTCATGGAATCTGTTCTAAGACACAGAAAAGCAAATCAGGGTGAAGAGTTGCACGTTTCAGGGCTGAAGTTGCAGTGGCTCATTCGGCGTGGCTCTCACAGTGTACACAGAGGGAAAAGGCACACATCCTGGCTTTAAATAATTCCCAGAATATTTGTGGCTCTGGATGGTGAGGTTAGAGCAAGGGCTCAGGAGCAGCCCCTGGGCTCACCAGGTTCAGTTCAGCTGAAGGGGGTGCTGAAGCCTCAGCCTGGGGCCGGGTGGGATGAGAGGTATGGCTACCCTTTATGGAAGAAGGCATCAGGCAGCCAGACATTCAACAGGAGGGCAGAACTCAGACAGAACAAACTCTGCCAAGCCAAAAGAACTTTGTGTTTAACCCAGCATTTGATGTATAGGACATAAAGGAGGGAAAACACATTTTTTAGGTGCCTACCATGTGCCAGGCAGTGGGCTAACCTGTTTACATACATGATCTCATTTAACCCCTCAAAAATCCTGTAGATATGTGTGGCATTATACCCATTATAGAGATTAAAAAACAAACTGAGGCTAAGAGAAAGCAAGTCACTTGCTTCCAGTTAAACAATCACAAG
This sequence comes from Delphinus delphis, assembly GCF_949987515.2. Lineage (NCBI taxonomy): Eukaryota > Metazoa > Chordata > Mammalia > Artiodactyla > Delphinidae > Delphinus > Delphinus delphis. The sequence continues at coordinate 33,303,417 of NC_082698.1, read as the reverse complement.
TGAAAGTAAGTAATCTAGGTCTGTCTGACCCCAAAGCTTGTGTTTCAACCATCATACCAGAGCCCAGAGCAAAGTGGGCCCTTAGTAAATGTCAGAGAAATGATCAGCGGAACACCGGGGAAGCAGAGGAGACTGACATTTATTGAGCGTCTATGATACGCCAGTTGCTATGCTGTTGCTAGGTGGCACCCCCAGATCTATCAGAAGTCTCTAGGCTTCCAAGATAGCTCCCCTCCAACTCCCAACAACTGCAGCAACACAGAACAGGACAGCCAGGTGGGAAGGCATGCTGGAACACAACCGCATGCAAGTTCCTTCCTATATTATCATTTCTCCACTTTACAATCCTCACGTACACAAAGCCTCGGGGACAGGAGGAAAGTTATTCTGTGCGCTTCCAACATTAGGCCAACCAAGTCCATTCCTCAACTCTTACCTCAGTTGGGTTTTAAGAAACTATCAGATTGATCTAAAATAACAGGTTCTGGCCTTGGGAACACTGTGCTCCCCATACACCTTAAGGAGTTTCCTCTTCAGGGGCTTTCTGAAGCCTTGACCTCACTTCACACTAACTACAAAGAATCATGAACCAGGAGACCTCTGCCTAACCCTGACCCATAGACACGAGTAGGTCTACACAAGCGATTCTGGGGCCAGAGAAAATCTGCAGCATTTGTACCTTCCTCATGATTTCACATATTTGCGTCCAAGAACTTTCTCTCATGAAAGCAATAGGAAAAACACTAGGAAAACAGTTTCTCTCCATTAAGTAACCCCAGATAAAAGAATGCCTGCAGTTACATTAATCCTTGATGTTATAAAAATGTTGCTGTTTTAGGCACCATCAACTCAGCACAAAAATGCTTTCCATGGGAAATGTATGGATAAACACATGTAGGGTTTTGCTCAAGTGTGACTGTGAATTTTTTTCTCTCTTCTCTGAATCAGCGATACAGGATGCTCAGACCCACATAGCAGATGAGCTTCAGAGGCTCTGTAAAATCAATACCAAACCGTATGGAAGATTAAATAGAACTGGTTAGCAGTACGGCTCTCAAATAGAAGACACCTGTTTCGGTTTGGAGGCTACAACGATCAGATGAATGGGTGTCAATTCTCCACTGGGCTTAATCGTATGAGCCTAGGGGCTCCGGGATCTTGTTCATGGATGGGACCCAGTCCCCAGCCCCTAACAGTCTCTGCCACATGGTAAATTAAAAAACAAGTAATTCTTGAATAAACAAGAGCAAAATGCTATTCATTAGTTATTATTTAGTATAGAACCCAAAAGTAAGTATTATACTCTGCTCTATCACTTATGTGACCCAAGGCCAGCAATTTAAACTCAAGCAGGTGTCATTTTTTCTTCGATAGATAACAATGAAATCATATTTTTCAAATTATATCACAACAATGTTGTGATGCATTAATGAGGCAGGACAATAGATGGAAAGCAATTTAAAATAAAAATCCCCCACTCCTTCAGTGCTTACGGAGGGGCCGCTGTATTTCCCCATCAAAATATTTATCACAGGACTTCCCTGGTGGCGCAGTGGTTAAGGATCAGCCTGCCAATGCAGGGGACATGAGTTCGATCCCTGGTCCGGGAAGATCCCACATGCCGCAGAGCAACTAACCCCGTGTGCACAACTACTGAGCCTGTACTCTAGAGCCCGCAAGCCACAACTACTGAGCCTGCGTGCCACAACTACTGAAGCCTGCACATGCCTAGAGCCCGTGTTCTGCAACAAGAGAAGCCACTGCAATGAGAAGCCCGCGCACCGCAACGAAGAGCAGCCCCCACTCGCTGCAACTACAGAAAGCCCGCGCGCAGCAATGAAGGCCCAACGCAGCCAAAAATAAATAAATTTATTTTTAAAAAAACTTATCACAGCAAACTGCAATCACCCATTGTCTTGCCTTCTCTGCTGGATGATACAAAAAAGCATGTTCATCCAGGAGCAGGACAATTCAGAAAGTAATAGCTTGAGCATTGGGTCCCCTCAAACAAGGCCAGGATTCAAGGGTAGCTCTGCCACTTACTAACTATATTACCTTGGGAAAGTTACATAGCGTGCTGTAAATCAAAGTGTTTCCTCATCTGCAAAATCTGGACAATGAGTAGTTACTTTGAGAGTTTGTAAAGATTAAATCAACTCAACACGAAAAGTCCCAAGATGCTATTTAGAGACTTGCATTTACCTTTTAGCTGTGGCACGATGTCCTCCTTTCCTGCATAAGGGTCGCAGCGAAAGCGGTCCAGGCGGTCAATGGTGCACTGGCCCACAACGGGCTTGCGCCCAAACTGCCGGTGGTCGATGACCTTGATCACCAGCGGAGGCATGTACAGTTCCTCCTTAGGCAAGAACTGGGGGTCACAGAGGTAGGTGTCACTTTTCTGTTTAAGACCTGACAAGGGCAGCTTTGCCGATTAACTCCCCCAAAGCGACCAACCCAGGCTCTTTCTGCCCATTTGGTGTAGCCCCTGGGACCCACAGCGAGCAGTTCAGTAATGTACATGCCAAGCAAGCAGCCTGGAGCTGAAGGGCCTGAGCTCCGAGCCAGGATCAAACCCTGGCTCTGCCACTGACAGCTGCAGGATCTTAGGGAACTCTTCTCTGTCCCAGTGATCTCCTTAATAAGAGTAGGGGTGCTGGATTAATATATGTGAAGTGCTTGGCACTGTACCTTAGCACCTGGCTCTGCTCTGTAACAGGATGTGAAATCAGCATTTAGCTAGAATTAGTTAAAATTTAGATCGAGATAAAACTGAACCTTCACGGGAGGTAACTGTGGCTTGAGAGTCTTTCAGCCCTGGAAGTTCAATGCCAAAATGGGATGCTCATTTTTCCTCCATGCCTCCTGGTTCCCCTATATGGAATTTGGTAGCCTTGGTGACATTGTCTGATTGGGGAATCACAGGCTGGTCTCGGGTCTGCCTGGTGCGTGGTTCAGATGATTTCCACCTTCGTCTTCACACAGGAATAGAAGCTGGGATCAACTGAGTGGTTTTCCTCACCTCTGCTGACTGAGGCTAGATTCCAGGCTAGAGCTTGGGAGGTGGGGAAGGGGCTGGGGACGGAACAACGATGGGTAGAGTGACCCAGGGGATCACTCTGGGATTCTGGCTCGGAGCTTCCAGGTGGCGCTCATCTGTAGCATCGCGAGGGGAAAAGTATTGGCTTTGAAGTTGGAGGGACCTTAAGTCCAAACTCTGGCCACCCACTTGCTAGCTGTGTCCCCTTGTGTAAATCACTTAACATCTCAGTTTCCTCCAAAGCACACATAAGAGGGGTGAAAACGCCTGCCCTGCAGGGTTGAAGACTTAATGCAGGGAGTGTGAATGCAGCCAGCACCGAGCTCTGTGTAGCTACTGCTGCAATCTTGACAGTCACTGCAGCACAGCGCACGGGGCCTGGCACTCACGACAGAACTTGCATAAGGTGGCTCCCCTCTCCAGGCCTCAGCTGCCTCATCTGTAATTGGAGAAGTTAAGCTCCAAGACCCTACAGTTCAAGAGTGGTGTGCTGGAGACCCCAAGGGCAGAAAAATGACTGGGGTGGGGAAAGAAATGGGAAGGTTCTGGACCTTCCATCCCGTTAAACTGAAGAAATGCCTTTGTTTCTTAACGCTTTGTATAGTAGAGTAAAAAATAAAGATTTTTCTTTTTTAAAAGCTAAGGATTTAACTGCTTTCAAAACGGAAAGACGGGGCTTCCCTGGTGGCACAGTGGTTGAGAGTCCGCCTGCTGATGCAGGGGACACGGGTTCGTGCCCCGGTCCGGGAAGATCCCACATGCCACGGAGCGGCTGGGTCCATGAGCCATGGCCGCTGAGCCTGCGCGTCCGGAGCCTGTGCTCCGCAACGGGAGGGGCCACGGCGGTGAGAGGACCGCGTACCGCAAAAAAAAAACCACAAAAGAAAAACGGAAAGACGGAGTAACCTCTTCTTGCTCCAAAGTATTATAGGGTCTATGATGGAGGCCTGTGAACCAGATCTGAGGCTGCTGCCTTTCTAATAACCAAAGGGTAACTTTGATGGAACAAAGTGGCACCAACCCAGGGACACGTGGAGGCAGGGCACAGTCATGGGCTCTTAGGACATGGCCCCATCACCCCGCAGCTGCCCTTCCCCAGCCAGCCAGTCGCTATCCAGAGGGTTCTGGTCCACGTACACCTGCAGGGCCTGGGGGTTAATATTCCGCTCTTGGGGGATTGACCAAGAGCCTGTTACAGAGAGCTGACTAGATGGAAAGTTTACTGGAGAAATATATTAGTATTGCTCGTAGGTACTTCTGTGTCACTGGGGTTGTTTGAAGCTTTAAGAAACCATCACTACGGTGTGAGAATCTAAGAGGGAAAAGTCACTGACATGCTGTCTGCAAGGCAGGGTTTTTCTATTTGTTGTCAGACTGGAAATATATAAACTACAGACTTTGGAAATATATATATATAAAATATGTGTGTGATTTGTATATATTCATTTTCAAGTACAAATCAGCTATTCAACAGACATGAACTATTACGGAGCCTCGATACAGTACCACTTTCATGAAGAGAACAGAACTTGGGAAGTTGGGCGTCTTCTTCAGGTTTTTGATCACCACTGATTCTACCCTTTCCCCTCCGCACTCCACAATGAGACTGGGGGAGGTGACAGAAGCCATCTGGTAGTTTTTCATATTTCTTAAGCCCCAAGCTAGAATCTAAGAAAACAATGTAAAGAGAAGGGAAGGAAACCCAACATATCAAAAATAATATTCAAAAGGAAAAATCCTGTCTTAATAACTGGTAAATTCTTTAAGATTGACTTGTACAGATTTGCCTCAAATCTCTGAGAATGTCACTCTAGAAAACCTGGAGGTCATACAGAGAAAGCGATTTTGCCCATTTACCTCTCCTACCTGAGCTGCTGAAAAGTAGAGGGATAAGAGTGCAGGGATCCAATCCCGGCTGCGCCGTATCACAGCTCTGAGGACTCTGGCCAGTTAGTAACCTCTCTGTCTCATCTGCAGACGGGGCTGAGAGCATTACCTATCATGGGCTATTCTGAGGATCAAGTGTAAATTTCTTAACACAGTGACTGACATGCAGGCACTAAGTGAAAAAATAAGAGCCGTTGTTTAAAGTCATCTGCCTCAGTCTTAGCAAAACCCCAAGAACAGAAATCTCCAGGTAACAGGTGCTTGACTGGACAGAGGGAGAGCCCTCAATAGTAAGCAGGACGCTGTCCATCAGGCTCCTTCCGTCTATATCTGCTCTGTCTGACATGTCAGCATTTCTCATTCCTCCCTTCCCTCCCTATACCTCCCTCTGAGGTGCCCTTTTCTCTGCACATAAAGACACACTGCTCTGAGTCCGTCTCCTCTCTCCCAGTTCTCCAGTTGACACAGGAAACTTAGAAATCCACTGGCTCCCAGTAAATGGGAATTCTAGATTCCCTCAGGAATGTTGGGATTGACTTGTTTTTATTGCTTTGACAAGCATTCTATTTCCAAGAATATTTCAATTTTTTAGACAAATTCTATAGGAAATTGGAGACAGCAAGAGAAGATGCAGCAAGATTCCATTCCTAGATGAAAGATTCCATTTCTATAGCCACATCCATTTGAGTCGATCAGTAAAACAAAGTGAGCAGCATACCTCAACAGCAGTGAGCTGAACCACAGGCCTGATGCCCTGGGGGACCATGTACAGACTTGGTGCCCTTTGCGAGGGAAGAATGGGAAGGTTGGAGCCATCCTGTGAAACAAACATGGAAATGTCAATGCCTCCCTTTAGTTCAAGTAACTAGTGCCTGGAGTTGTTAACAAGTGTTTTGATTGGCCACTCTGAAAAAAACAGATGAGTGAGAACTCAGTAAGTACCTTGTGCCTCAGGATCAGCTCTGCAGTGACAAGGACATCCCCACAGGTTTTGTCTCCATTCATTACTGGGTACCAGAGAAGTTTGGGTGTGATGTCCATTTCTGAGTTTAGTTTCACCAGAGGAGAGCACATGCTTCGTCCTAAAAACTCATCTTTGCCCTAGAGAAACAAGCAATCCTTAAATTCCCCGACAAACATCCCTATAAACCTCCATCATTCCCCAGCCATCTCAGAAATTCTCCATTACCTACCACTTGGTCATTGTCAAAAAGTTCAATGACAACCTTGGGTGGGTTCTGTAGGACTGTTTGGGGTTCCCCATAGATTTCAATTTCATCAAATATAATCGTTTGGTCCCAGGTGGGATTCAGGGTTGAGTGGATGATCTCGGTGGTTTTACTTCGATGAAGGAAGGAGACATGAGCATATGGATCTAAAACAGAAAAAAAAGAATAACCACGGCTGAAGTCTGACACGGTAAAACCATGGCCATGGCTGAATTCTGAAATGGTAAAACTCCTGGAAGAAAATATAGGGGTAGGCTCCTTGACACTGGCTTGGCTACGGTTTTTTGAATTGGACACCAAAAGCAAAGGCAGCAAAAGCAAAAATAAACAAGGGGGACAACATCAAACTAAAAAAGGTTCTGTGCAGCAAGGTAAACCACCGAAGAAATGAAAGCCAACCTATAGATGAATAAAGAAAAAAATATAGATACACACTATGAAATATAATTCAGCTTTAAAAAAGAAGGAAATTTTGCCATTTGTGACGACATGGATGAACCTAGAGGGCATTATGCTAAGTGAAATAAGCCAGACAGAGAAACACAAATACTACATGGTATCACTTATATGTGAAACAAACAGAAAAAGTCGAACTCATAGAAACAGGCAGTAGAATGGTGCCCTCAGGGTGCCCGGGGGCAGGGGAAACAGAGAGAAGTTAGTGAAAGGGTGTAAATTTCACCTACAAGATGAATAAGGTCTGAGGATCTAATGTATAACATGGTGACTGCAGCTAACACTGTACTGTATAATTGAAATTTGCTAAGAAAGTAGAACTTAAGTGTTCTCACACACTCACAAAACAGGTAAGTATGAGAGACGATGAATGTTGTGGAAATCCTTCCACAACGTGTATATGTATCAAATCACTACGTTGTACACTTTAAATCTATTACAACTATATTGTCAACTATATCTCAATAAAGCTGAAAAAAGATAAGAAAAAAAAAAAAAGAAGTAATCCATTTCTCCTCCATGCTAAATAATTTCACCAAACCTTTTTGCAATTGCTTGGGAGCTGTCCTGTCTGAGCAATACCCTGCTGTCTAACTTGAAGCTTTTGCATAAGCTAAAAGGGTGCTTGGCTTTTAGCATTGCAGCATCTTATGAATGGCATTCCTTGCTTTTGTCCTGATGATGTATCTTTTATCTCAAACTGCAAGGAATGTGCTTAGAGTTTTATGCAACTTTGGTCAAGAAATTAACTTTGACTTTCAATGATTGAGTGCCCCCTGGTGGTGAATATTCAAAAATGTCTTCAAAAACCATTTTGGAGATGTGTATTACAGAGATAACCTTGAATCTGCTTTAATTCGTGAGAAAAGGAAACCATTCACATATGTTGGTTAATATTAGTGCTCGGAACATACCTCACAATTGATGTAAGCATGCTGGAGTGTCAGGTAACTGCTCTTAGAGCTGTTTCCATAGAAGCCCCAGGGAAGCTCTGATGGCCTTCAGGTCCTGAAGTAGAATGCTCCCCCTATAGCCCAGGAACTGTTCACGGTCCCACGAGCAACAGCACAAATCCCCCAGCAGCAGGGGCCCAGAACCTTCCTCTTAGAACCAGTCCAAAGGCAACAAAAGCAGCTGGGGTGTCAGTGTGAGGGGTGATGAAGCCTCATGGTTTGATGGTGCTGGGAACTGGGGAGCAGGCAGCAGAGGAGGTCAAGATGGACTCCAAAGTAGGGGAATGGGTGATCTGGTGATCTTTTTGTCAACTTAAGAGAGCTACAAAAAAATATATATATATTGGGCTTCCCTGGTGGCGCAGTGGTTGAGAATCTGCCTGCTAATGCAGGGAACACGGGTTCGAGCCCTGGCCTGGGAGGATCCCACATGCCGCGGAGCAACTGGGCCCGTGTGCCACAACTACTGAGCCTGCGCGTCTGGAGCCTGTGCTCCACAACAAGAGAGGTCGCCACAGTGAGAGGCCCGCGCATTGCGATGAAGAGTGGCCCCCGCTTGCCACAACTAGAGAAAGCCCTCGCACAGAAACGAAGACGCAACATAGCAAAAATTAATTAATTAATTAATAAACTCCTACCCGCAACATCTAAAAAAAAAATATATATATATATATATAAAAAGGTGAGGACTTACCAATTAACCCAAGAGCCCAGGGGTAAAAACACAGCTATAAACAGAAAGCAGAAACTGCTTTTCTTAAGGTGTTTTTTTAATCACTTAATCAATTAATGATTAGTAGTATTAAAAGACCATGAATCTTCTCCAGCACTCAGCAACCATGCTTGGCATACTCAGCGAGTATCTAATGACTGAGCAACTGACTTCATGCATATCAAACTACTCTCAATACAGAAAGGCTTTTTGTTGTTGTGAGGAATAACTCAAAGCATCCACTTGATGAAAAGTAGAATCAAGCTAGCCTGCTGTGTAATAACATGTGAGATGGAGACATTTTCCCTTTACCTGAAAAGCTATCCTTGTCTAGAGCCATGAGGTTTCTGGCTTGATAGATATAGCAACGCAGATGGTAAATGTAGACTCCTAAAAACAACAGAATGGAGGTTACTTACAAGAAACAGAACACTGTATTTCTATTGGGAGATAATATATGTTTCAGATAAATGGGTTACCCAAATCTATTTCCCCACGGTAAAGAACACATATACAGTGGTGATGACATGTCTTCCCAAATTAATTCTGTCTCCTGCAAAATGAAACTTATTTAAAAAGTACTACAGGAAGCTCAATGCAAGTGTGTCAATCACGAGAACATACTCCTGGTGCAAACTACCTGGCTTTAGGGTACTGCTTGTCATCGCCGACCTTTAAAATGACACTTGGTCTCTAGGAGTTATAGAAATAGGGCTTTCCAGACCAGTTCAGCACCAGATCTAGGAAACGGTTATCTGCTAAACGTTTCTTTGATATTTCAAAGACTTTATATTCCTTATCATTATTATATTAATGCATATACGACCCTCCCCACTATGCTGCCACCCCTCCCTGCCCCTGCAAACACACGTAATTTGAGAGGCAGGGGAGCATTTTGATTCATTATACAGATTCTGGGAACCAGACTACTTGAGTTCAAATCTTGTCTGTAGTGCTTACAAGCTATAAGATCTTGGTCAAGTTATTTAATCTTTCTGCACTTGGTTTCCTCCTGTAAAACTGGGGCCAGTAATAGTACTTACTTTCTAGGGTAGCTGTAAGAATTAAATGAGTTAATATATGTAGAGTGCCTGGCACATGCTAAGACTTATATGAGTATTTGCTATTATTATTACAGAGTAGGCCTGCTTCCAAAATTCCTGAAGGTTATCATTGAAACCAACCTTAACTTTTTGAACATTTTTTCCAATTAGAATAATCTTTTGCGGGAGCTTAATAGGTAGCATGAGTACATATCAGACAGATTATGTTGAAATCAATGATTTGACCACCCTCTACCCCAAATATAATTTTGAAAACTATATTTTAAAAAATCATCTCCATCAAGTGATGTAAATAAAAGTCACATTTGCATAAAGGGATTTTTATCTATCACATTTGGTGAATTCAAAGAGTTTCCTTGAGATGAACGTCATAGAAGTGAAAAACACAAATACACGTTTAAAACTTACTGTCAAAATTACAGGAAACAATGGGAGTGTTTGCTCCAAACACAGCAGTGGCGCTGTGTTTCTGTTTTTCTACACTCTTTTCATCTCCATCCTCGGTAGTATCTGCACCCTAAAATAAGAGTCAGGAAAACCAATTAACAATGCCTAAAAACAAACGAAGAGGTAAGAACTACAAACAAATGGAATGGTCGCTTTTAAAAGAGATTTTCTTCATCCAATCACTCCATTTTTTTTTTTTTTTTTTTTTTGCGGTACGTGGGCCTCTCACTGTTGTGGCCTCTCCTGTTGCGGAGCACAGGCTCCGGACGCGCAGGCTCAGCGGCCATGGCTCACGGGCCCAGCCGCTCTGCGGCATGTGGGATCCTCCCAGACCGGGGCACGAACCCGTGTCCCCTGCATCGGCAGGCGGACTCTCAACCACTGCACCACCAGGGAAGCCCCAATCACTCCATTTTTAAACGATGAATAAAGCCCAGGACAGCGACAGAGCAGGAAGTCGAAGCCAGCCTTTCTACCCACCAAGGCCAGGTTTACCAAACCCTGCCCGTGAAAGAAAAAAAAAAAAAAAAAAAAAAAGGAGGAGCATAAAGGATACATAAGTGGATTAAGAGGAAGGGAGGAGGAAAAAGAGCAGTGGAAGAAGAACAGAGAAGGGTCACTGTGTAGAAATATAAAAGTAGCTTGTGTCCAAACACAAATTTCTAAAAATGGTCCCTGACTACCACATTGTTTTAAATCAACCATGACCACTTTCTTATTCATTCCTTCCACCTTTGTGCTTTTTTCTTCTCTGCCTTTTTATTGTGCTTCCACATGAACTGTTCTCCAATTTTGTAAGCATCCTTCTGTTTTCCTTCCCCTCACATCTGCCTATTTAACTTTCTTTGTTTGTTGAACAGTTGTAGTTTCCAAAGTATGATCCAAAGGGATGTTAACAGATGTCACCTGAAGCAAAGGTTTTGGAACAGATATACTCGGAAAAGGCTAGATGAAACAATATTAAACATGCTTCTTAGAACCTTTCATATGTAAATGGTCTAATTCATTCTACAAAAATTATTGAGCACCTAGGATGTGCAGCTTTCTCCCAAATTATGTGCAGTCTTACAGTATTGGAGTCGATGGTATTATATCGAGCACTCATGTATTTTCCCTCTGCAAATATGATTTGAATTTTGGCTATTTATTACTTACAAGGGCACCTTCAAGTTTAAAGATGGCAGCTGCGCCATGCGTCTCCGAAGGAGCCATTTTTCTCCTCCAGCATCTGCGGCGAAAGGTATCTGAACTACGCTGTTTCCAGTGAAATTTCCAGCCAATTAAAGAAGCGTATTCCCAGCCCTCCTGGTCTTTATATTCTTCCATGGCCTAAAATAGAAGTAAAACATTTAATGATAATAATCATAATAACAATATTCCTTATATTGATAAAGCAGATTATGTGGTCCATCAACAAATACGTACTGAAAATCTACTCTGTGCCAAAGTACTGGGCTAGGAGCCAGGGATACAACAAAGAACAAAACAGGCTCTCTGCCGTTGCAGAGCTGATGGACTGGGGGGGTAGAGAGAGAGAAGCAGGCAAGTAAAGTGAAATGAGATGAAATGAAATGAGTGGTGGCTGTACCATCAGGAGGGGCACCTTATTCAGACTTGGTAGCAGGGGTTGGGGGCGGCATGAGGAAATGGGTAAAGCAAATGGATTCTTTTCCAAATTGCTTTCTATTTTCTCACTTCATTAGCTCATAAGAACATTGCCATTATGATATAGTTTGGAAAATATTATGATGTCCATTTTATATAGAGAGGGAAAAAAAACGATACCACCCTCCCTAGGGTCTAAATGTCTTGTCTAAGGTAATAGCTTCTATAGCTAGTAAGTAAATCACGGTATATTACTTCTGTAATAACTACTATCTAACGACGATAGCACTTTTAATCTTAAAAACTATATATAATTATCTCAGTTTTCAGTGTTTCTTTTCAATTCATTCAGGAACTCTAAGTGTGGTATTGGGTTAAGAGCTGAGGAAGCAGTGAAGAAAAAGACAGAGTCCTTGCCCTCCTGTAGCTGACATTTCAGTGGTGGAAATTTTACGTAAATATCTTAAAAGTATGACTAGATTTAGTAGATGTAAAATAATACTGAATAATATTTATGATCTCAGAAATAAGAGTTCCACGTAGGGGTTATTTTTTTCAACTTTAAATAAACAGAAAACCCAGGTCAAGGACAATCTTATAATTGACCTTCTGGCAGTATTACTAGTGACACCAAAGTATTTTATGCAGCCAGGAGTGAGGCAGGTTAGGGAGCATGATCTAAGTCTCAACAATACTCTTTGGTAGAATAGAACTGGGCCATGTTTCTGGTCTTCTGACTGGTGGCTCAGTGTTCTTTCCACTTCACCTCAGTGCTCTCATGTGGAAGGAGGGAGTCAAGTGCCTCTAGCAACTTCTCACCCTATCCGGATAAGGATGATTCCAAAACAAATATTCATTCATTAGCTCATTCATTCTACTCCATTATTTATTAGGAACAAGGTCCGGAGCTTTGGAACCTTAGAAGTACCAAAAAGCTCACTATCTAATAAAAAGACACTTCATGACATCTACTATGAGTCAGGCACTTTTTGGAATAGAAAGAGGTCGTATTTGGAATGACCTTAGCCTGGGTTCAAACACTCTATCACTTACTAGACACATTTAACCTCTGTGAACATTATCTGTAAGATGAGGATAAAAATGCAGATTTTGTGGATTGGAGATGATGTATATTCAGGACCTACCGTCACAAAAAGCACACAGAACATACCACTTATGACTGTCATGAGTATACTTTTTCCACTCAATTTATTATTATTCCATTTAAGCCTATAATACCCTAATTAGATGCATACTATAACCATTTTGCAGATGAGAAAGGAAATGAAGCCAGGATTTGAAGCCTCAGGTGTCTTGTTCCAAGTCCTGAGCTATTGCCACTACTACATTATGCTACCAAAATAATTTGTTTCTACTACTACCTCTCGAGTGGTTCTCGTTATTTAGCCTGCTTCAGAATCACCTGGAAGACTTACTGAAACACGGAATGCTGGGCTCCACCCCCAGAGTTCCTAAATCAGCAGGTCTGGGGTGGGGATACACTTTTATAACCCTTGAGCAGGGCATCAGGCCCTTGACAGGCAAATGGTTCCTGTAGAAGTCGCCGAGTTAACCGTGGTTCTGCGTGGTCTGGAAGGCGGAGCCCCCAGCTCCCTCCCATTGCTCCTCTTACCTTTGCAGTACTTGAAGTGGTTTGTGTTAAATCTCTCTTGCGTTTTCGGACCAGCCTTCGGCGTCTATGAGTATGATACATTTTTTCTGCTGCAACCCAGGATTTGGGCTTATTATCAGGAGGAATGATAATTCCATACTCCCAGCCTGGAACAGAGTTTGTGAATGGTTATCCAAAAGAGATGCACTTGCCAGATTGCCAAATAAAGTTCCAGGAGTCATTCGGTCACTGTCTGCCCCCCAACATTCTCCACTGTCATGACTGAACGCCACTGCTCCTATCACTTTGCTGCCATCAGCCAAACTGAATACAGCCCTATTCCCCTGGATCCCTCTTCAAGAAGCTTCCTTTGTGGCCCTGGGGTTCTCCTCCATGTTTCTACTTCCCGTCACTTATGGTAATTGAGTGCATCTAAGAGTAAAGCACAATGCAAGAGGCATTTGGGGACAGTGATGAAGGGCGTGGCCTGTGTAGTCAACAGCCTGGCTTCAAATCCCTGCATCACCACATGGGGGCTGTTTACTTTTAAAGTTTCTTGCAAGTTAGTAAACCTGCTGATAGTCCAATTTCCCCAGCAGAAAGGTAAAATATACCTTTTTCAAAAGAATTAATCAAAATAATGCATGCAAAGCACTAGGACCATGATTAGCATATAGTTTGCACTCAAAAAACATTAACTATTATTAAAAGGCCTGGTGGTGCATCAAGATCATCAAGAAACTTATAATCTATTTGAAACCTTCCTTATCAATGCTAGTTCTTTCGTGTGTACTATTCCCTCTTGTAAGAAATTTAAAAGTCAAATTTTCTCTCTTGATAATTCTAAATGTTCTAGTTCGTTTAACTTTAGATTACTATTTGTAGAAAAGGATAAATATTGGACTTCCCTGGTGGCGCAGTGGTTAAGAATCTGCCTGCCAATGCAGGGGACATGGGTTCGAGCCCCGGTCTGGGAAGATCCCACATGCTGCAGAGCAACTAAGTCCGTGCGCCACAACTACTGACTGAGCCTGCGCTCTAGAGCCTGCGAGCCACAACTACTGAGCCCGCATGCCACAACTACTGAAGCTCGTGAGCCTGGAGCCCGTGTTCCACAACAAGAGAAGCCACGGCAATGAGAAGCCTGCGCACTGCAACAAAGAGTAGCCCCCGCTCACAGCAACTAGAGAAAGCCCACGCGCAGCAATGAAGACCCAACGCAGCCAAAATAAATAAATAAAGTTTAAAAAGAAAAGGATAAATATCATTACCAGAAGCTATGTCAATAATCTGCATTACTGCTGAGTAGGGTGACTTTTAAGGCATTTTGCAGTTCTTCTTTCTGAGCTAGGGGGCCCCTGACTGTGATGTTCCCAGGGAGGGTATGTCATGGTTAGACTAGAGAAGCTCCAAACTCCAGTCCCCTCCCAAATTCTCATTGGATCCCCGACATCTCAAAGTCCAGCCACCTGGCATCCCGTTACTTTGTATCTTTCATTCTTGACAGCCCCCCACCCTGCACCTGTCCAAGTACTTGCTTGTCCTTCAGATTTTGCGTCTGAATAGTCACAGGAAACACCACCCGACCTGGTCATCTTAGGCAAAGGGGCGTGAGACTCCTCCCTCCCAAGGAAACTTGACTTTAACCAAGGCATTGCTGGAGAGCCCCTGGTCAGGTAATAGGTCTGAAATGTTACCTCTCTCATCCACTGCACGATTAATGTCATAGACCCATGCATCATCTTCCCATTCCCAACCTGGAGGGCAAGTGAGCTCGCTGGGTGATGCTGTTTTATCACCGTTCTTAAAAAAAAAAAAGAAGAGAAAGAAGCCATAGTGTGTTAAATAAGATGCAAAGGTGAGATAGAATTCCTCACACTTAACTATAGACTCACTCATTTCAATACCATCGTACACATCAACCTTTCTCAGAAAAAGCCGTAATCTTTATTTATACACAATTGCTAAACAATAACTAGATTTTTAAAGAATACTTTCTGCTTCCACTATTAGGGAATATGTTATGTTAAACCACGGGAAATTGTTTTTGTAGGTCAAAAATGATCAAATGTAAGCTATTTCATATGGTTCAACTTAATATGAAATGACGCAACTCTTTATGAGGGGTTATACTGCAGAGAACCCATCAGAGATGGATAAAGCATGAAAAACACATGTCTTCAAGAATGGGGTAATGCTACAGGAGGTTGTAGATGCTAATCATGTAAGACTGAGCAAAGTTTACTTGAAATATTGACTTAAGTTCTGCATTAAAACTGACAGAGTTATGAAAAAAGTTCATAGTAAAGGAAATAAACGAGGTCCGTAAACATAGAAAAATAGTCAGCTTCACTTTAAGAGTGTGAAAACTGAAATAACAACAGGATACCATCTATTCATGTACTGACAAAGATGTTAAAGTGGGAGGGTGAGTGTCTAGAAAAACAGCCCCCTATGCTATTGCTAGAAATATCAATTTGTACAACCTCTTTGAAAGTAGTTTGCCAATATTTGTCAAAATTTCATATGCATTGAAACCTTGACCAAGCCAACAGATGCCTCTCCTACAAAGTTTCATAAGTGAATAAGAATGTATGTATAAGGATGTTCATTGTCACATTGTTTATAAAAAACAAAGACTGGGGGGAAAACCCCTAAATATCCAAAAGGAGAGGATTAGTTAAATAAATTATAGAGGGGTACATATAATAAAACACTCTGTAGGAATTGTTTAAATGGCTCATAGATCTATATGTATTGATATCAAAAGATGTCCAAGATATATTACGTGCAAAATACAGAACTGTGCATACAACACAATTCTATTCAGGTGGGGGAAAAAAGAAGCTATATATTTGTATAGGAACAGAAGACTGCTATCAGTGGTTCAGTGGTTATCTCTGGGGGTGGGGGTGCGATATGGATCAGGGAGAAGAATTACCTTTAATTTCCTTTTATGCTGTTTGACTATTCTAAAGACATGAGCATTCAATTTGTTATGATTTTAAAAACTAGTTCCATAATAAATATAGTAAAAAAAATTTCACAACCCAGACTTTACCATGTACCAACATCTAGTTAAATAGGTCTCATGTCTTTCCTATAGGAATTAATTACAGATGCGCTTTGGAGGCTCCAGTTATAAAGGGAAGGCTTTAGGACATGAGATGGAGCAGAAGAGACCGGGCAGCCCCGCCTTGTGGTTGGTGATGCAGCGATGGTTTCTCCGAGCTCACGCAGGAGCGCTTATCCCCCAGAGCTGGAGCTGCACTCACCGCATCTGTGTAGGTGTCCTCTGCTGGCTTCCACTCGCCCCGGGGGTAGCGACTCTCGTTCTGATACAATTCATCTGTGAACTCTGTGTGACCCGCATCCGCCTCGGTCAGCAAGCTGAGGGACAGGAGGCTCATGTTACCAAAGGAGAAACATTACCAAAGGTGGTCACCGACCACCCCATCTATTTCCAATGGTGGGGAGACATCTATACCCTGGGGGTGGCCCCGGTTCCCTCCTCACCCTACCCCTTTGGGTTCTGCACTCCAAACTCTTCTTTGCACTAACAGCTTTTGACATTCCTTTGAAGAGGGGCCGCTGAAACAATGAGCCCTAAATTACAGAGAACTTCTCAAATCAGCAGAGTTGCTCCTGCCCAGTAATTAGGGTGGGGACTGGGTAAACAGCATTGTGGGCAGCTTCTTCTAGGGACCAGGCTTCTGTTTCTGTGTCAGGTCAGGGCCATTCAGCATTTTCTCAGCAAGACTCTTGGCTAACAGTTCAAAAGGATAAAGAGTCATCTTCCCTCTTTCCACCTATTTTAAAAAATGGAATGGAGACGGTCTCCTGGGGCCTAGTGTGGAAACTTTTACTCATGGCTTGCTTGGTCTACGTAACACAAACTGAAGGGAGGAGTTTACATTTTCTGGATAGTTCCTAGGTAGGGATGACAGCCAAACCAGGTCATTTAAGACTCCAAAGTCCATTTGGGCACTTGAGAAATCCATACTGACTCCCTGCCATGCCAATTTTCCTCTTGGATTTGGAACTACTTTGACAACCCAGAGAAGAAAGTACAGAGGGTCCAACTTCGACTTAAGTCTTCTGCCAGGTATCCACTCAAGTGAGGTTTCTTTTTTCCTTTTACTGTCTCTACATCTTTCCCCTGCTGTATCCTCCCCTAGAATCAAGCACTGGAAAGAAATCAGAAAACAGAAAGTTCCCACCCTTTGTATCGATTGGGCTTGTCCATCACTTCTCTGGGCCCCAGAGAAGGAGAACAGAACTGGCTGCCACCTCTGGGGTCCCATCCAGCTCCGACAGGCTCTGACCTGCTTTTCCAGTACCAATTCCCCTGGCCTTTCCCTGTCCTCACTAACCTTCCTTCCTTCTTTCCAATTCAAATCCCATTTCCCTTCCGCTCACCAGCAACCCCAACTCCAACCAAAGCAAGCTGTCATGGGTTAAAAGCAATCATGTTCAGACACTGGGTCTTAACAGACCAGACCCAGCACACTTCTTTCCCTCCTTCCCTAATCCTGTGTCATTATGGGAAACAAATGTGGACAGAGAGAGCAAACTCCAGTTTAAGGTCTTAAAATCCAATTTCACAAGCTTGTTTCCTCCAAACACAAGTACACTGTCCCGAGCTGGAGAAAAGAAGGCATTCTGGTTCCAGTGCTTTTGGCAACACATAGAAACAAGGCTTTGGTTTCCTCCAGACTCCAGGGGACACATGCTTGCCCCCTGTACTGTTTCTTTCTTCCTGTTTAATAATAGCCTTTGACATATAATTCACATACCATACAATTCATCCACTTAAATTATGCCCTCTGCTGTTTCCTGCAGACATTGCAGCGTAACAGTTGAGAGCTGGTTTTGGTGCCCAGGCTAGATTTGGGTTCTAGCCCTGTCTACACCACTCACCCACAGTCTGTGTGCCTTTGGACAAGTGACTTAATCCCTCTAAGGTCTCAGTTTCATCTGTAAGGTGGAGATACTGTTTTTTGTTGGGAGATAATTCTTTGTGAGTCTAAACACAGGCTCCATGACCTTTGTTACAGACTATCTTCTCAAGGATGTTTATATGAGGAACAACCTCAGAAGACATAGTGTTTCTCTCCAGAGCAAAGGGCCAGCATGCTCACTACCTACCCATTATAAAGGATTCAGGAGCCCTAATCTCAGGGTTCCTTTCCTATTATACAATCCACTTCACATGCAAGTGTCACCTGGCCCTCTTTGTGTCGCCCTGTGGGAATTGGGGCTTGGGGAACAGGAGCAAATGTTGATACTCTGGTACTACTATTTGCTGTGGGCAATAGAGTCCTTTGTCTCTGCTTTAGGAGTCTTGTGTCTCCTGCCAACATCCACGAAACTGTGGCAGGTGACCTTGCTAGCTTGCAAGTAGGATAAAAATCTCAGACTCTTCATGATTTTTGACACTACCTATCTTGCAGGACTGCAATCCAGATTCAGTAAGATAATGCATATGTTTAGCCCACTGCTTCACACATTCCCATGTAATGAGTTCTCAATAATGTTAGTACCAGGTGCTTTTTATACTTTTTTCTTTTATTATGGGACATTGACGACATGTCTCAAGTTTCTGTGAGTTTCTGTGGACTTACTTCTGCTCAGTGGGTGTGACGTAAATATGATCAAGAATGACGATGGAGAAGATTCACTTAGCAATTTCTAAGGAAAGACTTCATTACCATCCTTTTTTCTCAGAAAATGAAAAACTTACCTTTTTTCAGGATCAACTATCCAGTCTCCTTCCCATTGCCAGCCTTTTGGAGGCAAAAAGAATTCCCTCTTGAGTTTTATTTTTCCCGTGACATCAGAAAATTTATGACGACCCACTAATCCAGAAGTGCCCCATTTTCCAAACATAAGAGCTTGATTTTCATACTATTAAAAAGAAATTGGAGAAACATCATCAGGGAGCAAGAAATAAAGCCAACACATAAATTTTCAAGTCCATCTAGGACCTAGGCTAAACAATGAGGAAATGGAAAAGCTTTATATTCAGAAGGTATGGGCCTAAGTTGCCCTGTTGCTGATTATGCAACTTCGGTAAATCATTCATCTTTCTGAGACTCAGTGTTCTCATCTGTAAACTGAGGATAATACTACCTTTCTCATAGGG
Source organism: Delphinus delphis (assembly GCF_949987515.2). Lineage (NCBI taxonomy): Eukaryota > Metazoa > Chordata > Mammalia > Artiodactyla > Delphinidae > Delphinus > Delphinus delphis. Next base: position 33,284,270 of record NC_082698.1, on the reverse strand, counting down.
TTGTTCTGAAGTTCAAATGTACAAATGATTGTGAAAGTGCTTTGTCAACACTGATATATCATGCTAGTTGTTTCTACCATTTTTTTCAATGGCTCCAAATAGTGCTCCGAACCTAATCTTTTAGATACCTACAAAAGTCCTCAATTTATGAACATGTAGTCTTCTAAAACTTTATTTATAAGTCTGCTGCCGAGAACTTGGGCACATTTCCCCACAGAAACAATATTATAATTAATGGTACATTTCCTGGGCAGCACAAAGGACCCATCTGAAACATGAAGGTCCTTTAGCACCCAGCTTTTATGTGGCCTAAAAATTCTGAACCTTCATCCCCTCTGGAGTATGGTGAGTAGACCAAGACCTTTCTGGAAGCAGGTTTTGTGGCAATGGCAGACCCAGGTTTACAGGGCATTCCTTTCTAAGACAGAATTTATAAAATCTACAAAGGTCTGTTTTTCACTATGTCAACCATAAAGAGGGTTGAGGTTTGCCAGTGGTGAGAGTCTCTGTTTGGGTCCAAGCTGATATCTTTGTTTGTCTGCTGATGAGCTCACTGAGAAGACGATTTGCATAAGCAGCAGGGGAGTTTTTGGCTGAAGGATGATGGAAGAAGTTTGGGCAGGGGCCTGATGAGGAAACTGGAGGTCTCTGAGGTGCTTCACGTGTGCTAATGGTCCCGCCCCACAGCTGCTAGTTAAAGGCCTCAAAGCCACATGAGGCTCCCACCTCCACTGCTGCTGCTGCCCTCTTGTGCATGCAAGGTCCTCACCTGGATGATACTACGGCCATGCTGGCTTCCGAGTAGAAGTGGCAGGAACTGCTCCTCCACTCTGTGTCCTTGTCACTTGGAAACCAAAGAAGCCATGCATGTGCCCCCAAGTCTCACAGCCTAAAGCTCAGAGCAATATGTAAGACGGCACTAGTGAGACCTCCAGAAATTTGGCGGGGGGGAAATTTTTGTGGAGAACTGAGGTCTGGTATTAGCCCAGGAAGGCAACAACCAGTGAAATTTCCATTACTGTCATTAACGTGCCCCTTCTGGTACTCAGAGGCTGTTAGAATTTGGAGAAACTAGAGTCACGCAAAACAACTAAAATGGGTGGATCATTTCTACACCTGTTGAAACTAGAGTTCACTCTATGCAAGGAAGGATCTGGAAGTGGGAAACAGAGGAAGGGTTGTTCCTTGCTCAGTGCTAGCTTCTCTGGGCCCCAGCCACAGAGCTGTAGGGCAGGTGGATGCCAAGAAATCCCACAGGAGGGCAGGAGCAAGCCCCTCCCACATGTGCCCTGATGCCCCCTCCACAGCACCCAGATGACCGACCATCAACATCTGTGACTCAGGGCCTCCCCTGAGGCCTCCAGCCCACCCTCTATTTCTCTCCAGTCGCACTTCAAAGCTTGCATCCTAAGGACTTTGTGTGTGTTTCCCATGGGTTTCACTGCTTTTCACAGTGGACCGCAATGCCCCGTATCCACCCACATTGCAGGTGCTAATCCCTAACTCAGCTACAGAATCACAGTCCTCGGGGTGGAATTCTTTTTAACAAGACACCCGGTTTTATTATTGTGATAGATTTTGAGATCCTTGAGGACCGGGCTTGGCTGCTTCATCATCTTCAGCCTCTGCCTCTGTGCCCGCCATAAAGCCACCACTCCCTAAAAGCTTGGATGGGTGGATGGGTGGATGGATGAATTCTGCCACCATTTATTTACTTAATAAATATTTATAGGAGCCTACTATGTGCCAGGCACTGTTAAATTAAAAAAAGCAAAACTAAAAGATGGCCATGGGTTTTCTTGCCCAGTAAGCACATCAGAACCACAGTCCTAAACCAGTGGTCAGGCATCGTGGTGGGCAGCAGAAACACAATTACAAATTAGCTAGAATGAAGACAGTCTTCTCCGCAATTATTTGAGCATGAAGGCCTATCTGTAAAAGAATGGAGCTCGTCTGAAAATTGTCAGAAGAGACCCACTGAATATATCTAATAAATTTACAACAATAAGTACTTTCAGTAAAAAAAAATCCAACTAATGCCACTTTTCGCTGTAAAAGTTTGTGAAAATTATTTTCATTGGTTTAACTCTAATGAGATTTCTAATTAGCCAAATGGATTTTTAACTCAGTGAAGGATTTACAAATTATCTCTATTGTTTTTCAAGTATCCAGGCAGCATTTTCTTTGCCCTTGGGCAAACCCTTCTGAGGCTTCCCCAACTGAGGATTGAGTCTTCTGTGGTTTAAAGACTCCAGACACTTTGCTGTAGAGTAGAAATTAACACAATATTGTAAACCAACTATATTTTCAATTAAAAAAAAAAAACACTCCAGACCCCAAGCACGCTTCTCAAGGTTGGCACCTCTCAAGCGTCCTCACTCCTGGGTTGCTTGTGTGTGAATCACTCTGGGGTGTCCCAATGTAGACCTCCAGTCAATCTTTCCCTACCCACTTCGTTAAGGGCCCTGGAATGTGGGGTTTTAGGTAGCGATTATGGTGGTGGCTGGTTTGACATCTGAATATTTTCCCTTAGGATGAAAAGTAAAGTACTCCCACACAAAGAGGAAAAGAGTGATGTCATTAGATGTTACCATTTCAGCAAAGACGGTGAATGTTCCTTCTGCGAAGCTATTGAACTTCTTCTCAACAGCACTTAAGCCCAGCCAGATGTTCACGCGCAACTCCACAGGCACCTTTGGTCCATTGTTTTTTTCCTGTGGGTACTGTGAGATGCACAATAACATGACCTGTTATGCTGGGCACAGTACAGGCTGTGCATTAAGCTCAAAACAAAAGTAGACTGAACATCTAATCACTGTTTTCAGCAGTCTAACTTTGTTTGTGCAGTTAAAATATTTCCAAATGACCCTTCTGCAAAGATTAAAATAACAAGTAAAGCAGGAACCCCTGGGTGTCCCTGAGACCTTTTCAGGAGGCTCACAAGGTCAAACTATTTTCCTAATCATACTAGGATGTTACTTGCTTTTTTCACTGTATTGACATTTGCACTGATGGTGCAAAAGCAATGGTGGATAAAACTCCAAGCACTGTAGCAGGAATCAAGACAGTAACACCGAACTGCACTGGTAGTAACAGTTTTCTTCATCACTCTCAGTGAAGAAAACAAAATGCCAGTTTTACTTATTAATTACTTTGATAAAGCAGTAAAAACGGCTAATCCTAAATCGTGATCCCTGAACACGTCTTTTTAATATTTTGTGTGATGAAATTCTGCTGCATATTAGTGTATATTCTGAGAAAAAAACTTATGCAATTGAGCTGTGAACTGAACTAGCCTTTTTTTTTTTTTGTGGTACGCGGGCCTCTCACTGTTGTGGCCTCTCCCGTCACAGAGCACAGGCTCCGGACGCGCAGGCTCAGCAGCCATGGCTCACGGGCCCAGCCGCTCCGCGGCATGTGGGATCCTCCCGGACCATGGCACGAACCTGTGTCCCCTGCATTGGCAGGTGGACTCTCAACCACTGCACCACCAGGGAAGCCCTTTTTTTTTTAATAGAATACCTTTTCTTCCTGAAACAGTGATTGGCTGACAAATATGGTTATTCATACTTGGATATATGAGGCAGACATTTTCTTGAAAATAAACAAAGTGAGCCTGTCATTTCAAGGATAATAGGTGACTGTATTTTGTTGCAATGATAAAATTCAAGGTTTCAAGTTAAAATTAGAATTTTGGAAAATTTGTTTCTGTCTCGGTGGGTGAGCTCGATAACATCCCAATACATAAGGGCTTTTCTTGTAAGTGATATCAGTGAATGTGATTTTTATTTATTTATTTATTTTTGGCTGCTTTGGGTCTTCATTGCTGTGCGCGGGTTTTTCTCTAGGTGCAGTGAGTGGGGGCTACTCTGTTGTGGTGCGTGGGCTTCTCATTGCGGTGGCTTCTCTTGTTGCGGAGCACAGGCTCTAGGTGTGCGGGCTTCAGTAGTTGTGGCATGCAGGCTCAGTAGTTGTGGCTCAAGGGCTTAGTTGCTCTGTGGTATGTGGGATCTTCCCGGACCAGGGCTTGAACCCATGTCCCCTGCATTGGCAGGCGGATTCTTAACCACTGTGCCACCAAGGAAGTCCCAATGAATGTGATTTTTAAAAATACTGTATGATGAAATGTGTCAACATTAGGAAGATTTGCATAACTCAGTGAATCAATACTTTCCAAATGAATGCTTAATGTTACAAAATCATGCATGGCTAAAAGAGCCATTCAAAGTACAAGATAGACCAATGGATTTTAAGGTAGCAGAGAATGAAAAGTTCACTGATACACGTCAGATTCCACACTGCAATTAACCTTTTAAAAGCTACCACTTGAGTTTGGTATTGTATCAAAGATGAGTACCCATAATTATCTGAAAACGTTATTAAAATACTCCTCCCTTTTCCAAATACATATCTGTGTGAGGCCAGATTCTCTTCATGTACTTCAACCAAGCAACCTAGTCCATTGGACGAAATGTAGAAGCAGTTTTGAGAATCCAGTTATATTTCTGTGAAGCCAGGTTTGCAAAAATGCAAAACAGTATCACTCTGCTCTCTGATTTTTAAAAGGAAATCATTATATTTTATAAAAATATATAGTTTATGTTAACCTATAATGGATTTATTGTTTATTTTAAAATATATTAATAAATAGTTTTTAATGTCAGTTTCAATTTCTATTACAGTAAATATTGATAGATGTAACCCACATACACAAATGCTTTCTGGGGTCTCCAATGGCTTTTTTAAGAGTGAAAGGGCCCCTAAGACCAACAAAAAACCCACTGAATTAAATAACTCCCTAAACTGGATAATGAGTATTAACAAAATCAATAAATACATACAACATTCTCTTAAAAGCATTTTGCTGTTTTATCCACTGAGTTCGGAAACCTAATGCAGAGAATACCACTGCAGGCTGGACCCTCAGGGCTGCATTTAGCAAAGAAACACTGTGGTTAGGGCTCCACCCAAATTCCTGACACTCACATCTTCTAGGACCACAGCTTGCAGGGCTGGGAGGCAGCCTGTGACTGGCCAAAGGGAAAAGAGGGAAGCAGAAGGGGAGCTTCACCTGCCAAAGGCCCTCTCTACAGAGCTCTCCCACCCCCTGTGAAGTTTTATTTATTAATCAGTTTGCTTCCACGCACTGCGGAGGTCAATTATAATTGTGGTTCTATCTTAAGTAAAATTTATTCCACCAAGAGACACTTGAAAGAAGATAATCATTCTGGTTCTATTTTCACCCTCTTGATTAAAGAGCAAAATATCTCCCTGTTTTAAGAGAACACTATCCCCTGACTGCTTTTTCTCCTTTTGAATTTTTTTCCTCTCCCTGAAATTCCAAGGAACTCGGCTGGAGTCTGGCAGGGAGAGGGATGAAAAACCTGCATCTGGCAACTATTTGGATCTCTTTGTTTCCATCCCCAAGCCCTCCTCTGGTTCTCCTTAGGCACATAAGAGAAGTTCTTAATCCAGGGTCCTGGGATGGATTTATGGGTTCTACAAAGGCCCTGAATTGGATGCAAAATATTGGATGCATCGGAGATGTGCATTCTTTTGGAAGAGAGGGCCAGTAGCTTTCATCAGGCTCTTAAAGGAGTCTAGGACTCCATAAAATGTCCAGAACCCCGGCCCTAAGATAGTAATTCTCAAATTTTTTCAATTTGAGGACCCATTTGGTTAGGGAATAGATTCCACAGACTATCTATATTACCTTCCCTTTTTTTTCTGCTTCCCAAACACTCACTAGAAAGGAAGAGAGGCATTGCTTCACATTAGACATCAGAAGTGGAAAATCATTCCAGAAAGCAAAGCGTTCACAATGCCACATTAATATTAGTGTCACAGAGACTTCTATGGAAGTGTCCTTGTTTGAAGCCAGCAGACCTCAGGCTACTTTGGGAATGACCACCCTAGAGGAAGGGCCAGAAAAGGCTGAAATGGATCGCAACTGCCCTATAGCCATTCAATGACATGCAAATAATATAAATCAGCCCTTCTTGGGAATATGGGTTTTGCACTTAAGTGTTTCACGTTACACAGTGACGAAGCCATACCTTCAGAAAGATGGTTTGGGTTTTCCCACAGTATTTCCCAGATGCGTTGTCCCCACTGGTGGAGTATAACACCTGGTGCGCGGGAATGCGTGCGTAGGCCAGTCTTTTCTCTCCCCGGATCATCCAGATGATGATGTCAGGCATGCTGTTCTGAGGCTGGTCATGTGAGTGGATGGAAAAGGAAGCAAAGCTATAGTTAGTCTAAGTGCAGAGACACCACAGACCCTGCAGGCTGGACCCTCAGGGCTCCATTTAGCAAAGAAACACTGTGGTTAGGGCTCTGCCCAAATTCCTGACTCTCACACCTTCCAGGACCACAGCTTGCAGGGCTGGGAGGCAGCCTGTGGCTGGCCAAAGGGAAAAGAGAGAAGCAGAAGGGGAGCTTCACCTGCCAAAGGCCCTCTCTACAGAGCTCTGAGAGGAATTTTGGAAAATACCCCCTTTTATCTCTCCCATCATTTGAAGAAAGCCATAGACAGCAGTCAAGGGGTTACAGGCTTCATGTATTTCATAGGACATAGAGCATCTCTACCTCACAATTTGATATTTTCCAAATATGAAATATTAACTTAGTTTTTCTAAACCTCTTTTATTCTGATTATAAAGGTGATATAAGTTTACTATAAAAAAACCTTTGAAAGTACCAAAGCAGAAAGTAAAAAATTTCCTGTAATCACATGTGTGTTTTTCAAATGTATTGCTATCCACAAATATATTACTACCCACCCTCCACCCCCCACCTTTGAAGGTCAGTAGGAAGGGTCTTCTACTCCCTTGTTCTTCCAACCCACAGAGGTCAATGGCAGCCAACATTTATCCAGCACTCACTGTGAGCCCCTCGCTGTGTGCCCCACACTGTGCTAAGGCCTCTACACTCTTCACCTTCTTTAATCTTCATAAAGCAATGCTGTGTTTTATCTCCATTTAATATACGGGGAACTGAGGCTTAGAAAGGTTGAGTACCTTGCCCAAGGTTAAACATGGTAGATCTGGGAATCAAAGCCAGGTCTTCCCAATCCCAAACAAAAGTACTACACAGATCTGCTACTATATCACTCTAACTGGAATATTCTGATTGTACCATGACACTGGTAATGATTTGTCCACTATGAAGACTTTTCTAGGACAACCAACTCAAAATTCTTCTTCTGCCCTGACCTCAATGATGCATCCATTAGCACCTCAGCCCAGTAATGCCTTGGGTTCACCATGCTTTCGATCTGCTCAATATGCAAGATAACGCGCTAGATTTTCCTACTACCATCTCTATCCCTGGTGCCCTTCTACAGAATCCCTCCTCCATGTCAAGTGTAGTTTAAAAGCCTTACCTCTTCAGTCAGTTGCATTAATTTATCGAGCCAGTCCTCGATTTCTGCCAATGTGGGCTTCACCTCTGTGGCCTCAGACCTCATCCTCACAGCTGCCTCGTGTATCTGGGAGAGAGCTCTGGATCGCAGCTTTTGGATGTGATTATCAAGAACTGTGACATTAGGTTTTCCTTCTATGAGAGGCAACGTGTATCTAAAAAAGGAAAAAGAACCAGAGAATATGCAGAAGAGCTCGCTAGGCTTCAGGACTGTCGAGTTCATTTACGGTTGGTTTCCATCTCACAAACCACATCCATTTCCTAATAGACTTCACAAAGTGTGACCAGGTTTAAGCTGAGGGTGAGTGTATGTAGCTTTAAGAGCAGACCTGCAAGACAGACTCTCCTAACTCTCATGGGGAATGCAGGGGGATGAAAATTCCAAAGCAATTCCTTGGGTTGGACCCAAGGCCCATGGAGTCACTGGGAAGAAGATGGAAACAGTAGCAGCAGTTGGGAGGAACTGGCCTTCCCTTCTTTTGCTTCCTATGATCACTGTACAGACCCACAAAATGAAGGAGAAGAATGGACATTAGAGATCATTTAGCGGAAGGCTTCTTAACCTAGGGTGCTTAGAGATCATTTAGCGGAAGGCCTCTTAACCTAGGGCCCATGCACCCCTAGGCAGTCTGCAGGTGGGCCTCTGGAGGTCTGTGAATCCCTGGAACTTATAAAGAAAAGGGTCTGTGTTGACACGCAGTGTGACATCATGATGAAGATGACATCATGATGAAGAACACAGGCTTTGGAGCTGACTATCTGGGTAAAAATCCTGGCTCCACCATTTACTAGTTCTGTGATCTTGACCAATTACTTAATCTCTTGTTTTCCTATCTTCAAATGTGGGAAAATAATAACTACTTTTTAGGGTTGTGGTGAGAAGTAAATGAATTAATATATGGGGAGCCTTTAGAGCAATGCCTATCGCATAGTAAAGTCTCAATGATGTTGCCATCATCATTGTCATCATCTCATCAGGTACTCAGAGGGGTCCACTACCTCCCAAAAACGTTAAGAACCACTTGTGTAGGTCAAGCTCCCACTAGAACAGCTGAGCTGGAGCCAGGATTAGACTTTTTCTGCCAGGGCCCCCCTCTCACAAGGGCTGCTGATGGGGTCACACGGTGAGGATGTCACCTATTCCAGGAAATTCTGCTCACACTGTTTCTACCTAGAATTTTCATTGGTTAGAATTTTACCCGGCTTTTTAAAAAATATTTATTTATTAACTTATTTGGCCACGCCAGGTCATAGTTGTGGCACTTGGGATCTTCGCTGCAGCATGCAGGATCTTTTTAGTTGCAGCATGCGGACTTCTCAGTTGCGGCATGCAGACTATTAGTGGCGCCATGCGGATTTCTTAGTTGTGGCATACGGACTTCTTAGTTGCGGCAAGTGGACTCCTAGTTGCGGCATGCGGGCTTCTTAGTTGTGGCATGGGGACTCTTAGTTGCGGCATGCATGTGGGATCTAGTTCCCTGACCAGGGATCGAACCTGGGCCCCTTGCATTGGGAGCAAGGAGTCTTACCCACTGGACCACCAGGGAAGAACCTTACCCAGCTTCTTAAATGAAGGAAATCCTAAATGACTTCCCTTAAACACAAATTTCCTAAAATTAAAAAGTGCCCAATTGGATTCTTCAAAAACCGATTATTCAAAAACAGTATAAATAGGTATCTCTTAAAATTAACAGGCATTTTCTACATGAAAAGTATTACCAAATGTCTTTGTTTGGTTGCATTGGTAATTATGGCAATGCATTGGAAGGGTTAAGTCCCTGAAATGATTCTTTGAGGCAAAAATATAGACAGAAGCTGCTAGCTCAGAGGTCACACATAAGACCTTCAACAAATAGATGCTGATGGTGGGAAACATGTAGCGGGAAAAGAAGTTATGCTAATAAACCCAACTTTGGGCCTCAGATGGGTCATTTCACCTCCTTGGGCCTCTGTTTTCTCATCTATAAAATAAGGGGACTGGAAGAGATGACCTCTTGGGACCCAGATATAAATTCTCTGAATTTAAACAAGCACCCAGCAATACTTTGATCTCAGCTGCATGACAGTTACCTAGCTAAACCACTAGAGGGCACAGGAAGACTGGGAGACTTTGGGTTAGGAGCTTGGGGTCGGGGGTAGGGGGTGCTGGACAGCCCTGGTTCCTGCTGCTGGTTAGAAGTATTGAATATGGTTTTCTTTTGGAACTTCCCTGACCACTGCTCTATTGGCCAACATTTAAAGTGAGTTTAGAATTATCGCTTCCCCCTTTGATTTACAAATACCCTGAGATCTGAGCAGTTACCCTAAGTCACAGTTAGGAAAGGTTCTCTGGCTTGGGTCGAATTTTTTGGCTTCACCTAAGGGAGGCTTGGCCAGAGTACTCATTAGGCATCCAGTAAAAGAGCGAGTAAAAAGGCTGTTGCTAAAATTGTGTTTATAATTCGCAACACTGTTCTAAATGGTAATATCAATGCCCCACCCCCAGATCCCATTTTCTATGGGAGCCAGGAGTCACCTTTCTTGGGGCGGTGGGCACACAAGGACCGCTGGGAGGCAGATCAGCTCCCTCCCCGCTTCCCCACCCCCTGCAGGAGGCTGCACTGGGACTATTTCCTGGAGTGGGACCTCAGCCTCCCTCAGCTGCTTTAGAATTGGCACCAGATCGGAAAGTGGAGCTTTTCCTGCTGGTGATTCAGAGACTCTTCCAGTGACAGCCTTTTGAGAAGCTTGACTGATTCAAATTCATTTTTCAGGCAAACACTAGAAAATTCTAGAGACTCTTCAGGCCTTATAGTTTAAGGGAGGCGAGCATGGCTGGGAATTCTAAAGTACGAACAAGATCACTATACCTTGTGTCTTCTATTACTTCATCGATCAGCTTCAACCACATTTCTGCCAACTGGTTTGCGGGAATTTTACCTTGTATCCCTGATTTTAGAGCCTCTATTTTGGATTGCTAAAGAATTTGGAAAGGGAGGAAATAATTGGTAATTGTGCATTATACCTGGTAAAACTTTCATTTTCAAGAAAAAATACACAAGAGGACTTAACAGAAAAGTGAAAAGCTTTTTTCTTTTACATTTAATAACGCTCACCATAGCTCAACACTATTTTTCTTCAAAATGCAATCAACACTGATACATATATTTAAGTAATAAGAAAGATTTTCATATAGCTTTGACCTTTGAAACCATGGAAATTTTAAGTATTCAAAAAGCAAATAAAAGAAAAACCAACAAGGATGGGGGAAGGAACTCTAAAATGGAATGTAAAACAGAAAAAAGTGAACCTAACTATATTTCACATGAATAACATAACTACACTGAGTAACCCAAGTAACTTTTGAGCACAATGTTTTTACTATATTCCCTTAGTTTGAAGGAAAGAACCATAAACATATCAAACTCTAAATAGCTTTGTTTTTTGCGGTACTTCACCTATGGATTTTAGGATTAAATTAATGAGTAAATATATCGAGGAAAAAGGAAGCCAGGTTTCTCACTGTTGGAGAAGGGAGTTGTAAATACAGAAAGAGTGAAGACTAGAATAAACCCCATGATGTTAGAATGGAATTGGGGTTATCCTTATAAACTCATTGCATTCAGTATGTTGAGGGATATAGAAATAAACATACATATGTGTGTTCTCATGCAAGTCTGTCTGCTGAGAAGGCCTAGAAGCAATGACATCTCAGTAGTGGTGAGCACTCCAATACCCAGACTTTGTTCTTCACACTCCATTCCTACTAAAAGGAACCAGGGCTCCTTGGAGAAATGGTGATTCCAGGGTTGGGATACAGAAAGTACAAGATAAGCTCAGGACAGATTATTGCATCACTTTGAGCATCTGCCAACAGAGAGGCTGAGGGAGAGCCCACCATGATCCCCAAAAGTCCGATAATGGAAATCCACTGTCCTATCCAGATTAGTATGGAACTAGGACAGCTTGGTCAATGAAGAGAGCTGATGAGAAGAACAAAGATGAAAAATGCTGAAGAATACCCAAAACATAATTAGAATAGAGGTGCGACCAATTTTCTACCAAGTCCCTTGAGATGGAGATTGGAAATTAATGCCACAACCACAGTGCATATCAATTGTAGCTCTGTTATGTAAACAATTGTGCTTAAGTTAAATGTATAACTCTCCTTCAATATTGTCTTTAAAACATAAAACAATATTTTCAGATTTTGCCATGGGGTCTTAGAACAAGTATATTCCAGGACCCCCAAATGTCATGGTCCAACCCTGACAGGTTGGATCTCAGAAAAATTAATATTCATGTAATGTGGAAATCAAAACACTAATACCAGATGGATTTTATCAGTACCTGATAGAAATAACTTAGTATCTTTGACTTAATTAGAAATATCCCAACCACGTTCTTCTTCTCCTCATCAATGTCAACTAGAAGGATAATCAAAGATATCACATCTATGCAAGTTCCCACCAGAGGGAACCCCCCCCAACCTCCAAACAAGAAAGTCCACTGAGCCCACTTCTTCCCACAGTAGAGATTCTTACTGCTTTGATAGCAAAGCTCTAAGGGTTGCATGTTTCTACTGTAATGAACCACTCTCCACACCATACTTCACATACAAATTGTGGCAGAAACTGTGAGTTGTCCCCCTACTTCAACATCCATCCTCTCTTTTCCACAGTGAGACAACTTGCACCTGGACATATGCCTGCCCAGGCATAAGACTGTATTTCCCAACTCCCTTGTAGTAAGAGGCGGTTGTATGACTGGATTCTGGCCAGTGGAAAATGAGTAGAAATCAAGCCTGTGACTTCTGAGTGTTTCCCTTGAAGGAAAAGGCCTGTGTCATCTTCTCCCCCTCTTTTCCCCTTCTTCAGGCTGAAGGGTCGGGGTAGTGGTGAGCTGCCTCTCCCATGCAGACTATGACAACTCCTTAGCGATAGCAGAGCAACAAGGGGGAAAAAGCCTGGGTGCCTAACACCACTGAACTTCCATACCAGCCTTGGATTACCTACCTCAACTGTTACTAAAGAAATAGCTTTCATCTTGCTTACCATTATTGAGGTCTTGTGGTACAGTGGCCTAACCTGCATTCTAAGTAACACATAATTCACTCTGTTCGATGAAAAGGAAATGCAGAAAAGATAAACTCACCAGCCGTTCTGCCATGACTAGTAGCGTGTTCACTGCATCCAGGCGATGACTAATATCCTCCCAGTATGAAGTCAGTGTGACAACTGGCTTTGTGTGGGCCCAAGGCAAGTAGTAATAGTAGTTCCCTGGTGTAGAACATTGAGGGTCAGTGAACACTGGACACTTAAATCAACAACACGTTTACTGAAAAGATGTGCAAACTGGACTGCTTGGGTAATCATAGGCCTGGGGGTGTGGTTTGGGGTGGTCTGGTTCTTTCATTTTATTTAATTAAGCAACTGAGGAATAAATAGAAAGTTCTTATTCATTTAGCCTGCTTTGAAAATCTCTACAAGACCCTAGTGAACCTAGCACAATGATCTCAGGATCTTTTGGTAATTCAGGACCATGTGTCTGAGCATCACTGATAATTACATAACACAGCAGAAGAAAATAGAGCATAGGAGATTAGACTATACGTGTTGTCCCTGAAAACTGTTATTCTAAATAAATGTTGTTGTTGGAAGTGGGACAAGAAAAAAGAATTTTCTAGTTTTTTAAAAGCCTTAGCTAGATACATGGAATTTGATATTACTAAGAGCCTTACAGTAATTAAGAATTATTAGCCAACATTTTCTAGCACATTTTATATTTTAACACTACTTGTACAAAAATGAGGTAAAAACTATGGTGACAACCGTTGGGGCATTTGATCAGAATTTCTCTCTCTCTTCTCTATACTCTCCAACAATCTGTCGATATCTTTATAAGGGCACTCTCATACTCTGCCTTCTATTATGATTTATTTTATACACTACAATGTAAGCTCCTTAAAAGCAGGGACTGTTTCTCATTTATCTTTGTTCAAATACAGCTATTTAATCCTCATGGCAACTCTGGAGAAGATGAAGAAACTGAGGGTTAGAATGAAGTCATATGGCTAGGGTCATAGTGCTGGAAAGTAACTGAGTCAAGACCAGAAGCTTGATTTTCCATCCACTCCAACTACTCAATCTAAGTGATCTGGGGCCTGGCAGGGCAGAAGCTGCTTGGGGGGAGGCTCAGTGTTCAGCTAGTTGTCCTCTTGTGACTTTACAAACACAGCAAGTGTTAAAGTTGGCCATGGGAGGGGGCATTGGAGTACAGCCAAGGGTCTGCGGCTTCTAGGGTCTGACCATTCTTGAAGGTGCCTGAACTCCAGCCACCTCTCCTCCCCATTCAGCCTTTCCCGTTCCACTAAGCATATGCTGGGGATAATGGCTGCCAGAGGGAGAATACACTGCATGCTTCTCGTCCTGTGGTGTACCCGCTGTAAATGTGTACAGGAGAGAACGGCCAGTGTCAGTCTTACCATCAAACACGGCACGGCTGTATTGAGTGCTTGATGCCAAAGGCTTACAGGTCGTGTCAAACTTGTTGCCATAGTTCCCAATGCTGACTTCAAACTGAATGGCCTCGCCAACGTCTTGCAACATGGTGGCCGAATGGAACACAGCAGACAGGCTGTACTTCCGCCTTCGCTGATATTTCTACAAAGTATGAGCAGACATAAGGCTCAGAGAAACTCCTTTTGCTCTTGTTTACATGTGGAGTTCTAGCAGTTGTAATTCTAACCGTAATAATTAGTGTTGAGTTAAATGCCAGTGGAGAATGTTGTTGGATCTAGCAGTTCCCCCTGTACTCAAACAAGTGGGCCAAGACAGAAGTACCAGGATGTTCATTGCAGAGTTGATTGAAATAGAGAAAAAAATGAAAACAATACAAATGTTTAACAACAGGCCACTGGTTAAGCAAATTATGTTACATCCATAAAACGGAATGAAAGTTCATAAAAAGGCTTAGGTAGATTCATATGTACAAACATGGAAAAAAGGTATATTTTTAACTGAACCCATTAAATATATATTTTAATACTGGCATATGCACAAAGAAAGTCTGGAAGAATATAAATCAAATTGTTAACAGTAGTTATGTTGGGGAAGGTAGAGAGATTATGGCTAACTTTACTGTCTAACATACATTTCTAGCAGTTTGAATTGTTTAAAGTATTAATTTTCTAATCAGAAACAATTAAGACTTTTAGGACTTCCCTGGTGGTGCAGTGGTTAAGAACCCGCCTGCCAGTGTAGGGGACACGGGTTCGAGCCCTGGTCAGAGAAGATCCCATATGCCGTGGAGCAACTAAGCCTGTGTGCCACAACTACTGAGCCTGCACTCTAGAGCCTGTGAGCCACAACTACCGAGCCCGCGCACCACAACTACTGAAGCCCATGCGCCTAGAGCCCGTGCTCCGCAACAAGAGAAGCCACCACAAAGAGAAGCCCGTTCACCGCAACGAAGAGTAGCCCCTGCTTGCCACAACTAGCGAAGAGCCCACGCGCAGCAACGAAGACCCAATGCAGCCAAAAATAAATAAATTTATTAAGGAAAAAAATGACTTTTACTGTCAGAGTCTCTTCAGCAAGTGGTGTTGGGAAAGCTGGACAGCCATATGTAAATCAATGAAGTTAGAACACATCCTCACACCATACAAAAAAAATAAACTCAAAATGGCTTAAAGACTTAAATATAAGAAATGACACCATAACACTTCTAGAAAAGAACATATGCAAAACATCCTCTGACATAAATCCTAGCAACATTTTCTTAGGTCAGTCTCCCAAGGCAATAGAAATAAAAGCAAAAATAAACAAATGAGACCTAATTAAACTTACAAGCTTACAGCAAAGGAAACCATAAACAAAACAAAAAGACAACCTATAGACTGGGAGAAAATATCTGCAAGTAATGCAACTGACAAGGGCTTAATTTCCAAACTATACAAACAGTTCATACAACTCAATAACAACAAAAAAGCGAACAACCCAATCAAAAAATGGGCAGAAGACCTAAATAGACATTTCTCCAAAGAAGACATACAGATGGCCAAGAGGCACATGAAAAGATGCTCAAATTGCTAATTATCAGAGAAATGCAAATCAAAACTACCATGACATATCACCTCACACTGGTCAAAATGGCTATCATTAAAAACTCTACAAATAGTAAATGACAAAGAGGGTATAGAGAAAAGGGAACCCTCCTACACTGTTGGAGGGAATGTAAATTGGTACGCCCATTATGGAAAACAGTATGGAGATTCCTCAAAAAACTAAAAAAAAAGAGTTGCCATACGATCCAGCAATCCCACTCTGTCATATATCCGGAGAAAACTCTAATTTTTTCCGGATACACGCACACCAATGTTCACAGCAGCACCGTTTACAATAGCCAAGACATGAGCAACCTAAGTGTCCATCAACGGATGAATGGATAAAGATGTGGTACATATATACACCATAGCCATAAAATACTACTACTCAGCCATAAAAAAGAATGAAATAATGCCATTTGCAGCAACATGGATGCAACTAGAGATTAGCATACTAAGTGAAGCAAGTCAAAAAGAGAAAGACAAATATCATATGATAACACTTATATGTGGCATCTAAAATATGATACAAATGAACTTATTTACAAAGCAGAAACAGACTCACAGACATAGAAAACAAACTTATGGTTACCAAAGGGGAAAGGGGAGGGGGGATAAGTTAGGAGTTTGAGATAAGCATATACAAACTACTATATACAAAATAGATAAACAACAAAGTCCTACTGTATAGCACAGGGAACTATATTCAATATCCTATAATAAACCATAATGGAAAAGAATAAAAAAAGATATGTATATGTATAACTGAATCACTTTGCTGTGCGCCAGAAACTAACACAACACTGTAAATGAACTATATTTCAATTAAAGAAAACAGACTTTTACTGTCAGATTTAAAAATAAATGAAATTAGGTACACTTATTTTTCTGAAATAGAGATCAAACATTGTTCCTTTCTTTTTAAAATTTATTTTGCATTTTTAAATTTTTTTATTGACGTATAATTAACTTACAATATTTTATTAGTTTCCAGTGTACAACCTAGTGATTTGATATTTTTATACCTTACAAAATGATCTAATTACCATAAAGTGATTACAGTATTATTGACTATATTCCCTATGCTGTACCTTACATCCCTGTGACATTTATTTTATAACTGGAAATTTGTAGCTCTTAATCTCCTTCACCTTTTCACCCATCCCCCCCACCCCTCCCCTCTGGCAACCACCAGTTTGTTCTCTGTATCTGTGAGTCTGTTTCTGTTTTGTTATGTTTGTTCACTTGTTTTGTTTTTTAGATTCTACATGTAAGTGGAAGTGCTCTTTTTATAGAGTACAGCCAGAAGGAAGACAAGGAGATTATTTGACTGGCTGCAGCTTAAGTGGTGGCATTATTTGGGAAAGTTCACTTGGCTATTCGTGATTTGTTGTCCTTTGCTTTTGATTTCTTAATCTTGAGATATTGCCAGGCCTAGGTTTTGGTTGCTTACGTAGGTTGCCAAGACTTTAGAGCCACCACCATCTAATGGTCTCCTTGTTTAATTAACAGTGTGTATACACTACATTTTTGTTCATCCATTCAAAAAATCAGTGATTCATGGTTGCTTCCACATTTTGGCCATTGTGAACGCTGCTGCTATGATCGTGACTGTACAGATATCCATTTGAGTCCCCGCTTTAAATTCTTTTGGGTATATACCCAGCAGTGAATTGCTGGATCATATGGTAGTTCTATTTTAAACTTCCTGAGGACCATTTTAAGAACATCTGACAGTGACTGCAGTTTGCTGTCTTAAAGGAGCGGTCCCCAACCTTTTTGGTACCAGGGACCGGTTTTGTGGAAGACGATTTTTCCACGGACGGGGCGGGAGGGGGACACGGATGGTTCAGGTGGTAATGTGAGCAATGGGGAGCAGCAGATGAAGCTTTGCTCACCTGCCGCTCACCTCCTGTTGTGCAGCCCAGTACTGGTCCGTGGCCCGGGGGTTGGGGACCCCTGTCTCAAAGAACCTTGGGGAGAGAGATCAAGATGGTGGAGGAGTAGGACATGAAGCTCACTGCCTCCCACAAATGCATCAGAAATACATCTACATATGGAACAATTCTAACAGAATATCTACTGAATGCTGGCAGAAGACCTTAGACCTCTGAAAGGGCAAGAAAATCTCCATGTAACCAGGTAGGACAAAAGAAAAAAGAAAAAGAATGAAAGTGAGAAAGGAATTGGAATGGGACCTGCACCCTTGGCAGGGAGCTGTGAAAGAGGCAATGTTCCTGCACCCTGGGAAGTCCCCTCACCAGTGAAGAGATCAGCTGGGACAGAGGAGGAGCTTTGGAGCCTCAGAGGGGAATGCAGCAACTGGTTTGCAGCAGCTAGAATGGAGAGAGACCTGCACAGGCAGTCAGTGCCATCACTCTGCACTCCCTAGCCTAAGATCCCTAAAACAGAGATTAAAATAACAATAGAAAAAAAATCAATAAAACCAAGAGCTGATTCTTTGAAAGGGTAAACAAGATTGACACACCTCTGGCCAGGTTCACCAAGAAGAAAAGAGAGAGAACTCAAATAAAATAAGAAATGGAAAAGGAGACATAACAACCAATACTGCAGAAATACAAAAAACCATAAGGGAATACTATGAACAATTATATGCCAACAAATTCAACAACCCAGAAGAAATGGACAAGTTTCTAGAAACATACAGCCCACCAAAACTGTATCAAGAAGAAATAGATAATTTGAACAGATCACTAGAGGTGAAATAGAATCTGTAATTTAAAAATAACTCCCTACAAAGTGTGAAGTCCAAGAGGGCTTCACAGGTGAATTCTACCAAACATACAAAGAAGAACTTATACCAATCCTTCTCAAACTCTTCCAAAAAACTGAAGAGGAGAGGATACCCCCAAAGACATTCTATGAAGCCAACACCACCCTGACACCAAAACCAGACAAAGATACCACCAAAAAAGAAAATTACAGGCCAATATCTTTGATGCATATAGATGCAAAAATTCTCAACAATGTATTAGAAAACCAAATCCAACGACACATAAAAAAGATCAAACACCACAACCAAGTGGGATTCATCCCAAGTTCACAGGGATGGTTCAACATATGCAAATCAATCAATGTGATATACCACATAAACAAAAGAAAAGACAAAAACCACATGATCATCTCAATAGATGCAGGAAAAGCATTTGACAAAATTCAACATCCATTCACGATAAAAAAAACTCTTGCCAAAGTGGGTATAGAGGGAACATATCTCACCATAATAAAAGCTATTTATGACAAACCCACAGCCAATATAATACTCAACAGTGAAATGCTGAAAGCCTTCCCACTAAAATCTGGAACAAGACAAGGATGTCCACTCTCATCTCTTCTATTCAACATAGTATTTGAAGTCCTAGCCATAGCAATCAGATAAGAAAAAGAAATAAAAGGTATCCAAATTGGAAGGGAAGAGGTAAAATTGTTATTATATGCAGATGACATTATTCTATATATAGACAACCCTAAGGACTCCACACAAAAACTACCAGAACTGACAAACAAATTCAGCAAGGTAGCAGGATATAAGATTAACATACAGAAATCGGTTGCATTTTTTTACACTGAGAATGACAGCTCAGAAAGGGAATGTAAAAAACAATACTTTTCAAAATCACACTCCCCAAAATAAAATGCTTAAGAATAAACCTGACCAAGGAGATGAAAGACTTATATGTTGAGAACTATTAAACATTAATAGGGACTTCCCTGGTGGTGCAGTGGTTAAGAATCCACCTGCCAACTCAGGGGACACGGGTTCAAGCCCGGGTCCACGAAGATCTCACATGCCGCGGAACAATTAAGCCCGTGTGCCACAACTACTGAGCCTGCACTCTAGAGCCTGTGAGCCACAGCTACTGAGCCCACATGCCACAACTACTGAAGCCCACACTCCTAGAGCCTGTGCTCCACAACAAGAGAAGCCACCGCAATGAGAAGCCTGTGCACCGCAATGAAGAGTAGCCCCTGCTTTTTGCAACTAGAGAAAGCCCGCATGCATCAACGAACACCCAACACAGCCAAAAGTAAATAAAAAATAATTTATTTAAAAAAACCCAACATTAATAAAGGAAATTGAAGATGATTCAAAGAAATGGAAAGATATCCCATGCTGTTGGGTTGGAAGAATTAATATTGTTAAAATGTCCATACTATGCAAAGCAACCTACAGATTTAATGCAATCCCTATCAAATTACCCAGGACACTTTTCACAGAACTAGAATAATCATAAAATTTATATGGAACCATAGAAGACTCAGAATTGCCAAAGCAATCCTGAAGAAAAAGAATAAAGCAGGAGGCATAACCCTCCCAGACTTCAGACAATACTACAAAGCTACAGTAATCAAAACAGCATGGTATTGGCACAAAAACAGACACGGATCAATGGAACAGAATAGAGAGCCCAGAAATAAACTCACATACCTTTGGTCAATTAATCTTTGACACAGGAGGCAAGAATATACAATGGGAAGAAGTCTCTTCATCAAGTGGTGTTGGGAAAGTTCGACGGCCGCATGTAAATCGATGAAGTTAGAACACACCCTCTCACCATACACAAAAATAAACTCAAAATAGTTTAAAGACTTAAATATAAGACATGACACCATAAAACTCCAAGAGATCCTAGGGAATTCCCTGGAATCCCAGCAGTTAGTACTCCACGCTTCCATTGCAAGGGGCATGGGTTTGATCCCTGGTCAGGGAACTAAGATCCTGCAAGCCACACAGCATGGGCAAAAGAAAAAGAGCAGATCCTAGACAAAACATTCTCTGACATAAATCATACCAATGTTTTCTTAGGTCAGTCTCCCAAGGCAACAGAAATAAAAATGAAAATAAACAAATGGGACCTAATCAAAGCTTTACAAGCTTTTGCACACCAAAGGAAACCATAAAAAAAAAAAGAAAGAAAGAAAAGACAACCTACAGAATGGGAGAAAAATATCTGTAAATGATGCAATTGACAAGGGCCTAATTTACAAAATATACAAACAGCTCATACAACTCAACAAA
The DNA here is from genome assembly GCF_949987515.2 of Delphinus delphis. Lineage (NCBI taxonomy): Eukaryota > Metazoa > Chordata > Mammalia > Artiodactyla > Delphinidae > Delphinus > Delphinus delphis. Next base: position 33,263,724 of record NC_082698.1, on the reverse strand, counting down.
AAAGCAAACAACCCAATCGAAAAATGGGCAGAAGACCCAAATAGACATTTCCAAAGAAGAAATACAAATGGCCAATAGTCACATGAAAAGATGCTCAAATTTGCTAATTATCAGAGAAATGCAAATCAAAACTACAATGAAGTACCACCTCACACTGGTCAGAATGGCCATCATTAAAAACTCTACAAATAATAAATGCTGGGGAGGATGTGGAGAAAAGGGAACCCTCCTACACTGTTGGTGAGAAAGTAAGTTGGTAGAGGCACTATGGAAAACAATACAGAGGTTCCTCAGAAAACTAAAAATAGAATTGCCATATGATCCAGCAATCCCACTCCTGGGCATATACCCAGACAAAACTATAATCCAAAAAGATACGTGCACCCCTATGTTCACAGCAGCACTAATCACAATAGCCAAGACATGGAAACAACCTAAATGTCCATCAACAGATGAATGGATAAAGAAGATGTGGTACATATATACAAAGGAATACTACTCAACCAGAAAAAGACCCCAAAATAATGCCATTTGCAACAACATGGATGCAACTAGAGATTATCATACTAAGTGAAGTAAGTCAGAAAAAGAAAGACAAATACGATATGATATCACTTATATGCGGAATGTAAAATATGACACAAACGAACCTGTCTACGAAACAGAAACAGACTCATGGACATAGAGAACAGACGTGGTTGCCAAGGGGTAGGGGGTTGGGAGATGAAGGAGTGGGAGATTGGGTTTAGCAGATATAAACTATTATATATGGAATGGATAAATGACATAAATATATGTCCTACTGTATAGCACAGAGAACTATATTCAGTATCCTATGATAAACCATAATGGAAATATTAAAATGAATATATATATACATAACTGAATCACTTTGCTGTACAGCAAAAATTAACACAACACTGTAAATCAACTATACTTCAATAAAAAAAAATACCTTGGGATATCCCACTATTACAAAATCTCCATTTTAGTTAAAGAAATTTTTGACATAGTACAATTGAAACCTCCCATAGGATTTCATTAGAAACACCTGACTGTCAATCTTTTTTTGAAAGACTTTCTAAAATACTGATTTGCAACCTTAGCTGCAAATTGGATCACCCAAAGAGCTTTTATATATATATATATATATATATATATATATATATTTATATTTACATCTGGGCCCCATCTTCCAGAGATTCTGCCTGGGCATTTCAATTTGAAAAACTTCCCTACCTTAGTCTGCTGTCACTTTGGTATAGAGGGGATTGAGGGACTTTTGTCACTTGTCAGGAGTCCCCTTAACTACCCACAACTAAGCCCCCTGAACTATCCATGGTTCAGAAATGCTGTGGAAATTTGAGGTTTGGTTTAAATTACTGCATGAAAATTACAAAGTAGGAAGTTATTTGTATTAATCAGACCTTATATATACAGCGTAACTTCTTTGTAAACCATCTAGGATGATATCAGAGAAGGGAAGGAGCAAAAATATGAAACGTAATTTGGGGCCTAAGTCAGGGCCCAGAAAATACGAACAGTATTTAAGCCAGAGCTGCCTGTTACTGCAGAAAAGAACGAAGGCACGTCAAGAGGTGCTGCAGAAAGGCGGGGATACCGCCTCTGGCCGGGCTGGCTCTGCCCTGCACACCTCCACACGGCCAGGGTTCCATTAGATCTCCCTGGATTTCCCCACGCAGAACTCACAGTCACCCGCAGAAGCCCTGACAGGACCCTCACCCTGGAGGGTCTGAGCTCTAAGATAATAAGTGGTGTTTCTGGCCAGCACAACTCCTCACAGAGTGGGCTCACACTGTGGGCAAGCCACTCGAGACGGAGCAGCTCCCTGGACCACTTTGTAGGTCAAAATCCACGAGGCGCCCCTACCATCTGCTCACCTGCCCCAGAGCCCCATGAGCCTGGAGTAACAGTGAAGCTGAGAATTCTGCCCTTCCCCAGCCCTTTCCTACTTCCCCTGTGCCCTCAAGCACAAAGAGGTGGCGAGAAGTAACTTAGCAACACTGTTTAGAGCACTCTGCAGCCTCAGCTCCCACCCCCCCACCCCCAACTTAGTAGCCTTGGGGCAAAACCGCCTACAACAGGGAAAGTTGAAGAATATAAATTATAGTCTACTGAACTATAATTCAACCCATCCACTGATGGATGTTTCTTTAACTTTGCAGGGCCTTGGGGCTCTCTTTCTGATCCTCAGTGACCAGTGCAAGGTGTAGGTGTAGGTGGTATAAGGGAGAGTTTCAGAAGTATCGATAAATTCAGGGAAGGGGGTGAGTTTTGTCAAGCAGAATACTGATAAGAGGTAGCAAGTAACGGCTTATAAAAGTGGCCGTGGCCCCAGGAGGCAGGGACATTAAGGGTCAATGACAAGGAAACTGTGCCAAGGAAAACTGCCCAACTTGCCACCTTTGGTCTAAAGGAGCTGATGGATGAAGCTCAATGTGTTGTTTCAAGCAATATTTATTGACATTTAACGTGGGCCAGACCAATGGGAGCTCTAAGCCTGGGGTTGCAACAGCTGATCTTCTTCTACCTGCCTGATTCCTTAGCAAAGCACCCAGGCTGAACCCTGCTGTATCTCTCACGGGGTCTCTTAACCAAGCTCATCTGGAGCACCAGGTTGACCTCTGCTCTAGGGACATGGGGGAGCTTTGGGCTCTTTGGCAACTGAGTAGGAAAAACTCACTCTTCCTCCTGTGTGTCTCCTTTACTCTCACACTACGATCACACTGTCAATACTTCTGACGCCAGATGTGGGGAGGATATTCCCACACTGAGCAATTCTGCCACACCAGCTAGGTATCCTACAATTTAACTCAATGTTGACACTGTCCACCTGGAGATAATATCAGATCCCACAGGTTAAGGGCTCAGTCCCACAAAACTGCCCTACCCACTTCACCTGCCCTTTTGACCCATTAGCCATAAATTGGAGGTTCCCACAATCCCCTCTTCAGGTTAGATTAATTTGCTAGAGCAGCTCATAAAACTCAGGAAAACAGTTTACTTACTGTTTATGGGTTAATATAAAAGGATATGATAAAGGATGCAGATGAACATCCAGATGGAAGAGACGCATAGGGCAAGGTTTGTGGGAAGAGGCGCAGAGCTTCCACGCTCTCTCCACACACACCACTCTCCCAGTACTTCCATGAGTTCACCAACCCGGAAGCTCCCTGAAACCCATACCCTGGGGATTCTATGAGGCTTTTATCATGTAGGCATGATCAACCATTAACCCAATTTCCAGCCCCTCTCTGAAGAACAATGCGGGGTTGGGCTGAAAGTTCCAGCTTCTAACCATGGCTTGGTGACCTGCTCCCATCCCGGAGTTCACCAAGTCACCTCATTAGAACAAAAGACTTTCTTATCATCCAGGAAAGCTAAGGGACTTAGGAGCTCTGTGTCAGGAACCAGGGTCGAAGACCAAATATTAGAACAAAAGATGCTCACAAGTGCTCTTATCACTTAGGAAATTACAGGGGTTTTAGGAGCTCTGTGCCAGGAACCAGAGACAGAAATATATATTCTATTATTTCACAAGGACCAAGTTGCCCTTTTGTCGAAGCCTCTTCAACTTTACCAGAAAGTTTCATTACTTGCATATGACCGGGTCACGGGATCTTTTTAAGTTGGGCAAGGGTCATGATCACCTTCTAGACTGGCCACTCTCACGAAATCCTCTCAGCAGCTGCACAAATCTGCTCATCTCACTCTCTTCCTGGACTCCTGGTTGCTTGAACTGTGGGTTTACCCTCGGCATCTCAGCTCCTTTCCTGCTTTTTAACTTTGTTGGGGTTTTGGTTTATATAATTCATTTCTGTTTGTTTTTATTACATTTGTGACACAAACCATTCTGGGTTTAATTATTTGGAGCAAAGAAAACTAATTCAGTTTTGTATTTCAATTTTAAAAAGCTATTCTTTCATATTGTTGACATATACCGTGGGCAGTAAATATCATTGGTTCTTTGTTTCTGTATTTTGCTTTTATTTTAATTAACTTTACGACATAAGCTTCTTTACCTGTATGTGTTTAATTATTTGGAGTAAAGAAAACTAATTTGGTTTTGCATTCTAGTAGCTAAAGAGCTTTTCCTTTACACTTTGCTGGGCTTCTTCCTTTCCCTTCCCCTTCTCCACTCTATTATTAATGTTTAGAGCAAAGAGAAGGGTCGTGGCCTTAAATTGTGTTCTGATGATGGAACAAGGAGGCAATGCGATTGCTGAGAAACCACAACATTTCTGCCTAACCGCAATTCCAACTGAATCTTCAAGAGCCATCGGTAACTACTCAAGGCCAGAACGACCCATGCGTTTCCATGGAGGCCTTTGGGTGGTTTCTAGCCGTTCTCTGGCATGATCCTGGCAGTAAATAGTACGTAAGCTACTCCACCTCTCCCCCTACCTGTTCCTCTTTTCCCTTTTTCTTAACTTGTCCTTAAGATCTATTATGATTCCTGGACTTCAGAGGTGATGGTGCTGTGGAGTGGATAGACTCAGGCCAGGACCCTGCTGACTGGACGAACCTGTTGCTTTTGACTCAGTGTCTCTTTAACAAGTAAAAAACAAACCAATATTCATTTACACTGCATGGTCCCACAACATGAACCCTTCTTGGAATGCAGGGTAAGTAAGGGGAGGGCAGCAGCCTGAGGAAGCCTTTTGGGCAGGGGAGAGGGGTAGGTTGGGGTGGGGGAACCTGCAAGGAGAGGCCATAGGCAGGGGGGCATCAGTTAGCTGGCAAACAATTCAGATTTCTGGAACATGTAAGGACCCACCCAGGATTCTTAGAAATAGCTGGAGAAGAGGTGGTATGTATGTGTCTATATATAAAATAAGGGAGTATTATTCAGCCACAAGAAAGAAGGAAATCCTCTATTTGCCCGACAACACGGATGGACCTGGAGGGCCTTATGCTAAGTGAGATAAGTCAGACTGAGAAAGATAAATACTGTGTTATATCACATATATGTGGAACCTAAAAAAGCTGAATTCATAGAAGCAGAAAGTAGAATGGTCATTACTAGGGGCTGGGGGAATTGAGGAGATGCTGGTCAAAGGGTACAGACTTGCAGTTAGAAGATGAGTAAGTTCTGGAAATCTAATGCACATCACTGTGCTCACAGTCCATAGTACTGTATTATATATCAATACTTTAAAGTTGCTAAGAGACTAGATCTTAAAAGTTCTCACCACGCAACGTGGTAGTTCTGTGACATGACAGAAGTGTTAGCTAACAGTAGGGTGGTATTCATACTGCAATATATAAATGCACCAAATCCACACACTGTACACCTTAAATTTACACAATGTTATATGTCACATGTCAATTTTTTTAAAGTTCAAAAGTAAAATAAACTATCATGATCTATCAAAAAGAAAAAACGGTCATAATAATGGTATAGGATGTGCCAGAAACAATTCAGTGAGCAGCAGAGACGAGGTTAATTTAATGTCGGGCTGTCCGTCACACACAACACACGCTAACGAATCTACTGCAGATGCCAATTAACTGACAAGGGAGAAAATTAAGCACTTAACTGTTTCATGATAAGAATATTCTTTTTTTTGTATTTATTGCCTTGAATTAATTATACTGACATTTGAATTTACTAGGAAAACACTACATCTGTGGCTCTTTGCCATAAGAATCATGGATGTTATGCATAAGTTGTCTCCATAGTGGGGAAAGAGCTGATTTTAAAAAAAGAAAAAGAAACAAGGACCCACTGTATAGCACAGGGAACTATACTCAGTATTTTGTAATAACCTATGAGGGAAAAGAATCCGAAAAAGAATATATATATATGTATGTGTATGTATATATATATAACTGAATAACTGTGCTGTACACCTGAAAACTAGCATGACATTGTAAATCAACCATACTTCAATAAAAATTTAAAAAAATAAATAAAGAACAAGAAATAGTTGGTAAGGTGAACTCGGAAGACTTCCTGTCTTCGAGGAGGAGTGGCGTCTCAGAGCTGCTGTAACGTGGGCATTAATATAAACACGTCCTCACATGCTGGGAAGCCTGAGACAAGGCAATTACTTCTGAAAATGGAAGTGACTAGTGGTGGCTGCTATATCATTTGGAACGGCTCTTGTGGCCTCCTCCCCACGACACACCCAAGCCCAGTTAGCAAACAGGCCATTCAATTTGGGGGTATCACTGCTCTTGCTGGTTTTCAGTAGGGTAGTAACATCTCAAAGATAAAGCAAGTCTCATCACCCCCATAGGGCTGTGGTAGATAGACCAAGAGGGTGTGGAGCGGCACTTGCTATGACTCCCGTCTCTCCACCTCTGCCACAGCCGACCCTTCAGTCCCTGGATGCCCCCTTCAGGCCTGCTGGCTCAGGCAGGCCAGCACCAACCATCCCACCTCCAACCCTCTGTAACACCCTTTCCATACCACACACAGTCCACACTCCAACATTTACCTCAACAACCAGCAGGTCATCATTTGAAATGGGCTCAAGCTTTTTATCTGGGGGTGTCTTTTCAAGTAAAGTGCTTAATTCAACCAAGATTCTGCCTCTGTAGGCTACTCCTTCCCCCTGAAAGGCAACAGCACAGGATTATTCTTCTAGGCACGAACAACAGTGAAAAGATCTGTCCCTCTATTTGGGCTCATCCAGCTACAACTTTAAGTTTCTCCTTCCCAAAATGAATCAGTCAGCAACTCTCTCAGCTCGTCTTTGGTATCTGAAAGAAGAGCCAACGACTTCAGGAAGGATCCCAAAGAGAGCCGGAGCCGAAAGGGACCTTAGTCACGGCTGGTGTCAGGGGCTTTCGAGTCATGCTCGGATCCAGAAAGGGTTCCCAGATGCTGGGGTGGGAGTGGAAGGGGCTCTACGTCTCCCTCACCCAACTTCAGCTCTGCATTTATCTGCATTAACTTTGCTCCTTTCCTCAGAAAAGGGAGGCTGCCATGTTGGCAACCAGGGCAAGTCTCAGAGTAGCCAGGAAATAAAAGAGGAAGATGTTCTGGGTGCGGCTGAGTGTGAGTATTAATTGTGGCTACTCCTCCCAATATACCAAGCAGTGTTGGCAACAGAACACTCTGCAGAGGAAGTGAAAGCTTCCACCTCCACCCCCACCCCCACCCCCAGGGGTTTCTCTCTACCCTCGCTCTTTTCGTGGGCTTTGGGAGCTAACTAACTGACAGTACTTGGGCTTCTAATGTGGTGGAACGACCACTTCCCATCTCTGGGCCTCCATGTCCTTGTCTATAAAATGAAGCGGTTGGATCGGATCAGGGATAGCAATGTCAAGCATGTCACCTCCAGTCTTTTGGCAAATTCCTAGAACATGGCATTGAATGGAATTCTGAGGTAGCACATTTGCTTTTTGGAAAGAGCCAACATTGATTACCGACATCTGCCTTAAGTCTAGGCTGGGGGAATGGCCATGCTATGCATCTGCAATTGCCACATTAGATGATCTCCAGGATCCTTTCCTATTCTTGCATTCTAGGACTTGAGGGGCATGAGACTTCCATCCTTCAACACTTGATCAGTCATCTGGTGGGTCTCTGGGGGTGGGGGGGTGTCCCCTAAATGAGACTTGATTAATAACCATTAGAAGAAGGAATCGCATTAATCGGTGCTCATTAATAACAAACCTTCATTGAAGAACTAACCTTTCCAGTATTTAGCTCATCATAGGGATCTGGGAATCCCGTGTACTCTCTGGGGCTTCCATAAAGGTTCAGATAACAAGGTCCAAACGTTGGAACAAAGCCCACCTCTGTTTCTCCTGTATTTGCTGAGAGATAACATCATCATTAGTATTTTAGGCTTTTAACACTCAATCGGTTGAAATAAATATTAGTTATTAGTTAGCTGGGTGAGACTGTTTTCCTCCATTTTGTGAGTTAGTTGTATTAGTGCAAATTGTAAACACTTGTGAGAACTGCCATATTTCCCTTATCTTATTGCTATAAAACATTAAATAAAAAACATTTTCTGGGGGAGTTCAGGTAAACTTATGTTATTCTTACAAAAAGATGATGCTATTCAAATGAAAGAATTAGAAGTTGATCTTCACATTTTTTGCAAGTTTATAATTGGCACTGTAGTAAACATGTCATTGGCAACTGGGGTAACGATTATAATTGTTTTGGGAAGTCATTTAAATGATGTATATCAGATTAATTTTATTTGTTCTCCAAAAACATCATTTAGTCTCAAGTAGTTAGTATAAATCTGGCAGATGATTTTTAAAATACAAGACATTAAAAATTTTTACATATAACAATGAACTGTCTGCCTACGGTTATGACCGTATGATATTCATAAGCAATGTGAAGTCTCCATTCATGACATTCTATCTCTGATGAGGGTCCAATATGCTCCGTATTTCTGCTACCTGGTCTTAGCAAGAGCTACTCCCCAAGGAGGGGCACTGCAGGCAATGTAAGCAAATAGCGTTGTCAAAGGGAGACTGCAGGTGAAGATGGGGATGTATAATAGGAGCTACCTCCAGCCATCTGAATGGCTCCCATATGGAGGAGGGATGGACTTGCTTCCAAAAGCAGGGGAAGGACCGCTGTTGGGAGCTACAAGGAAGCCAGCTTTGGTTCACTCAAAGTAAGGAAGATCTTTCTATGAATTAGTGGTGTCAAACAATGGGACAGACTGCACTGGGGACAGAGGAAATGTTAAGGCCAAGACTTCAGCCTATCTTTCAGGATATGGTCAAAACGATTCCTTTATGGATGAGAAGTTGACCAGATGACGTCTATGGCCCTTTTCCAGCTCTGTGCTTAAAACTAGGGCGGAAAGATAAATGTGAAGTAGCAGGTGAGCAGAATGCCGATTAATAAACAGTTGAGCAAACTATATACACGTGTAGTTTGCAATCTTTTCCACCTTTCTGAGGCTCCTTTGCATTTTGAACTTCTATTATCATTTTATATTTTAATTTTTGACCCTTAAATAGCTGCTCATCTCTGTGACTACACTATAAATTCCTTTGGTAGGTGGGGTAAGATTCAAGCATGTTTTATTCTGACTCCCTAAGCACCCAGTCCTTGTTCTGTCTTGGAGTACTACAACATAAATATTTTTTGATTGGTTAAATAAATGAATGAAGGAGTGAAGTGTGACCAAATCTGCCAAGTTTGTTACAAACCTAAGGACTACTTAATATTCACATAAAGTCTGATTATAAGATAATGAGATTGATTTTTAAAAACAAATGAGTCATTGTGCCAATAACATAAAGGCACATGATAAAACCTTAATTTTGCACAGTTTGCAAACTTTCTTACATGCAGTATCTCTTTTCCCTCTCACTACAACCTTGGGTGGTTAGCATGGCAGGGATTATCATGTTTATTTGAAAGAAAACAAATGTCTCTAAATCACAAAGTCTTCATCTATTAGGGTAACAACATCTGCCCTGACAGGCTTGTAAGGTCAAGTGTGAGAGCACTGAGCAAACTTGCAAAGAATGGCGAGTGCTGTGCAAACCCAAGGACATGTTATGATCCTGAATAGTTGGAAGATGAAGACCATAAACAACAATAACAAAAAAGTGTTATACAATTATTTACAATGAAGCCAGGATGGTATGCATCTAGGTGAAAACACAGGCATGTAGCAAAGCCTGGTTAGCACATTTGTTTAAACTTAGCTTTGCAGGACAACCATACAATACTAATACAAAAATTGCTACTGTAGCAAAACTACTTTTAAGACAGCAAAACGTAAAAAAAAAAAAAAAAAGCTAAAAGCTAAAGGCAATCAATTGATAAGTTCTTAATAAGATAATAGTAAACAGAAAGATCTAGAAGATAGCAAAATTACAAAGCATAAACCTGTATATGATGCAGCCCCAGATCCCGAAGATGAGAAATCTACGTAGTAAAAATATGGTTGGTTAAACAAGAGAAACACGGACTTTATAAAAGAGACAGTGAAAAAGTTAATCAAATCCAATGCTAGGTAAGTGGTTTAGCAACACCAGAAAAATCCCAAATCCAGACTCAAATCACATCACCCTTTTGTAATGTACACAAATGTCACTGGTTAAAAACAAAATGGCTCAAGACTTCTGTGGCACCTGGCAGCACCATCACGCATGAAATAACCCAATCTCGTCAGCCCCAAGGCAGTGAAGCATCAGAGAAGTAGCTTCCCACCATCAAAGGACGCCTGGGGAACTTACCAACATTTCATGATTTTAATAAAACACTTACTTGTCCTGTGTCTAATTTAGTTGGGACTAAGACCAGATAATCCAAGTTAATTTAGCCTAAGGCTGTGTGAGCAAAGGTTTATAGTTTAAGGTACATTCTCTGTTTCTTCCAGGGTGGGGAGGTTGGCGGCTGCCCATTGTTATTTTGAGACCCTGTTACGGACTGTCCGCAGGGCCTGCATGAGAGAAGGCATCAGAGACAGGGGCTGACACTCTTCGTAACTATTCATCTTCACTTGTGCTGGATGTTAACCACCATGTCACTAAGAAAAATGCTTATTCCACTATTTCTTGAATAATTATTTTTAGGTAATTATTTAATGACTTTCTGCTAAATTAAATGAATTTAAGTAATTTTTACCCTCCCTCCCATATAGTTATAGCATGATTTTAATTACTCCATTGGTTGCCTTTAACCAATAAATTTAATCTAGTCTTTAACCAATTTTTTATCTAACCAATGATTTAATCTAACCTTTATATCTGCATCCCTCACTTGATAAAAAGAGGCTAATAGCATGCCTACCCTTCCCTACCTCTCCCCTTCCTTTTTTCACTTCTAAGCTCTATCTTCTGTACTTTTACATTGTAAGAGGTGATGACATTCACGTTCTGTTTAGAGCCTTGACTACAGGTTTAACAAAAAAATTTTTTAAACAATTAATAGTGTTCACATTATAACAACACATTATATTAAGTATTGTTCTCTGCAGAGAAAAGGAGAGTTGTAATTCCATTCCTTTGTACAGGTCCAGCAGCATGGTCCCCTATGCCACTTAGCAGAGAATGTTTAGATGGAATCTCTTTCTCACCTTCTATCATTTGCTTAAAATAATGCTACACCTGACTTTATATTTGGACTATTATCTTCTTGGTTCAGCTCTTTATTTTTCTTGGAATTTCTAATGCCTTTTTTTTTTCCTTCTTCTTGAGAGAGGAAATCTATATCTTCTTCATCAAATCTCTATGATGTTCCAGGTTCTTGGTCATACTATCTATTGCTTGGCTTACAGAATCTTTTTAAAAACATATAAAGTCCTCTCTTAAACAAGATAAGGATGAGAGGACCCTTAGGTTTCCTAAAACAAAATTCTGTCTCAAATTCTCTCACTTTACTCAATGTGTTTAATCTACTGGTATTTACAAGAATTTTATTTTGGTAACAGACAATAAGCTGCTCGTATTATTAATGTGTTAACACTAAATTTTTTCTTACCGTCTTAATTTATCTCCTTCATTCCCTATTACAATTTCAGACCATAATGCCAAGTATAGGCAATTAGTTCTCAGTATGAAAAACAACAAAAGGTATATTGGTTATCAATGCTTGTTAGCATAAAAGGCATAAAAACAAAATGCACATTATCCGGAGTGGACAGTACATGGTTCAGTGCCATTTGACCTTGTTCCTGCCAAGGAAGTCAGTAAAGAAGGGAACATTATTTTATATTTGGGTGGACTGGTGTCAATGCCACTCTTAAAAACAAAAGGTACCCTCCGTATTGACGCTCAAAAATTTGTAAAGCAGGTACTGGGAAAGAGTTTTTGGATTGAAGCATGAAAGCAAAAATTTTTTTAACTCAGATAATTGAGGGTTACCTCAATTATTAATTACTAATCAATTGTTTTGCTGGCCACCATCAAAACATCACTGAAATGGTTCACCAGGTGCATCACATTTGGCTTCTCAGAAACCAAGTCCATTGCCAGGGGGCTACCCCAGTTCATCCCTTCTCCAGAAGTTCTCCGCCCTGTCTCGTTCCTGCTCTGCTGTGTGACTCACCTTCCACTTCCCCACCAGAGGCAGCAATTTTAGAGAGGTGCAGATATGTTGTCCCAATGACATCGTTTTTGGTAATACGGTCCCTGTGTATAAAAGAACAGGTTAAGACCTCCACCTATGAAGACGTATCTTCGTTTCAACAATAATAAGAGAGAGCTGGAAAAGACGCTAGACCTCAGAAATCTTCCTGTCCAGTGGGCCTCAAGCTTTACCGTACTTTAAAACCACTTGGAAACCACCACCACTCCCCACCCCTGCATCCCATACCACCTCTCATCTCCTTGTCTCAAATTCTCTCACTTTACTCAGTAAAGTGAGGCTTTATTGAGTCTTACTTTTGAGACCATTCTGATGCAAATGGTCCCCCAAGCACCCTCTGAGAAAGATTGATCTAGTCGGACAACTCATTTCAGTTACGGAAACTGAGATTTGTACAGAGGTCAAGGGATTTGCCTATGGCCACACTCAGTACCATCGTCATAAAGTGAATGGGTCAGCTGCAGGCACGTAACATGATGAGGGTAATAAAAATCTCATTACAGGGGCTTCCCTGGTGGCGCAGTAGTTGGGGGTCCGACTGCCGATGCAGGGGACACGGGTTTGTGCCCCGGTCTGGGAGGATCCCACGTGCCGCGGAGCGGCTGGGCCCGTAAGCGATGGCCGCTGGGCCTGCGCGTCCGGAGCCTGTGCTCCGCAACGGGAGAGGCCGCAACAGTGAGAGGCCCGCGAACCAACACCCTCCCCCCCCCAAAAAAAATCTCATTACATAGAATAAGTGCATGTATCTTATTTTATCATGTTCATACTGGCTACTATGACGGTTTAACAACGACAGTGGGCTATTTCTAAGGGTGCTTCATAGGGAAAAAAATTCCCTTTCAATTCAAACATTTCTTGAACATCTACTGTGTGATAGATGCTATTTTTCTACTTTATTTGCTTGCCTATAACCTAAATCTTATCTATATCGTTGGGATAAGTTTGCCCACTACAAGTACCTACAACTGTGTATATTTCTGTGAGTATCTTAGAGAGCCTGTGAGCCTAACATGAAATGGTCTATAGCTGGGCACACAGTACATGTAACACACAAGGTTTATATTGATAACATCCTCTGTTTAATTCCTTCTCTTCTTTATTCCATCTAGTGTCACACCCACTCTAAAGTTTAGGACCCCATGCGGGGGAAGAAAGTTGCATTCAGTATTTTGAGGTAAAGCTTATACTATATTATTATGTATATTATAGTAATATTATATGTTATATAAAATATTATACATTATATAGTATAATATTAGGTTATAGAAAGTGACTAATTAAACACAGTATACAGGAGAAAAAATTATTTTTAGGTATTAAGCCACATGCGTGGGCCTTGCATCCTGTCTGTCCGTCCAGAAGAGTCTGGATTACATTTAAAGAATCCTTAGCTTTCCCTCAGTTGTGTAAATACCCTACAGGGTATGTAACCAAAGATCTGGATCCAAGGATTCCCCCAGATAAACAGGGTCTCTCTGCACACCCTAGGCTACTATTGCTTTGGAGAGGGCAGACTAGGTCAGGGAAAAACCCCACCATTTGTTGTGACCACGGGCAACTCTGGGATGGCTCCGCTAGCAATCAGCCCACTGCAGAGTCTGTAGGCCAGAGCGGTTACCTGATCTATGTAGGGTCCAAGCCCACACTCCTGACAGTTCCTGAGGCCCCTGGAGCACCTTCAGAGTGTCGACTAGGGGTCCCAAGTAACTCAAAATGAGCTCACACTCATCGGAAGGGGCATTTTGGCCTCAGGCCTCTTCACAACCCTCAACGAACTGTGATGTAGTTACTGAATAAAGAAAGCCTTCTCCCCTCTTCCCAAAGTGCCTTGTTGCCATAGTGCCAAGAGGGTACGAACATGAAAGTCAAATACATTTAGCCAAAGGAAAAACTAGGGCCAGACAGGATAGGGACCCAACTGGGTCTCTAACTATCTGTGTGACTGTGGGTAAGTCACCTGACTTCTCTGAGCCTCAGAGTCTTTGTCTGTAAAATGAATTAATCATAGTCTCTATTCCATAGGGTTACTCTAAAGACTAAATGGAATAATGTAGGGAAGGCAAGAGGCACAGCACCTGGCACTTAGCAGTGCTCAAAACACAGCAGCTAACATCATAATAAACATTGATGATGATGATGATGATGATGATGATGATGATGATGATGGTGGTGGTGGTGGTGGTGGTGGTGGTGGTGATAATGATGCCGGTGCCAATGATGATGCTATTTACCATTTCTACTCTCAGGGAGCTAAGGGCTGTCGATTGAATGCCTCATCCAACTAGAACATACCCACGAATGGCCTCATTATGGCCAATAATTGCTAGGATGCTGGTCTAGTACAAAGTCCATCAAAAAATTTCAACGAATTTTCTTTGCACTCAAACAGGGAGCTCTGTCTACTTTCCTTTCTAACAATAACAAAGAATAGCTCTCAGAATGTTTTGGTGATTCTTCCCAAGAAATAGTTTACTCCATTTCTGAAGTCTATTTTGGACAGCCTAATGGTATGTAAAGCCTTCATTTCTTATCTCGATTTCTTGTCTTATATTCAGATCATTTTTCCTTCCTTTTGTTTATGAGCAGTTGAACCAAGATATCCAAAGCTTTTCTGTAACAGCCACTATTATTATTTTTAAAGAAAACACCCAATTCCAGGAGCAGTGTACCCTTTCCCTCTGAAAGAAAAAGCAAATGTCCCTAAAAATAAGTTAGACCATCTGAAGTAATATTTCTCAATATCCAAATATTTAATTCTTTAATTTTGAATTAGACACAAGTCCTTTTTAACTCACCAGTCATATATTGTTAGTTTTATTTTTTCACACACTGAAGGAAACTGTTAAAGAGAAACAGAAAAAAAAAAAGTAGTTATTTCTCAACTTATTCAGTAACAATTAAAGTATTCTTACTTTTTTCTAAAAGAAAAGAAAGTCAAACCTTGATCTGAAGATTGACGACTTGATTCCACTCAGGGTTTGCATTTTTCTCAATTATATTTGTGCAAACCTGTAAAAGTATCAAAACAAAACAGTAGGTATTCAAGTTTCTAATTTCGAAAAGTTTACAATATATGCATACTGGATTATGACTCTAGCAGTTTACTTATAAGTTATAGACTTGGTATCCTCGTTAAAGTTTATTTTTCTTGATAAAAATTTGGTAAATTATGACACGGGTTTAACATTGATCTTTGCTTCTTCTATGCACAAAAAGCTAGTTTTCAATTGCCAGATTACTAACATTGGATTCGTGTAATGATGCAAGAGTTAACATTTAGTGAGCACTTGTTACATGCTGTCTAATAAGCATCTCTACACTAACACGTCCCAACAGATCTTCTGATCCTGCCCACCAGCCCTTCTCCCTGCTCCCCAAACTGGCTGCTCTTTCCACTGCTGTTCACAAGGGTGTTGAGGCTTGAACCAGAGTCAGCCACAACCCCTCTCTTCCCTTCACGTGCCTCATCCAATCCATTAGTAAATGCTGACACGCCTATTGTCATCCCATCTTCCCCTGGATGCCTGCGGCTGGTCCCCATCTGGATCCGCACTTCCTCTCCTGCCTCCTCACTTTCACGTCACTCCTCTGTAGCATCTTCCATCAGCTCCCCAGGTATACTTGCAGTCCTGATCCATATTCTGCCTGCCCCCCTCACCCCACCTCTTTGAGCTCATCTCAGTTTCGTCCCTTGCTCGCTCCACTCCAGTCATGTTGGCATTCTTTTGCTGCAAATGTGTATCCTCCTTGGGGCCTTTACATCTGCTCTTCCTTCTGCCTGGAAGCCCGCCCCCCCCCATATGTCTGCATTATCCAGGCCTCTGCTCAAATGTCACTTCCTCCAAGGTGTCCCACTTGATAACCTCGCTGGATGCGCCTCCAACACCCCACCCATCACTTCTTGTCCGCTGCTTTATTTTCTGCGGAGTACTTAGCACTAACTGAAATTACGCAACTTCTCATTTGCTTGTTTATTGTTGTCCCTTCTGTTACAAAGTAAGCTCCAGGAGTGCAAAGACTGTCTCGCTCACTTCTTTCTCCCCAGCTCGTGGGACAGCATCTGATACTTAGTAGGCTTACACTGTTTAATTCCCGAATTAACTAACTCAACAATCCTATGAGATTATCATCACCCTCACATATAGCTCAGGAAACTGAGACTCAGAGGTTAAGGAATTTGCCTTCACTCCCTATGGACAGGGGTCAAGGCTGAATTTAAATCTGGCCTCATTTAGCTCCAGAACTGAGAACTTTTCTGCCATCTCCCACTGACTCTCCTAGGACATAAGCCAGTCTGTGTGTGTAGTTTGCCAAATCTCACTTTCACATGGCTCAAATTAGAAGATGCTACTTCCTCGTGCCCAGAACTATCCATGGTACATCATTATTCTAAATACTATGGAATCCCACTCTCCAATCTTAGACCATCTCTGTAGGTAAACGTGTAGTTACAGGTGTTCCTACACCAAGAGTCCCCCAGTTTTTTCAGAGGACTAGGATGGGGTTCCCCTGCCTGTCTAGTTTCTGCAGCTCAGTGGAACACGGGTGGTGAGAAACATGACAGGAGTGGGCAGCTGGGTACTGGGGGCTGTCCTCTACCACACTTACCAGGGATCATTATGGTTGGCTAGGGACTTTGCCTAGTGGTAAGATAATGCTTAGACCTGGGAAATCACTTCCACTATTCTAACCTTACAAGACTGAATACTTGGAGTCCTGTATACTTCCCACTCCAAAATAAACCTCTGGAGAAGTCTGGCATGTTCAGACTCAGATAATCTGTGTTTCTGCACAGTGCCCAGCTCATCAGGGGGCTAATTTAACAAAGAATAAGCAAGAAATCACTCCAAGGAAAGCACGGCATTTTAAAAATGTGTTTCTAGAGGCATCTGTATTTAGATCACATACAAACCTTTTTTCCAGCAAAAGAAACTTCTACAAAAGGATCCACTAGGTTCTTCTTATCTGCACTGCCTCCAAATATTTCCTTTACTGTCTGTGAGAAGGCGTCATCCACTGGAAAGCAACATGTCACACAGCAGAAATTAAATGTGATTCTCTTAAAAGAACAGAAAACACTCAGCAAAATTAAAAATTTTCTCCTGTACAGAAAAACAGTTGCAACAAGAATCATTCTCAAAAGTAGCAAGTACCAGTGTTACTGGATTGCAGAAATCCTTTTTGTCTTAGCTGAAAGAGAAACTCAACAGGAGCACCTTGAAAAAGAAATCAATAAATTATTATGTTGAGAATCAATCATTTACTGAGGAAAACAGTAAAATAAAGAAAGTCCATCCAAGTGGGATAAGAGGCAATTCAAAAACTCAGGCCTAGGTTCAATTTGGAAAAGGTTCCTTAGGTCAGCATATAGGCCTCATCTGACTTTTTCTGAGAAATTCAAGGAAATTTGGCATAATCATAAATATTATGTTTAATCAACTACAAACAGCAGGCCTCTGTTTTAACAAACTTAAAAGTGAACAGAGTCCAGCTGAATAGGTCCAAATAGGCCATATAATGTGAGGTTTAATTTAGTCACTTCATTTAAGATATTTCTGAGGGAAAGATGGTCTAGGGAGGCAGTACAGGGTATTAAACAAGGTGGGGTGGGTTCCCCAGGAAAGTAGCAAAACCTGAAGCGCTCCATGGCCTGTACAGTGGGTGCTGCCTCCTGGGGACTGGGAGAGGGGTCCTACGTCCCAGGGCTCAGAAGGAAGCAGACAGGCCAGGTTAGGCAGAGAGGATGCTTGGTCCTCAGCAAGGACAAAGGAGTAATCGGACTAGCCTCTGTGAATAGAATCACTCTAAGCAATTCTCTTAAATGCATCCAATCTCTTAATATAATAGTGACAGACTTCTAATTATTGGCACTTAACCACCTTTTGCTCAGCCATTTTTAATAATCAGATAGCAAACACATTTATTTGTTTATAAAATTTCAGTTTCACTTGGGATGAAAGGAGTTGGCAGTGCTGACTGCTGACCTCTGTTTGGAATTCTCTAGAATAAGGGGAAGATGGGGAACGCTGAAAAGGGATGGAGATGAATGGGCCAGAGGCTCCAGAATGGGCACGGGTCATGACCAACAGGCTGCCCCATGAACCTGTCTGGGTAGCTTTCAGTGGGACCAAAATGAACGAAAACAACTCCATGAAGGCCTTTTAAAAGAGAGACAGGGACTTCCCTGGTGGCACAGTGGTTAAGAATCCGCCTGCTCAGGTGCTTTGTGACCACTTAGAGGGGTGGGATAGGGAGGGAGACGCAAGAGGGAGGAGATATGGGGATATATGTATATGTATAGCTGATTCACTTTGTTATAAAGCAGAAACTAACACACCATTGTAAAGCAATTATACTCCAATAAAGACGTTAAAAAAAAAAAAAAAAGAATCCACCTGCTAATGCAGGAGACACAGGTTCGAGCCCTGGTCCAGGAAGATCCCACATGCTGCGGAGCCACTAAGCCAGTGCACCACAACTACTGAGCCTGCGCTCTAGAGCCCGTGAGCCACAACTACGGAGCCCACGCACTGCAACTACGGAGCCCACGCACTGCAACTACGGAGCCCACGCACCTAGAGCCCGTGCTCCGCGACAAGAGAAGCCACCACAACGAGAAGCCTGCTCACCACAACGAAGAGTAGCCCCCGCTCGCCGCAACTGGAGAAAGCCCACGCGCAGCAACGAAGACCCAACACAGCCAAAAATATATAAAATTAAAAAAAAAAAAGAACGGAGGCCTACTGTAGTCAGGAATTTATTACCCTAAACTACCGCTAAGAAAGGCAATTAGCATATGCTTCAGTTAATGTCTCCTTCAAAAAAATCTTTAAAAATATAAGAAGAAGAAGAAAGCCATACAGCGGGAACACCGATCACTATTCAAAGTATGATTTTAACACATCTAATCACGCAGATAACTGACAATCCTGGGGCAGAATTAAATCGATACGTACTCTGGGGGATGTCCTCTGCTCTGTAGATCTTCAGCAGGAAGGTCACCCATCGGAGGGCGATGCCAGCAGGGAGTAACAAGTTACTCTCCACGTCATCACTGTCATTACCACGATCTTGTATCTCAGGCTATTGGGGACACAAGATGACAAATTATAGACAGAGGAAAGCAGAACTTGAAGAAGCCAAATTGGTGCTTATAAAATAAAACCAATCAGAACTGTTTTCGTTAGGATTTCCTGTGTTTTGGGCTTAAGAGTTCAGCACCAATTCAACCTCAAAACTGCTCTACAAAATCAATGCTCATGTTTCTTTGATCAATACACTACAAGAAAATAATGTCCTTTTGTAATCTTCTGAGCACTAAATAGTAGAGAAAGAGAGAAAGAGATATAGCTCCTGAAGTTCTTCTCATTTCTTTCTGGCCACTGGCTTGCTGCCCAATTTTCTAGAATAACAACTGTCCCCTTAGGTAGCGATGCCTGATTGTGCAAGGGAGCCATGCTCTGTAGATGCAGTGCTTCGGGGAAGTCTTAAAAACACACGTATCTTTACTGAATGAAAAACCCACTCAGACACCAGGAAGGAGCCTAAGTGAGCTGGAATAATAATTCTGTCATGAAGAAAAGAACAACTACTGGAAAATTGTAGGAACTGGAGGGTTGGAGTTACTGATTGAAAGCTGGGCTCCATTTCACAACTACTGGTGCCCACTGGCTTAACTCCTAGCCCTCTTTTTTAGTGAAAAAAATGTAGAGGGTAGAGAATTTGGGGCTCACAGGAGGCTCATCTCCGGTTCCCAGGACCAACATGCTGACTTTCATGTAGCCTTTAGCACCCGAGCTGGTATCTTCAGGGTCACTGAGGAGAAGCCATTTTCTCATGACAGCATGACCTAAAATAAAGAAGGCGTAAAAGGACTGGGATACTCTAAAGAGAAGCTGACAGGTCTGTGATTTCATCTGTGGTAAGATAAACAAGCATGTCCTCCAATGTGTCTTCATTATATGCCAAATTCCCCAGCTGAGACTCTGTATTAATGTCCTCTGCTTTGCCCTAACTCCCCACCCACGTCCTGCCCTGGTGTGACTTAAACAAGACTCTAAGCTCTATTCACTGGTTTTATAAGTTGATTTTGAAAAGGTTAAAATACCCTCAACAAAAGAGAGAAATTATCTATTCGTTACTATTTGGATGATTACCACTAAAAATAAACAAAAGCCATCCGTGCTAAACTGCTACTACCATAATTCCCACTAAGTATCCTTTCCTCTTCTCAATCAAGAAAAACATTTTTTTGATTCTCCTTGATCCCTCAAATTTTCTAGATTCTCAGAGTCTTCAAGTTCATGGGAGAACATTACTTACCAGGTTCATCATAAATGAATCCGACATCAATCTGGGGAAAAAATAATGTAAAGTAGTTCAAACAGATTTTAAAATCAGTTTTGTCACTTCTAGAAACCATCGTTATTACACTTAAAAATAAGGCTTTTGACTAGACAAACTTCTTTGAGATCCAACATTTCCATCTTACCCTCTCTGTATACCCAATGCCTGGCCTGATGTGTGACACACAGAAGGCTCTCAATCCATCATTTTGAATGAATGAGCTAGTCTTACAGCTGGAAGAGACATGGTGGCCAATGTGTCCTGGTTTGCTTGAGACTTTTCCAGTAGCACAGAAAGTCTCACATTCTGCGGAACCTCTCAGTCTCAGGCAAACCTGGACTTTGGTCACCCTATGGGAAGTCACCTATCCAGTATTCCTCCTCCTTTTTCTCCAACTGATTAATGCTAATACTAATATACCCACTGATTGGGCACTTCAGTATGCCAAGTGCTGTGCTAGGTGCTTTATATATCCTATCTCTCATAGTCTTCACAATGACCCCATTTTACAGATGAAGAAACTAAGGATCACACAGGTTGACATGTGGCTAGTTGGTGGCAGTGTATGAACACAGTCTGCCAGACCCAGATCATCTTCTAGGACTTCTAGTGACTGGGAGCTCCTTCCTTCAAGAAGCAGCCCAGGGCTTCCCTGGTGGCGCAGTGGTTAAGAATCCGCCTGCCAGTGCAGGGGACACAGGTTCAAGCCCTGGGCCGGGAAGATCCTACATGCTGCGGAGCAACTAAGCTTGTGCGCCACAGCTACTGAGCCCATGCGCTTAGAGCCTGTCCTCTGCAACAAGAGAAGCCACCACAATAAGAAGACCGTGTACCGCAATGAAGAGTAGCCCCTGCTTGCCACAACTAGAGGAAGCCTGCACACAGCAACGAAGACCCAATGCAGCCAAAAATAAATAAATAAAATAAATTAAAATAAATTAAAAAAAAAAAGAAGCAGCCCATTCCACGTAGAATTGCTGAGAAGGCACCAACCAAGTCTTTGTCGTTAACTGCAATGTGAGTTACTTGGAAAAGCATCTTGATTCTCCTCCCTGGTTTGGCTTGCCTTTCATACTCCAGGTTTACAGTAACTGGCTTTGTAGATAGAGCTCTGGGCCACTGGCTAGTGGAGCTGGGTAATGGGCTTCTTGCCACAGTCAAGCACCCTTCCCTTTGTAGCAGTTCACTGGCTTCCATCCACAGCAGGAACTCTCTGAAGGGCCCTGGTGTGCCAGTTTCTGGGCATCTTGCTTTAGGACACTGGTAAGTGCTGTACTTTGGAAGTTGACTAGACCCAGGTCAGAGGACACTCAACTAGCTTCTAGCGCCCAAGGCATTCATGTCCAGCCTTCAACAACAATCATAGCATCAACGCCTTACACATAACCTTAAGATGTCACCAAGATGGGCATCCTGAGACCTGGCCGGGAATCAGATTCCTCATTATGAAAGTGCCCATCTCTGATGTAAGTTGAATGAAACAGACAGTTGACACCCACCTTAAATTCCCCCATCAGACAATCTGCCCGCAGAGAATGGGAATTATAAACCTGGAAGAAAGGAGAGCAGTGGAAAGATTATCGGCTTCATCCGGCAGTTAGTGAGCGCTACCCTCCTACTCTGTGGACCCCTTACCCGAATGCTGATGACCTCATCCATCAATTCAGAAGGAGTCAGGTGGACATTGTAGAAAAATAACTGTCGAAACGAGAGAAAAATGTTTGAATGTCAGCAGGGGTAGTCTAAGGTTTAGTGGGATCTGATGCTACAATTTGGGGGGAGACCTTCCTAAAAAACTACAAGACACAACCCCAAATTAGGTGTGACCACGTGAACCCACTGAAGGACCTTGGAAAAGGCCCTCAGGTTAAGTGTCATGAGCTTCACCTTAAACTCTGCAGGTCAGAAAAAGGAAAAAAAGTTAAGTAACAACTGTAGTGTTTTTTTAACTAAATAAAATTGTTCATTTGGGACCAGATATCTACTAGGTAACTAAAGATCTAAGGCAGGGACTTCCTGGTGGCGCAGTGGTTAAGAATCTGGCTGCCAATGTAGGGGACACGGGTTTGAGCCCTGGTCCAGGAAGATCCCACATGCCATGGAGCAGCTAAGCCCGAGGGCCACAACTACTGAGCCTGTGCTGTAGCACAGCCCACGAGCCACAACTACTGTAGCTAAGCCCACGAGCCACAACTACTGAGCCTGCGTGCCACAACTATTGAAGCCCACGTGCCCAGAGTCCGTGTCCCGCAAGCCCATGCCCCACAACAAGAGAAGCCACCGCAATGAAAAGTAGCCCCCGCTCGCTGCAACTAGAGAAAGGCTGAGCAGCAACAAAGACCCAACGCAGCCAAAATATTAATTAATTAAGGAAAAAAAGATCTAAGGTTATTTCATGTGCTTAAGGCTTGCATGTCTGGAAAGTTGAGGTTAACTCTCTTCCATTTTTAGCGCTATTGTTTCTATCCAGTGACTCTAATTTTGTTCTTTCTAACAGAACACCTTTAAAGCCAACTCTGCCCATTAGATAATGTTAGGGCCTCAGTAGAGTCGGTAGAGACCACATTTTAACTCATTGTTACAGTTAAGTTTAAGGTTGATCCCTGGGAAATGAAAATTGGGTATAAAAAAGTTGTACCATAAAGCCAAAGTTTATGTGCCAATAAACTTTCGTCCTAAGAGAGAAAGACTGAGCATTTACTTAAACTGAGACTTGTTTCTACTTTTTACTCAGAAATATTTCAAATTCACAGAAAAAAATGAAAATTGTAAATAAACACCATCTTTCACCTATGTTCACCAACTGTCATCGTTTCGGGACACTAGCTTTTGGCTTTGTCACTTTTTTTTTATTAACTGAACTATCTGGAAGGAGGTTCTAGATAACATAACACTTCACTCCTTAAAAATACATTTGCATGCATCTCCTAAGAGCAAGGATATCTTTTCATAAAACCATAATATAATTATCACACCCAAGAAATTTAACATGTAACATGGTCAATTTTCCAATTTCTACAATTTTCCTGAAAAAAGTTCTTTTTAGCTTTTTTAAAATCTAGAATAAAATAAATAAGTAAATAAATAAATCTAGGATTCACTCAAGGGTCTTACATTGTATGTGGTTGTTGTATCTTTTTAGTTTCCTTTTATCTAGAACAATACTCCTGGCTTATTTTTGTTGTTTATTTCTATCAAGACCAGTTGCTTTGCAGAATATCTCACAATCTGGATTTCTGTCAATTTTTCCTCATTGTTAGGTTCAAGTTGACCATTGGACAAGAAATGACACAGATGACGCTGATTACTTACATTATATCACATCAGGACACACATGTCCATTTGTCCCATTATTGGTGATACCAAGTTTAATCACTTGGTTAAGAATGTGTGTGTAAACTAGGGATTTTTTAGTAAAATCCTTTTATTGATTTACGAATTGGTCTGAGAATCAGTTATTTGATTCTTCCCTTTTACCAAGAGATCTACTCTCAAAAGAATTCATTAAAATGGAAAATTCTGAGCTGGAGATTCCTGCAGAATGAGGTTGAGTAAATATTTGTCCTGCATTATAAACACTTGGATGGGTCCTACGCTCTAGGCATCAAGTCGTCCCATATCTCATCCTCCCTGCAATCTTGTCCTCCAACGTGACTCTCTCCCAGCCTTTCCCGAAGTCCACTTCCAGTGCCCCATCTCCATATGCACCCACCTCTGTGTTAGCTTTGACACTACCTAGCTGCCTGCTGTTGCCTGCAATTCATCTAAGAAGTTAGAGGTGAGAATAAGACGGGCCTTTGAAAAGCTGGGGTCCAGGTTGAACAAAGAGAAAGAAACAGGAGCACCACATGGAAGAAACCGGTTCCTTTTGTGAATAGAGGTCAGAAAAAAACCAACACCAGAGCCAGAGCTGGGATTACAAGCTGTAGGGAACTAAGAGGACCTGTGGTACCAAGGGCCTGACCTCAGAGACCAGAGCATGAGACCCAAGGAACCTCAGAAATGCATCTCCTCAGCAGAGTAAGGCTGGACTCCGAAAAATTCCCCAAACTTATCATTTCTCTTCAGAGTCCTAAACGTGGAGTTTTGTGGCATTGAAGACAACTGTCAAGGTATTCAGTATTTTTGAGGAGTGTTGCAGAAGAGGTCAACAGAACAGGCTACAACCTCAGTATGGAGGAAAAAACCCTTTTTGCTCATAACTGCTTTTTTTAACCTATATTATTTTTACAGTCAAGTAGGTTTTGACACCTTTGAAAATCGGGTTACTTAGCTACATGGAGTCACCCCTCAGAGACATCTGCTAATTAAAAAGAGCAAAGGCAGGTGTAAGTGCTTTGTGTGCTCCATCGTAAGGGTTGCGAGGACCCATTAGAAAGGTCTCCCTCCAGAAGTTGTTGCAAAACCAGTGGAAAGACACTGGCCGCTCTGAGAACCAGCGGCAAAGCAGGCCACTTGATTTCAAGACCCAGTGGTTCTTAGAGCAGAACGTTTAACACCGGAACTCTGTACTGTGCGTGCACAGGTGTTCCCCTCCCACAGGGAACTGGGGAGAGGTGGGTGGAAGCCGGGAAGGTGCATATAAATAAAACAGACTCACAGAGCAGGACATGCATTCACCTGTTTACCTCATCAAAAAACGGATTGTTCCCTCTCTTGATTCTTGTTCGGTGGGTCTGGCCACAGATGTGGACTTTGACCACAGGCTTGATGTTGTTGCCACTTAACTGCCGGCCCTCGATCACCCAGACACGGATCTACAAGCACAGGAGAGGAGTCGTCACTGAGCCTTTCCCAGCACGGCATGTAAGAGAATCCTCAGGTGTGGCCTCAGCTCATTCAACTGTCAGGACCGCTGAAACCAGGCCAGCGCAGCCTTGCAATGTCCTGTGCTTGCAGACTGGGGGCAGCCACCTGCGCTTATTCTCATGATGGGAACTGGGGTTGGGCTGCAAAAACCAAGATCAGTAGTGGGGTTGCAATAGTCCAGAGCTGGCCCAGGAAAGCACAGGACACGACGGAGGCTGCTGCTCAGACCCCAGCCTCCTACTTGGTCTTCCTGAGCCCTGGGAGGTACCAACTCAATCCATGGCTGTCTCCCAAGGAAGTCGCCAGAGCTGTGAAAAACACAATACCTGTGACTCTATTCTTTGATTAGCTCTTTCCTACCACCGAAGGGGATTTTATTTCTCTGAAGAGCCTCATGTGGATCGACTACATCTACTGCTGCTTGCAGAAGCAAGACGGGGAGCTCTTCTTATTGGGTTTGTGCCCTGACATCTCTTTTTATTAGTTGAGCCACTGCCCACAGGCAGAAGCTCTTCCGGCAACACCACAATTGCCAGAAGCTGGGCAACAGTGTTGGTACAACGGGAATACGGCCCCTCGGGCTGTTCCTACCTGGAAGTCCTGTGGCTTGTTGGACAGCATCCACCGGCTGTTCTTCCCTTTCGTGAGCCTCCGGGCAAGGTGAGCTTCCGACACCATCCGTCCCGGCCCCCTGGGCCCTGGGCCCCTGACCGTACTGTCCAACCCGTCCTCATCACCGCCACCCTCCTCTTCTTCTCCTAAAACACCAAAAAGGGATCAGTCAGAGATGGCCCTCACCCTGCATGCATGTGAACACTCTGGCTTCCTGGACCCAAGAGGGTTTTCCGTGTTCCTGAGGCAGCAGGTGAAGGAGACACCTCTTGGTGACACTGACTTGGGAGGAGTTGTGACTCAGATACTGCTTCTTTAGGAAAATGTGTCCACGTGCATCAGAGCACTCATTCAGGCTGTCTTCAAGGTGACAGGGGAACGTCAGAGGCCATGGGGAGAGCGAGGAGATGGTGCGAATGGACCCAGCCAGGAATCACTCACTTCTAACCTGGGAACCCTGCCTGAGGTCAGGGGCCTTCCTGCAGTAGGACGGCAAGGTGGGGAAATGCCGGGGAACATTGAAGCCTTGCAGGGAATACTTCAACTCCACCCTTCCCGCTACAGATCTTTCCTCTAGATCTTTACTCATGAGGTTTTGTGCGGTCTCCTTTCTGCCTGAGCCTCCTGATTCGCAAATGCCCTCTCCACCCTCATGGCAGATGAGAAACTCACCCCCAGCTTCTTGCCATGGAGACCAAGCTGGTCATCACGCACTCTCTTCACCCTCCTGGTCTGTCACTTCCATACACATCTGTCCCCTAGCTTCTCTTCACCCTCAGGGGGAAAATGTGTTTCAAGTGAACCCCCTCCCCATGCCTGAGATCCCACTCCCTGCTGATTCTTTGGGGACCCCTTAAATGTCCCCCCTTTCAAGTACCTCCAGTGGCTCCTTCCCCATAGGGACCACCCCTCTGCCTTCAGATATACACAGATCTTTCTCTCCTAAAATAACAAAAATCAACTCTGCCTTCTATATCTCCCCTTTTTATTATTCACAAACTCTTTAAAACTCAATGACAAACTTCAGTTATTTTTTTCTTAATAGACAAAAAGTTTGAACTCCTGGTAATCTGTACAATATAATTTAAGAGAGACTAAAAGACCAACTAACTACCTTGTCTAAAAAATACCAGCATTTGCACTCCCTACCTTTGGATCTTGAATCTCCTCCTTTACAACACAAAATCACGTAGGAGACAATTTCAATATGGAGGCACCGGCCAGTCACTCACATCACAGTATGAATTAGTTCCATCAAATCGCCGTGTAGCTCGGCTCTTAAAGCTTGGGCTTTGGAGTCGTGCTGTTGGGGTTGGAATCCCAGTTTTGAGCTATGTGAGTCTGAGTAAGTCTCTTAATTTCTGTTTCAGTTTCCTCATTTGTAAAAAGGGGGAAATAATAGTATTTACCACTAGATTATTGTAAAAATAAAATTAATCTATATGCAAGGCCTTTAATACTGTGCCTGGCACAGCACAACGCAGCGAATTAATCTTTTCTTCCTTTTTCTTTTTTTTTTGTGAGCAGTTAAGGGGAGGGGGTGGGGGGCAGCAAGTGAGCAGCACGGGGGACAGGGCCTAGAGTAAGAAAGGGGCAACCACAAGGAAGTAAAAGGTCCCCCCAGTGTACTGCCTCAGAGTTTAGTCCAGGAGGAAACTTCCCCCTCACCACCCCTCCATTCATTCTCATCCCATCTAAGCCCGGCACTTGTTCTGCAAAGGGCAACCGCGAACCTCTTCTTGCCAAGCTCAGGGCCCTTTTCTGAATCCTCATGTTTCACCTTCCACGGCATTGGACACTAGGGTCCACGCATACTTCTCTGAACTGTGCAGCTCTCCTGCTGGCGCTCTGACTAAATACTTTCAGGGTGTTTCGAGGCCCCCCTCTTTGTCTCCAATTCATCAAGTGTGCGTCCCGCTCTGTTCCTCAGCCCTCTGGTTCTTTTGACCCAACATTCTCTGGAGCCACACTTCAGTCTTTCAAGGAGTCACAGACCTACAGAATTTAGACTAGAAGGGACCTTAAAGATCCTCATCTAACCTGCCCCTCACCCCATTTTATAGGTAGGAAAACTGAGGTCCAGAAAGCTGAAGCAACTTGTTAGGTTATTAGGAGCTGAGCTAAAACCAAGACCACATCCCTGCCCTCCCTCACTGGTTTAAGACTGGATCTAGAACCAGGCTGCAGGTGAAGGTGATGCTGTGCTCCTAGTTCCTCAACATCTTTGTCATGACACCAGGAAACCCCACAGAAGCCACAAGCGGAGAATAGCTACCTCTGCGTGATAACCCGGGCCTCCTCTTCCCTATTCTTTAAGAGGCTTCAAAAGAAGGGTTTGCCTGGGGCCCGGATCCAAGCTCTCAGAATGTCCTTCCTCTTCTCTACCAGGCAGCTTCCTCACCTCCCTCAAGTTCCAGATGAAATACTGTCTTGGTCTGTCCCCACCACCCCCACCGGATAGAGTGAGTCCCGCCTCTCGTGTCTACCACACATTGTTCTGTCCAGTCCTCACCAGTCTTGTACCTGTTATTAACCTGTGCGCCTCCCCACTACCATCTACTCTTCAGAAGCTGGGGGCTTGCCCTTTTCTTCTTTGTACCTGCCCTGTGCCTGACACGCACCCTTCTAGTACATAGCAGGGGCTTGATGAATGTGGATCGAGGAAACAAACGAACGAGGACATCCTGACCCCTGCCTGAGCCTTCTAGAGTTCTCCAGCAGTTTGGCAAAGCTCCCGCAAGGCTCGCGGGAGAGGGCACCCAGATGCCGGGGGGCGGGGGCACTCTTCCCAACCCTGGCACCAGCCTCAGGGAAGCACGGACAGTCAGGCTCCCCTGTGCAAACCTGTTCCAGACTGGGCAATGGCTGGGCCACATGACTTTAAGGCTCTTCCAACAACTAACATGAACTTTCTTGGACCACCTTGGGCCCAAGTGAGATTTCCTCCCTGCTGTGGACTGTTCCACTTGGGGTTGGTGGTTGTTTATGGCAAAAGAAGGGGTAAATCGTAGCCCTTTGTGGTGCTGGACTCTGAACAAATCCTCTTTAAGCTCCTGATGGATGTTCCAGAAACAGACTGCAGGTAACAAAGAGCCAATTTCTTCTGGAAACCTTCTACTGTCAGACTTCAGGCTGAAGGGATGGATCAGAGGGAAACCACACCAAGTCCTGTCTACCACCTGCATCTCTACGTAGCAGCAAAAGGCTGTCTGAGCAGGAAATCGCCCCTTTATGTGGCAGGAAGCCACACAGAATTAAACAATGCTAACACCCTAAGTGTTCCACAAAGAATGACCAGGGCCCTTAGGGCACTGCCGAACACACCCTACTGCACAAGTTGTGAAATTACCCAACATTAGCCACTGAACTGGCGTGCCCTGCCCCATATTGAGACCCAGGCATGCCCTGGAACACAGCCAAGAGGATCTACAAAGTATGAGTGTTTCATGACCACAAAAGGCAAAAGTTAGGAACTGCTGACTGAATAGGAAGTTGCTGGTTGTATTTGCTTCCTAGGGCTGTTGTAACAAAGTAGCACCAACTGGGTGACTTAAAACAACCAAAATTTGGGCTCCCCTGGTGGTGCAGTGGTTGAGAGTCTGCCTGCCGATGCAGGGGACGCGGGTTCGAACTCCGGTCCGGGAGGATCCCACATGCCGTGGAGCGGCTGGGCCCGTGAGCCGTGGCCGCTGAGCCTGTGCGTCCAGAACCTCTGCTCCGCAACAGGAGAGGCCACAGCAGTGAGAGGCCCGCGTACCACCAAAAAAAAAAAAAAAAAATTTCTTCTCTGACAGTTCCAAAACCCAGAATTCCAAAATCAAGATGTTGGCAGGGCCATGCTCCCTTGGAAGCCTCTAGAGAAAAAGACTTCCTTGCCTCTTAGTAGCTGGTGGCTCCTGGCAGTCCTTGGTGTGCCCTGGCTCATGGCTGCATCACTCTAACCTCTGTCTCTGTTGTCACATGGCCTCCTCCCCTGTGTGTCTGTGGGTTCTCACCTATTCTCATAAGGACACCGGTCATTGGATTTAGGGCCTGCCCTAATCCAGTATGACCTCATTTAACAGATTACATCTGCAAAGACCCTATTCTCAAAAAAGTTCACATTCCGAGTTTCTGTGTAGACAGGACTCCAGTGGCCATCTTTTGTATCTTTCCAGTTTGTTCTTTCTATGACTCCAGTCCACAGTGTGCAGTCACATAGGCTGCCCCAATCTATGGACCACATCACATCCCCTGCCCCCCACTTCATGTTCTTTTCTCCTAAGCTGTTAGATTCTGGGATCTAACACTGCAATCGCTCCTCTAAGTGCCCCTCAATCCCTCCCTTCCCCTCACTTCATCA
Organism: Delphinus delphis; assembly: GCF_949987515.2. Taxonomy (NCBI): domain Eukaryota; kingdom Metazoa; phylum Chordata; class Mammalia; order Artiodactyla; family Delphinidae; genus Delphinus; species Delphinus delphis. The sequence goes on along the minus strand of NC_082698.1, from coordinate 33,233,566 downwards.
TACTCACCTGGTTCATTTGACTCTCCACTTACTACACTCATTCACAAAGGTAACTGAACTTGAACACACACCTTACTGACTAGTGTCACTTTAATTTCATGATCTCAAACCTTCAGTGGACCCACAGGATTGCCCAGCTATCCTACCATGTTTCCAAAGTACCTATGTCCAAGTTCTCCTAAATCCTGGTTTGAAATGGCCATTGATTAGCCAACAAGGTCAAATCCCTTCACCTTTCTGAACTCCCACCTGTTTTGCACCTTGAAAGCTTCCAACATTCTCTCTATCCTTCTCACCATCAGCTACCGACCTTCCTTCTTATTTCACAGAGAAAATAGGCAATCAGGGTGGCCAGGACTACCCTAGCCAGCAGGCTTCTGTATCCAAACACTTCCCAAGCCTCTCATCTTTTCCACCTAAACACTAACTGGGCCACGATCCCACCTAATCCTCTTCCATGGAGACCCCTTTCTTTATGAATATTTTTGCTTTTTTTTGGTCAATATTTACTATTTCCCCACAGCAACCCTGTTTTTCCAGAGTCCTAGAATGCCAGTCTCTGCCTGTGATATTAATTTTGCTTCTCATGACGAGGTCTTGTTAAATGGTCGTACTGGTTAAGGCAGAATTTAATTACCTTCGGCCAAAGGTCATTGCAAAGTCAGGAGAAGGCTGGTATGGTATCATCAGTGGAAGTTAAAAAGTACAAAGCAGAACACGAGAGAGTAAGTTTCTAAGCATGAAGACATTTTGGAGATAATATGCTGATTTAGCTGGAATGTTGAATAATAACTTTGCTGGGTTTCTAACATGCTAAAAGTTATACAAATAAGTATCTGCATTCAACCATAAGCAATTCATGACCTTTCACTCTGATTTTTGGGTAAATGGCACTATATGGGCCCTGAGAATCTTCTGGAACAGTTCCAATACATTGACCAAAGCAAAGGTACCGTAAAAGTGCCTGTAACCAAACAGTGCTGCAAACACAGGCTGGCAGGGAAATTCTGGCAGCATCTACCTTTGACTGATGGAGGCTGTGAGCCAAGCTAGGAAATGCTGCCCAAAGAGCTCTGCCTGGATCAGGACAAGATAATGTTAACCAGGTAAAATGCTCAGCTCCATGGCTTCTCAAAGTGAGCTCCATAATCAGCCTTCATCAGGATCTCCTGGAAGCTCCTGTTAACCATACAGATTGGGGGGTTCCCCTTCAGATCAGCTAAATTAGACCCTCTGGAGATAGGTGCTGGAAATCTGCACATTTAAAGATTTCCCCCGATGATTTTACTATGTCTCTAAAATTTAAGAACTATTTGTTTATTATCATCACTTTGACTTTCCTAAATATCCTGGGGTCGGGGGGGGGGGAATGGCCTAATACAATCAGTTTGCTGGACAAAGCCAATTAGAGACCTAATCGTGGAAACAGTGCCTGCAATGATGTTCTAACACACTGATCACATTCCAGGGCGGCTCTGAACAAGACAGTGCCTTGTTCAGAAAACTTCCCATGGACCCTCAAGGTCTGCTCATCAAGGACAAATGTCTCAGTCTGGCACTCCCGGCCCTCAGGAACATGCTTCCCTTTTATTACTCCTCTGAATGAATCAGTCACTTTGGCCTATACACTAGTGTTCACCAAAATGCGCCTCTTGAACAAAAATTTAAACCGTATCTATTGCTCATCCATCATTCAATCAACCATGCATTTATTGGACATTGTGGTTTTCCAAGTGCCGTACTAGGCGGTAAGGATACACAGCTGAAATACACAGCTGAAAAAGCACTTTCTCTAAGAAATTGTTTCCCACATAATAATTAGCTTAGTCTTCCCTTGAGGAATTTATTAGATTCAGCTCTGACCTATAGTTATTCATGTTTATATCTTACCTTTCTATTGAAACACAAGCTCCTGGTGGCAAACAATACCTTTCTCACCTCTGTATGCTCTACAGACAGGTATCAGTAAATGTTTTCTGAACCAGATTGAATTTAACTTCAAGCAAAGTGACTCTGGTGTTCATGGAATGAAATGAATTTGAAGTGGCCAACTCTGGCTATGAATGTTTTTCGTTTTTTTTTTTTTGCACTTCTAGCATTGAACAATGTATACTTTTAACAGATTGTTCTTCAAAAATAGATGTGAGATTTTAAAAGTAGTTTATTCTGGTCATGGGGATGTAGGCTCCAGTCAAGTTAAATGACATCTGGCAAATCAAGTTGGCAAAGTAACAGGTTTTCAGAAGGTCAAGCCAGTGGCCTGAGTCAGTCCACCCCTCTGTCATGGGGAAAGTCTCAGAGGTAGGCAATGAAAAGCAGACCTTCTGACACCACACACTTTCAGTTAAGCCACCTATGCCCCAGGCTCTTCAACCTTTGTCATTTCGAAATAAGAGCTTCAGGAAAGCATTCCTTAAAAGGGAACCCCTTAGATACAAACCAAAGACCTGATCCATGAAAGCAATCATTGATAAGCTGGCCTTCATTAAAACTAAAAACTTCTGCTCTGTGAAATACAATATCAAGAGAATTAGAAAACGAGCCAAGAAGTGGAGGAAACATTTGCAAAAGACACATGTGATAAAGGACTGTTATCCAAAATATACAAACAACTCTTAATCTTAAAACTCAGCAATAGGGACTTCCCTGGAGGTGCAGTGGTTAGGAATCCACCTTCCAATGCAGGGGATACAGGTTCGAGCCCTGGTCTGGGAAGATCCCACATGCCGCAGAGCAACTAAGCCCATGTGCCACAACTACCGAGCCTGCACTCTAGAGCCCATGAGCCACAACTACTGAGCCTGCGTACCACAACTACTGAAGCCCATGCGCCTAGAGCCCATGCTCCGCAACAAGAGAAGCCACCGCAAATGAGAAGCCTGCACACCGCAATGAAGAGTAGCCCCCGCTCGCCACAACTAGAGAAAGCCCGCACGCAGCAACCAAGACCCAACGTAGCCAAAAAATAAGTTAATTTTAAAAAAAATCAACAATAAGAAAACAAACAACCTGTAAAAAATGGGCCAAAGACCTTAACAGAAACCTCACCAAAGATATGCAGTTAGCAAATAAGCATAGGAAAAGATGTTCCACATCATATGTCATCATGAAAATGCAAATTAAAACAATGAGATACCACTACACAGCTATTAGAACGGTCAACACCAAATGCTGGTGCAACAGGAACTCTCATCCATGGCTGGTGGGAATGTAAACTGGTACAGCCACTTCAGAAGGCAGTTTGGTGGTTTCTTACAAACTACACATACTCTTACCCTATCACCCAGGAATCATGCTCCCTGGCATTTATCCAAAGGAGTTGAAAACTTAGGTCCATACAAAAACCTGCACATGGATAACCTGCACATGGAAACTTATAGCAGCTTTACTCATAATTGCCAAACTTGGAAGCAACCAAGATATCCTTCAGTAGGTGAATGGATAACTAAACTGCGGTACATCCAGACAATGGAGTATTATACAGCACTGAAAAAGAGCTATCAAGTCATGAAAAGACATGGAGGAACCTTAAATGCACATTACTAAGTGAAAGAAGCCAATCTGAAAAGACTGCATGCTGTATAATTCCAATTCTGTGATACTCTGGAAAAGGCAAAACTATGGAGACAATAAAAAGATCAGTGGTTACCAAAGGTTGGGGGTGTGTGCGGGTAGACGACGAATATGCAGAGCACAGATGATTTTTAGGGCAGTTAAAATATTCTGTATGATATTATGATGATAGATATAGACCATTATACATTTGTCCACACCTGTAGAACGTAAAACACCAAACGTGAACTCTGAGGTAAACGATGGACTTTGGGTGATTACGATGCGTCCATTCAGGTTCATCCTTTGTTAAAAAAGAAAAAAAATGCACCATTCTGGTGAGAGACATTGATAATGGGGAAGGCTATGCATACGTGGGGGCAGAGGGCATTCGGGAAATCTCTGTATATTCTTCTCAATTCTGTGGTAAATCTAAAACTTCTCTTAAAAAAGAGTCTTAAAAAACCAAAAAGCAAAAACCCACGAACCTCTGAAGTATTCAATTCCCGTGGTCTATGGTCATAATTAGTTTCTTCAACTTGCAGAGGTGAATTTTCCTGAAAATCTTCACTTTTGTTTTCTATCATTAACATTTCAAATTTCTTCTTTGCAGATCCCACTATGTGGATGGTAACCTTTAAAATCAATATCAGTCGTGGTGAATAGCGGTTATCGTAGGTTGGGACTACAAGAGATTTGTATGTTCCTGTGTCTTATATCCCCTGTGATGTTTATATTTTTATAAGCAGATATGCTTTTGAACTCAAAAAACACCCCCAATGAGTTCATGTTTTAAAATTTGAAAAGATCTATTGATATTTAAATTAGAGGGAGTGGACTCGTTACTTTTATACAAAATGGTAAAGATTTTTAAAGAGTCAATTTAAGGAAAGTGAAAAAAACCAGTTTCTTGGCCAGATGTTCCGTTCATGTTAAGGTCTGTGATAGCAGGAGGTGTGGCTGCCTTGTTGTTATTTCTGTCTCATGTTTATTGCTCTTATTTCCCCCAAGACTGTAAGGTGTTGGGTTGTTTTCCTTAGTGTCTTCCCTAACATGGAGTTGTACTAAGTACTCAAAGATATCTTTGCTTAGTTGAATTTCACATTAAGACAAAAAAAGTTTTATCTTAAAACATCCAGATAGGGACTTCCCTGGTGGTCCAGTGGTTAAGAATCCACCTTCCAATGCAGGGGACGCAGGTTAGATCCCTGGTCGGGGAACTAAGATCCCACTTGCTGCGGGACAGCTAGAGAGCCCGCATGCCACAACTACTCAGCCTGTGAGCTCTGGAGCCCACGCACTGCAACGAAAGATCTCACGTGCTGTAACTAAGACCCTACGCGGCCAAATTAAAAAAAGTTAAAAAAAAAATCCAGATAATTTACGACATTAAAAGATTTTTTTAAGTTTCTTTTAGCCAGATTATGAAATTATTCACCACCAGCTGTGGTGAATGTTAATCTCATAGAACAAAGATGGCACCTCCAGATCAAAGAAACCTGTTCCTTTTTCAAATAAATAAATTTCACTCTGTCATTTCACACTTAAACATAAAATTGCCCTGCGGACACAGCTCATTTGCAGGCCAGCACTTGCTAATGTTCTTTGAAATCCAAATAAAAGGAACCCAAGTTCTGGCTCATTTCCTATCTCCGTCCAGCAGTATCAGGTATTAAAAAGAACTTCTGAGGCAGACCTTGGCCACCTGCCATTGGAACCCGCTGGAAACCAGCTAGCTTCCTAAGAGGATGGGGGACTCAGTCCACAAGCACTGCTGGAGCTTGACTTGTGCTGCCCAGACAACCCAAGAGGTGAAGAGAGGAGCCTTGGGCAAAGGGAGCCTGGATGGCAAGGGTTTTCTCCCCAGTGGGTTTAAAATTTCAAGAGTTAGTGCTTTTCTCATTTCTAAGGAAGCAGTCGTTGCTCTGGGGAAATGGCGTGTTTTCTGAGCTTGGGCTTACAAGGGTCCTTCTCAGGAGATGGGACCTCCCCCTATACTCCCAACAGCTTGATAAACTGCTTATTCTCAAAGTCTTCCTGGTCCATTAGGACACAACCCACCCCCCTTTTTTAAGATATTTAACAAAAAAGCATTTAGTCATCTCAACATGACTCTGAGCCAAAGCAGACCATTCTTTTCTAATAACTCTGCTTTTTAGAGGAAACAATCTGAATGTTCATACAGACTGTGGCACTCAACTGAGCTCATAACTACAGCTACCCAGAATTGTTTTTGTGATAATAATAATAATAAAGACCACATTAAGGTAGAACGTACTCTATGCCAGGCACTGGGCTAAGTGCTTTCTATGCATTATCTCATTTAATCCTTGCAACCACTTCATGATGTGCTACTGTTCTCCCCCACCTTACAGTAGAGTAACTGAGATTCAGACAAGTTTAGTGACTTACCCAAGGTCACACAGCTAATTAACAATAGACATAGCATCTAACCTAGGCTAGTGTGACCCCAAAGCCCTTGCTCTTATCCATAACGTTACACCTTCAGAAAAAAAAAAGTCTTGTCTCCAAACCTGGACTGCAAGTTCCTGGAGGGGAGGAGCTGTATTTTAAAGAATTACCACCCTCACTGCAGCACTGAGCAATGGGTAAGGAAACCCAGCAACCAATTTCTGTACCCCATAAATACTAAGAAGTTGTGTGATGCCAGTTCACTGTGAACTGTAAGTTTACTCTTTCTACTTGAATGAACCTCAGTGCTATTTTTTTCCTAAAGGCCCGGCTCAAGGGGTACCTCAAAAGGGCCCATTTAACATTTTGGCTCTTGAAATGGAATAAACATAATGGAACTGTCTTTTATCTACCAGTATACAGGGCTGAATAGTGTCCTCCCAAAAGTCTTGCCCATCTGTAACCTCAGAATGTGATCTTACTTGGAAATAGGGTCTTTGTAGATGTAATCAAGTTAACCTGAGAGGACACTGGATTAGGGTGGGCCGAATCCAATGACTGGTATCCCTATAAGACATGAGAAATTTGGACATGGACACACAGAGCACCACGTGAAGACAGAGACACACAGGGAGAACACGGTGTCATGACAGAGGCAGGGACTGGAGTGATGGGTCTACAAGCCGAGGGACACCAAGGATCGGCAGCAACCACCAGAAGCTGGGACACAGGCATGGAACAGAATTTCTCTTAGAGTCCTCGATTTCAGACCTCTAGAACCCAGGCCTGCGAGAGATACATTTCTATAGTTTGAGCCACCCAGTTTGTGGTCCTTTATTACAGCAGCCTTAGGAAACTAATAAATAGGATCTGGCTTAGGAAAAATATCAGTGTGAGAAAAGGCACCCTGGTCCTCCCAATTCAGCGGCTACACCAGAGAGCCCACCAGCTGGGGCTGCCACTTTGGGCCTGTAAGTTCCTACTGCCCTTCCGAGGCCGAAGCAAACGTTGGTGACGGCAGGCATCGGCGGAGGAGAAAGAAATTGGTCGGACCACCTGGTTCAGCCCCTGCTGGCATGCCGCTCAGGACCGCGCTGTTTCCTCTGTGGTGTATCTGTCATCATTGCTCTGGCAGCAAAGGGAGCCACAGATGTTCTTAAGCCACCACAGGGCCCTTGCGGGGCCGAGAGTGTCCAAGGACAGAGCAGCGTGCCCGTGGCGCCGGTGGGCAGAGGGTGGAGGCAGAGCGCATTGCTGATGTGCTGGTACCCTTATAAGAGGTAAGGGGCTACGTCAGGCCCAAATGTCCCCAGGGAAGAAGGGGCCAGGTGACCCATGCTGGACACACAACTACGTGGTCAATTAATGGGCCCAAACCTTAATATCGGGCCATCTGTGGGCTGGGCGAGCAGGGGCAATGGCTGGGATGGGGCTGAGGCAGACAAGACGTCACACAGGAAGGGGGCAGAGACATCACAGGGCAGAAAGGGAGGTGCTGCCACAGGTGCCAAGGAGACCCCTCAGGTGACCAGAGAGCTGAGTTCAGAACCAAGAAAAACTCAGAGAAGCCAGGAACGGAAGAACCAGGCCTGGCAGGAACCAGGGCCAGGGTGCCCACCCAGGATGAGGGATTTCAAGGCGGGGCGAGTGGGCCCTCCCTCCCTGGGGTGCACGCCAAGGCTGGGAAGACGGGGGCGTCTGGTGAGACCCCTCTGCGCAGAGGAAGCTACAGAGACACGTCTAGCATCCCGTCACCCTGGGAAGACGCTAAGAGGAGGTCGGACTCAGCTGCGTGAAAGGCCTGACTGTCTTGTAGACTGCCCTCCACCTGTGGCCCAAAACCCACCCCGAGTCCCACGCTCCAACCCCATCCAAAGCAGCATCTGGTGGCCCTGAATGACCCACAACCCACGTCCGTGAACAAGGAGCACGAGGTGGGTTGTGCGGCAGGAAGCACTTGGTTGGTTAAAGGACCGAGGGGCTGTTCGGAGGCGGGAGGGGGTCAGGGCCAAGGGAGAGAGAGGCTCCAATCCAGGGGCTCCGACCACGAGACTGGCGGCTGAGCGCGCAGCCTGGCGATGGCACATTTAGGAGGTGAAGACACGTGAAGGGCCACAGTGACACGTGAAGACACTGTGAAGACACACAGGCCACTCCTGAGACTCACAACCAGGCAACAGTGCATGGGGTGCAAGCTACAAACCCAAAGCAAAGCCCTGCCTGGGACCTTCTGCCGGATGGGCTCACGTGAGGCTGCTCAGTCATGTAACCAAGCAGGACCCTATGAGGCCTTCCCAGAACAGACCCCGCCCATGTCCTCCGCCTGCCTTTTGTCTGTAGAAAAACTTTAGTCACAGAACAAATTTAATCAGAGAAGTGAGAAAATGCAGAAAGAAAGAACAACAGTCAAGCAAGACAAAATAATAATACTTTAGCTGTTAAACAAAGTCAGGGACCTTTAGTTCTTCCTCAAGGACTACAGATACTATTCTGAGCCGTGTCCTTTGAGCTGCTTTGCAGATACTGAAACCCCCCACCAGATGGAAGAAGTTAACTGTATGCTGTCCACAAGCATGCAGACCCCAGACCCGTTGGAAACAGGAGGTTGATGATGCTGACTCCCAATTACCTCACCATCAACCCATCAGAAGAATGCCCACGAGCTGATCACGCCCTGCTCCTTGAACATTATAAGATTCCTCACTACCCCCTCCAGGGTGGGACACACAATCTTGAGTGCATCAGCCCCCTGTGGCCCCGTTTACCTGGCAAAGCAATAAAGCTATTTCTTTCTACTTCACCCAAAACTCTGTCTCCAAGATTTAATCTGGCACCGGTATTCTGTCACCGAATTTTGGCAACAGTAAAGGACTGCCTTGCTGTCCCCTCTCCTTTGAAGGGCATTTGGTAAACTCTTGTAATGTCCAGTTCAGGGCAGCTCCACCTGCCTCATGGGGCCCTGTCTAGGTGGGCAGGGAGCTACAGAGAGTATAGTGACAAGGAGAGCTTCCTTGGAGAGTCCTTGTATGCCATTAGTAGATCCCCCCTGGTGTAGGCTGGGCCTTCAGGAGGGTCAGCTTACCTCCCAAGCCTGGCACGCTGGTCCCACTGGGGTCATCCGGATGTGGAGCTGAAGGTGGATCATAGCCGATCACCAGGTCAATGGTGGCCTGGGTAGAAAAAATCCGTGGCAGACAGAATCAGTGCAGGGCATCAGAATGCTATAGACTCAACACAAAGCAATTCAGCAGGAGTAAAAGTTCTAGCAGGGGGATGGGAAAGTGAGAAGAGAAAGAGGGAAGGACGACATACCCTCCACTGTTCATATCTTCCCACCGTGTGGGCCCAGGTGGAGTGGGCGCACCTGGGAAAGCAGTTACCTGGTACAGGTTGCCAAGTGTATCATTGCTAAGGGGCAGCCTCATAACTGGAGGAAAGTTTTGCGACAAGGAAGCTTGAACTCGTAACAAACCTCCTTCCTAGGGTGGAGATGGCCTCCAATCACAGAATTACAGTCACAGAGGATCATTCTAAGTGTTTAAGTTTTTTTGTTTGCTCATTGACGTCTTTGTTAATTGCTGAAATTTATTTTCACACTTCTCTCCAAAAAGAATTTTAAGTGACTAACAAAAAGTTATAAAGCATGTGATTCATAAAATGAGGTTCAAGAAAAAGGGAAACAAGTCTGATTAAAGAGGAAACAAAGATGCAAAACGTGAAGATGAAGATAAGTGCCATCCCTCTTGCATTAAATATGACCCCAAGTTGGCTAGAAGCCAAGGCAAGAAGAAGAACATAAAATGTTATACATAACCTTTCATCATCAGAAAGGAAGAAACATACTAACTCGTTACAGGAGATAAAATTATTCCTATTTTAAAAATCTGAGTTAAATTTCTCATGTGGGGCATTATTTTAGGGCAGAGTTTCCTATACTTTCATATTTTGTGAACCGATAAAATTTCAAAAAAGTTTGCGAGGGGACTCAACATAGGGTCGCTAATTTTTATTTTGCCAAACACGTGCCCTCAACTACCATCTACTACTATAATCATTTCACAAAATAAAGGACTTTTAACAGCAAAAGTGAGGAAGGATAAACCTCAAAATAAAAGAAGTCCTTTGAAAATAAGAATGGCGCGCGCACACGCACACACATTATCAGATAAAATACAGGACATAAAATTTGGGACATATTTATAGTACAAAATTGTTCATTGTTTATCTGAAATTCAAATTTAAATGGGCATCCCACACTTCCATTTGCTACTTTTGCTACACCTGGTAAACTCTGTCTCTCACTCTCACACACACACACACACACACACACACACACACAATTGCCCTGTTTTCTTCCCATCTGTCTGCTCATTAGTAAATACTCCCTCATGGATCAGCACATTCTTTGCCAACTTAAGAACTATGACCTGGGAGACACTGAACAGGATAATAAATGATGCCTCTGACAGCAGTTTCTTGGCAAATATAGAATCATAAGAGCAGCGTCTCATGGCTACAACCAGGCCACAATAGGAACACTGAATGCAATGAGGGGCTCAATTGCCAAACTTGAAGAATCCACCTTTCAAACCCAGAAGAGTCCATGAATGGCTCGACCTCTGTATCAATGGCTTCCCAATAACTTCAGGATCCTCCGAGGTGCTCCAGGCCCTCTAACAGGGGTAAGGGGATACCAGGGGGCCAGGCCTGAGGCCCTCACTCTTCCTTACTCCATTCAATGACTATAATTCTGCCATTTCAGGGTTCTACATATGCTTTCTTCTCTGCTTTAAAGAGGAAAAAAACAGCCAGAAAAATCACTGACTTGTACCATCTTCCCTTAGTATCATTTCTCTCAGCCAGTTTTGGGTAGACAGAGGATAGCTGACATTCTGAATTTACATTTTATGATCAGAATGCTAATTCACAGCAAACCTATAAGTTTTGGAGACTAGACCAGCAAAACTGACATTCCTAATGGGCATTAATGCATTCTTGCCTTCAGGGATGGCCTCTTTTAAATTTTCTCCCTTTGCCCAGGCTCCTAAGCAAAATATTGACAAATTGTTTGGAAAACGAAGGGGTCAGAGGTTAACAGGGCAAGCATATTAGCTTTATGAGTGCTTGTTAGCAATCTTAAGAAATCTGAGAGCGGTGATGCTAGAGTCAATTTTTTTAAAGTGCACTTGAAAAAGAGTCTCTCTCTTCTGGTCTCATATCAGACAATATCAGTGTGTACTTGTTTAGAGAGGCTGTGATCAGAAAACGTTCAGCTGCCAATGGAATAATAAAGACCATGGGGACCTCCTTGGTGGCTCAGTGGTTAAGAATCCTCCTGCCAATGCAGGGAACACGGGTTCGAGCCCTGGTCTGGGAAGATCCCACATGCTGCGGAACAGCTAAGCCCGTGAGCCACAACTACCGAGCCTGCGCTCTAGAGCCCGCGAGACACAACTGCTGAGCCCACGCGCTGCAACTACTGAAGCCCAGGAACCTAAAGCCTGTGCTCCGCAACAAGAGAAGCCACTGCAATGAGAAGCCTGTGCACCACAACGAAGAGTAGCCCCTGCTCTCCGCAACTAGAGAAGGCCCGTGCACAGCAATGAAGACCCAACGCAGCCAAAAATAAATAAATAAATTTAATTTTTTAAAAATCATGATATTAACATCTTGGTATTCTGGTCTAATATTAATGAATTACCTTCTATAGAATGCTTCAAAGAGTATCTGATACACAGAGCTACACTCACCATACAAATGTTAACAACCAAGTGAATATGCCTAGAGCTGTACCAAGAGAGGGTCCCACTCACGCTATAGTATTCTGATATAGAAAATCAAGTTTATCTACTTTGTAGTTCTGTCAATATGAGTACAGGATGAGGCCATATCATTTGTAAATGCACCTATTTACCTCAAAACCAGTAGGGAGAATGTGTGTGCGTGTAGTGAGCTACTTATAATTTCACACTCTTGTCTCAATGAACCTTTGCAAAGCCATCTCCCTTCAAAGCCATTCAACAAGAGGGAAATGCTCACCCCAGTCTCTTGCCCCCTTTCGTTTAGCAGGGAGATCAGTTTGTAGGGCAGCGATCGGCTCTGGTCGCCAATCAGGTCTTTCAGGGCTACGGTGGCCGTGCCAATTAACCTGCAGGGGAAAGGAAAAAGCACACAGTTACCCACATAAGAGGCATGTTTCCGTTTCCACACTGGACCTCCCAATCCTCTTCCTATTCATCTGCGAGCATGAAAATCACTCATAATGAAGCGTGGGCCATTTTGTGCTCTCCCTAGCAGGGTATTTTGGCGGTAACCATCACACAGCAGCCACCATGTCTCCATAACAAGCAGTCATTTCAAGAGTCAAACTATGGTGCCTGTGAAATTTCACATCACAAATGAGATCGATGGGTGAGAGACAAAGACTGAATATAACCTCGAAGAATACAGGAAGAGAGAAAAGTAGGACAAAGTTTAGGCATTCTTCTGTAATGGACATTTAAAAGGATTCATAAAACATTGTCCACTGTAACCTGTTAATGTGTTGTGATACAAAACAAAAGGGAGTTTAAGATAGCAGAGGGAATTAAGGTTGCTAATCAGCTGACCTTAATATGATTAGACTGGGCCTACCCAGATAATCCAGGATTGAAAGTAGAAGAGGGTGACGGAAGAGGCAAGAGACTTGCAAGAAACACTCAACAAGCTGTCACTAGTTTGAAGGGCCCACAAGCCAAGGAATGCAGGCGGACTCTAGAAGCTGGAAAAGGCAAGAAAATGGATTCTCCCCTAGAGCCTCCAGAAGGAATACAGCCCAGCTGACACCTTCATTTTGCAGGTAAGCCCACTGGACTTCAGACCAGTAGAGCTGTAAGGTGGAAAAATTGTGACGTTTTAAGCCACTAAGTTTGTAGTAATTTAAAGCAGCAACAGAAAATTAATACAGGTCTCATGCAGAAGTTTTTCTCACTTTCACCTTATTTCCTAAAATTTTTTGATTTTTGTTTGTTTCTTTGTTTTGTTTCCATCATCCTTCATGTAGGTAGTAGCAGGAGTAAACTTCATCTCACGTAGGCCATGGTCTTCAGAGACTGGCTAATTGATTTAGTAATGGGCTGAGGAAACCACACAAGAACATAGAAAATCTAAGCTTCCACCTGGGCCAGGTAACACATGGTTCAGAAGCTGCTTTGGTGTAACAGATACCTGACCGAATGTGAAAGTCCGAGTCCAGGTTAATGGAAGAGCGTTAGGAATTCACTGACTCAGGTCTGGCCACTGATGCTGTCTGATGTGTACAGCCTCAACGAAGAAGAAATGACTTAAAAGTGCATAATTTGTAAATTTGCCGATTGCTTTTCATTTGAATAGTATTATATAGTAAAAGTGGTATAGGAAATAATTTTAATGGAAATAGTTTTGTGAAATAAAGGCCACCTGGGAACATTTGAGCAATAAAAAAAAAAAAACAACATTGTCCACTGTAAAAACATCCCCCCAAGTAAACCTTCTTGCAGTGTAAATAGGTTGCTAGTTTACTGATGGGGTAACTTGGCAACTCACATGCTGTGGAGCATCATTCAGAAGTTGGATGTATGCACTTCTTTCTCTTCCTGGACCCCAAGGGATTATATTCAGCCTCTACCGCTTACCCATCCACCTCTTATTTTTTTGTTGTTATATTCTTTCATTTGTTTTATTTTTTAGATTCCACACATAAGTGATAACATACAGAATTTTCTTTCTGTCTTACTTCAGTCACTAAGCATAATACCCTCCAGGTCCATCCACATTGTTGCAAACAAGAAAATTTCGTTCTTTTTTATGGCTGAGTAATATTCCATTCTGTATATGTGCCACATCTTTTTTATCCATTCACCTGTCAATGGACACTTAGCTTGCTTCCATATCTTGGCTATTGTAAATAATGCTGCTATGAACATTGAGGTGCAGATATCTTTTTGAAATCGTGTTTTCATTTTCTTTGAATATATACCCAAGTGGAATTGCTGGGTCCTATGGTAACTCTATTTTTAGTTTTTTGAGGAACCTCCATACTGTTTTGTTTTGTTTTTACAGTGGCTGCACCAATTCACATTCCCATGAACAGTGTAAAAGGGTTCCCTTTTCTCCACATCCTTGCCAACATTCGTTGCTTGTGGTCTTTTTGATGACAGCCATGCTGACAGGTGTGATGTGATATCTTATTGTAGTTCTGACCATCTACCTCTTAGTGCACATAACATACTGGTACAGAAGTACACCTGTGTCCCTCCTTACTAGAGTAAAGCTCCTGAAAGGCAGAGGTTGTTTCCTGTTCTGTTCATTCCTCTAACCCCAGTGCTTGGAACATAGTTTGCTTATTAATAGATATTTACTGAATGAAGGAAAGAAACATTTTTGTAGTTAGGGCACATGATCAAAAAATTTATAGAACACACATCCCCAGGGAGTTGGTCAATATAAGAGTGTAACCTGTGGAATACAGTCTGTGAATTGGGGTTATAACACACAACATGGTATGAGAGTGGGTGAGCTGAAAGAGTTCCCTTTGTGAAATGCAATAAAAAAGCAAAGAGAGTCCAGGGGTGTGCTCTCAGTATAGATACTGAAAAAGGAAAAGAGAAATAGTAAGAATTTTTAAATGCTATTTACTTATATCTTGTCTATATTTGCAGCGACTTATACTAACAATAGCAGATATGATAGCCTGGATTATCGTTAGCATAAAGTTAGAAAACTAAATATCAAGTCCTCAAAATGACAGGAGAGATTCCTTATACCAAAAACCCCACGGTGAAGAAACCGTAGTTGAGAATAAAAATAGCTCTGGGCTTTCAGGCAAAAACAATAATCAGGAAAGATCCCCCTGTGGAGAAGTATTCATTTCATTTAAAAATGTTGTCCATTTTGTTTTAAAGTCAGGAAGTGAGAGTTGATGTCAACATAGACGCATTATTTTTAAACTGACACATATCTGTATTCTCATCCCCCACTCGGACCTCAGAAATAGGACCAGATTGTAGATTCAGCGTCTGTCATCCAACCACATACGTCCAGTGACTCAGAATAAGTGACTTCACTTTCTGAGAATAGGTATATATTATATCACACACGACCAAACAGCGCTATGGCACCCTGTTTCACACAACTTACCCCACGATGTGAGCCACTGGCACAGGGCTTCTTGGAAGAGTGCACTGACTTGAAACGAACACACCCAAGACGTTCAACAACCATGACGGATTCTGCTCTCTTCTAATATCACGAGTCAGAAAAGAAAAATTTTGCCTCCAGAGGATTAAGAGTGCACTTTTCAGCCCTTTTAGGTCAATATAGAAATTAGGTCTCTCTGTCAACGCTGAGAATTGATGGGACCTTTACAGAGTAATTTTTCAGATGAGTATGTTCACTCCGTATGTTAGTATCTTGTTTGTTTTTGTTTTTTTTTTAACACCCATATGTTTTCTTCTCACTTGGGTTTTTATTCTCCTGATATATTGAGGACAAGAGACTACCCATGACTCCATCTCCACCTGATGAAACAGAGAAACCTCCCACTCAAGCTGAGAACCCCTGGCAAAATCTCTTCCACGTCTCTCTCAGCCCCACAGGGTGTGAGCTTCTCTCCATGGACTTCTCTCCATGTTTTAAGACAGCAGGCCACAGGGTTGGTTAATTCGGTTTTTTCAATAAGAACAAAATCTGAAAAGGTTTAAAAGTTATCTGACTGGTACTCACCTTGGAAAGACATGGAAACACACTGGATTTTACTCTTCACAGTTCCATGATTCATAACCTAACTTTATGATTAAAATCATAACATTGTACACTTGAACATGTACTGATTTGCTTTTGCTAAAGCCAAGATGACCTGAATCTCTATCAACAATAAATAATCCCTGGAACAAAACAAAAACTACAGCATGCAGGGATGATACTGAAGTGGAAAGAGGGCTGACCTGGGTTGGACCAGCATTTATCAACAGCGGCACTACTGATACTTTGAACTGGATAATTATTTGTTTTAGGGGGCTGTCCTGTGCCTTGTCAGATGCTCAGCAGCTTCCCTGGCCTCTACCCTCTAGAGCATCTCTACACATTGCCAGTTGTCCCCATAGGCAAAATCAGCACAGGCTGAGAACCACTGGGTTAGACACTTCCTGTTCTACCCCTAACTCTGTGTCCCAACTTCCTTTGAGGACTTGGCTAAGTCACCCTAATCTCTGAGCCCCTTCATTATCTGCAAATGAGTAGATTGAAAGAATTCCTCAGACCCTTTTTAGCCCTGAAAGTCTGCTACTGGCTTATATATGTGATGTTCCTATGTATGTCTATTCAGAAAACTCTCTCATGTTATACATTTCTTTTCTCTTAAAGCCTTTATTCATTGATTTAGGGGGAAAAAATATCCTAGAAAATGTCCATAATGAACAATCCAGAATACTAGGCAAGTTTTCTGCCTTCAAAGGTATTGGCTTCTTATAACATCAGGAGTCAAACAAATTCCCACAGGGTGTCAGGAGGAAAGTTTAGGCCAATAACAGATATGTGGAATACAGTATTAGGTGAGACAATAGGGAGTGGTGGGACTTGCGGCTAACTGGGGAGAACAGCTTTGCCTAAAACACAAAACCCATCTGCTGGCCCTTTATGGCCCTGAATGGGTTTTACAACCTCCATTCTGACTCATCCAGTATCCGCTGCCTTCCCCTCCCCATGAGAGGGTGTGAGAGGATGTAACAAATAACAGACCAGGAATGGAGTGAAATAAAAGAAGCCAATCGTGAAGTCTGATCTCAATTCCTTCTTTCAGAAACCTTTAGTCCCATTTCTTAAGATTTGCTTTTTCATCATAAAATTCTTATGCTTGTGGGGGTGGGGTGGGGGAGGGGAGGGAGACGTCAAAGAAAACTTAAATTTCTTTTTTCTGAAGCTAGTGCTTGTTTAGATGAAAGCCTAGAAAGACTTTAATCCACAAAATATTTTTAACGGCTCAGTGAGTTGAAGAAAAATATAAACAGTTACAGCTTCTAAGATCTTTCACTGTAAGTTGAAGAAAACATCCCCTATGGGTGTCTGAACTCTATACAGCTTTGAAGGCAAGCCTGGCCTGGCCTATTTTCTATGATGTTGCTTGGATACAAAATACAGTGAGAGACTGGGAAATGATGACTTGGCCTCCTACACAGGGAATAAGAAGAGTTCAGTCGGACCACAAGCCAATTTCCTTTAAAGAAGGTGAAACTAAACCAAGACCCTTTTTCTTTCATATTACTAATGCTATAAATATGTTAAAATATTATGGTGTGAAAGTAATGGGGAAACTTTTGCCCTGTGTTCTCATGGAAAAATAAGTGTCTCCCCATGGGCTCCACCCAACACTAAAATGGATGGACCACACCTCAAAAAGAAACTTATAGTGCAAGAATAATAAACAGCAGATATATTCTGAAATGAAGAAAGAGCCGGTCCTTCTCCTATTCCTTTCAGTCCACGAACACCCATATAGTTTGTTGTGGGTTCTCTCTGTGACATCAAACTAATTCTAAGCAATGGAAGCAACTACTTGAAAATTAGATGTTAGGTTTGGGGGAACTAAAGAGTTTAACTGTAAACCAGTCAACTCGGTCATGCAAGTGTTGGTTAAGAACTTTTGTTTCTTTCTTGTTAAAACAGAGTCTAGTGTGTTTAAAAGAGAAATGGAAAATGTTTTCCCCGTTGGCCTGGACGCAAATGTTAACTGTCGCATGCCACTGTGGTGAGTAAGGGCTTTGCTGGCTGAGTTCTTAATCAGGGGAACTCACATCTAGCGAGTTGTTCTTCTGTGCAGCAGGGACACAGCCCACATGGATTACTGGGGAAGGGTTTACTGGAAATTCCCTCATGAAGGAAAGGAAAAATAAGCTGGAGGCTGGAAAGTAAATCACACGTTGCTCTGTTTCTGCTCCCAAGGACTGCAGAACTACCAACTTCCCATCCTCCGAGGGGCAATAACAATCCCCAACAGGGCTGGGGAACAAATGCTCTTCTGAGTGGCTCCCAGGTCTCCTGCAGGACCATGACTCGCCCACCCTTTGAAGCACTGGGCTCTCAGCCAGCTGGGCCTTGTCGTCTGCGCCAGGCCCAGAAGGCCAGTGGGGATGCAGGGGCTGGGTCCCATCCCCTCCGCAGACTTCTCCCTCCTCCAGGCCAGTATCAGTGGAGCTCCTCCCTTGGCTCTGAGCCAAAAGGAGGGAGCGCCAAGCCCCGCACCTTGCTTTCTACCAGATGGGGGGAGAGGCAGGGGCAGCCATGGCAGTGAATCCTATCACAGGGAACCCCGGAAAGCACCTCCCCGGGTCTCCCATCCACCTCACCTTGGGGGAACCCTCCGAGTCTCCCAACCCGCCCACCCTTGTGCTCTGGATTAGCTGCTAAAACTGTTTCTCAGAATGTGGTTCCCCAGACTTCCCTGAAGCAAAATCAGCAGGGCGGGTACAGATTCCCAGGACCCTGAGTCAGACTTTTTCTTTAGTTAATTCTTATACCCAGGAAGTTTGAGAAACAATGGTCTAGAACAGGTAGAGGGGTGGATGGAGGAAGGGGGGTAGGGAAGGCAGCTGGCAAAGCCAGTCCTGGGGAACAGGGAACACGTGCAGTTTTCTAAAAGTACATTCGATGTGATGATAGAGGTTCACATTTGAGAAATGGACGTAGCAATCAATTATTTAATAGAACAAAGGAGAAAGCAAAACTCCATCAAAGTCTACTCGGCAGGCCTAGTTACCTGCGCCCTCCCGTGGCTTCCCCTCCTTACTCCACACCAGGATTGTCAGAGGACCTTGAGGCCTTTGTCCCGTTCATCACAAGGGAGCAGGGGTTTTAGAAAACCTAGAAACTCCTAGTCCGCACAGTGGTTCCCCAACCTAGCAGTGCACAAACCCCCTGAGGTGGAGGTGTAACAAACGCCATGCCCAGATTTTGGAATCACTGAACTAGCCTGGAGGCTGTGGCAGTATCTGCAGGATTCAGGGCCAGCCTTTGCTGCAGAGGGCATCACTTTAACACGGGAAGGAGATGAATGGAAGCCCAGGTCTCTTCCCCAAAGCCCTCCTGGAGCGAGGCTACAAGGCCAGGGGTGGGTTAACTAGCCTAATGCCTGGCACGTAGAAGATGTCTTAAGAGTTAATTTCTTGAATAAATGACTGTAACCTGCTATTTTTCTATTCGCTCTTGACCAATTCTCCTGTTCATTCAGTCCTCAAAGTTCTGGCTCTACGCTTGCCCGTTCTGGACAGTTCAACAGAACTCCCAGGCTCCGTCTCTGTCTAATGCCCTCATCCTTTAGACTCAAGGCAGTAGTATTCACTCATTCATTCATCAAGCACTTGGACCTTATAAAGTAAGGGGGACAGCATAACATAGTGGCTAAGAACTTGGCGCTAGACAGCGCTGACTGATTCAGACTTATCCTTGTACCACAGATCGTGTAACTTCTCTGAGCCTCAGTGTCCTCATCTGCAAAGTGGAGATAATGACAGCTCCTACCTAACAGTATTGTTGTAAGGATTAAAAGGATGATCTGGTAAGTGCTTAACATCACTTTTCATTATTATTTCAGACACTATTCTGGAAAAAGGGATCCTAAAAACAATATGACTCCAAGTCAGTACTTGCAGGGAAAGCTGGTCTGAACTCATGCACAGCCTAAATCACAGGAAGGTGGGTTTATCTATGCGGAGTGTGGGCAGGTGGGCATGAATGAACAGATAAGAACCCTTTGTAACTACCCACAGCCATTTCTATACAATCACTGTGCAGAGTTCTTAAAACCAATCCTTTCTCTTATGTACATCAAATAGCTCCCTCCCCACCATCAATCTGTTTGGAAAAGAGATTGAATCTGTTTTGGAAAACAGAATCTGTTTGGAAAACAGATTTTTATTTTGTTGAATAATAAAATATTCTGTTTGGAAAACAATTTTTATTTTCAGGATTAGACCAGAAGTAAACTTCAGCTGTAGCTGAATTCTCATAAAATCTAATTAGTCGAATCTGAATGCACTTTTAAAGCCATAGGTCTCATAAAACGTTTCATTATAAAAGAGACCCCAGAGCAAATCCTTATATGAAAAACCTTTCTAAACCAGCGCACGTGTACGTCCATGCACGCACGCACACACACACACACACACCCTTTACCCTGTCTTTTTCTCCCCTTTTCCCCTGCTTCATTCTTCATATTTATCACCATCTGATAAACTATATGTGGATTTACTTGTTTATTGTCTACTGCCTCCACTCAGATGTGAGCCCCATGAAAGGCATGGAGTACCCCCAGCGCCTAGAGCAGTGTCCGACACACAGCAGCCACAAGCAAATATCTGCTGAAAGAATAAATTAATTGATACATCACTGAAGATAGTCCAATGACCTTGCAAATGACTTATAGGTTATGAAGCGTCCTCTCCTAAGAGATGTTCCTCCAAGTAAAATCAGGAGATAATTACAGCTCTTATTATGAAGTGTCTTTCTCTTTCAGTCTCTCTGGGTGTTTCTCACCAGGGCTGTGATCTCCTCAAACAGCGGGGTTCAGCCTCTCCAGCACCCAGAGCCAACCAGCCCAAACCAGCTTTGATCTTTGCATAGCTTTGCTGCTCTGTTGAAAAAGCGGAACTAAAAAGAAATCAGCTTTTCCGTGCCGATAGCACTCTCGCAAACATGGTGAACGTTCCTAAAACCCGCCGGACTTTTTGTAAGAAGTGTGGCAAGCACCGACCCCACAAAGTGACACGGTACAAGAAGGACAAGGATTCTCTGTATGCCCAGGGAAAGCGGCGGTATGACAGGAAGCAGAGTGGCTACGGTGGGCAGACCAAGCCGATTTTCCGGAAAAAGGCTAAAACTACAAAGAAGATTGTGCTGAGGCTTGGATGTGTTGAGCCGAACTGCAGATCTAAGAGAATGCTGGCTATTAAGAGATGCAAGCCTTTTGAGCTGGGAGGAAATAAGAAGAGAAAGGGCCAAGTGATCCAGTTCTGAGCTTCATATTTTGTTTTGTTATGAAGATAATAAACATTTGAGATTGTTTACTTCAAAAAAAAAAAAAAGAAAGAAATCAGAACTGGGAGTTTTGTTCCCAGTACCATCTGCCTCTGGCTTAGATTTTCTCACAGCCCGAGAAGCTACTCCAGGTAGAAAACCTGACTCAACCCTTCTCACCAACCACACTGGGGGAAAGGAGAGGTCATGGGGACCGCCTCAGTTAATCTCACTGCTATGTTTACACACGGCAGTGGCAGAGGAGAGTCTCACCACTAGGGGAAATAGAAGTATTAAAAGCTTGAACACAAGGTCTTTTGTACACCAGTAAACAAAAATTTCTCATAAGCAATACCACACCGTCCCATCAAATTAATTTCATTCCAAACCACAGTCTTTCTGTTTTCTCTAAGCAAAAACAAAACAAAAACAAAAAACCCTTGCCCAGGGAGTTAGTATATTCCATAACCCAGGCTTGTCCTTCTGCTTTTTCTAATTCTACAGTCCCCAGTACCATCCTGTGTGTAAGTGTGTGTGTTAGTTATGCTGTGCTCTCACTTTCACATCCTGGCACTCTGGCCCTCAACCCACACTCACACACTCACAAACACACACACACACACAGGAAATAAACATTGGAAAGTCTGAGGTTAAACTCTGGATTTACGAAGTTAAATCCATGTGCTTCCAAAGAGCTGGGTGACTTTAAGCAATTTGGTGAACCTCTCTGAGCCACATTTTTCTTTAAGACGTCAATAAGCCTGTCTGACTCAAAGACATTATAAAGATGAAAACCGATTGCGTGTGGAGCAGTTTTAGCACAATTCCTGGCCCGTGGTAAGCCCACAATAGATAGTAGCGATTATGTTGTTCATCAGGAAATTTAAGTGATTTTTTTCCTTAATTATATTAAATTTGCCCTTATGTCTATCACTTACTGAGGAAGTATTCCAGCCACCACCATGAAGATGAAGAAACTTGCCAAAAGCCACCCAACCAGTAAGTAGCAGAGCCAAAACCCAAGCTAATCTCCTGATCATGCAGCTGACCGCTTGCCCACACCACCCCTTATGCAAGAACTCGGGTAAATTTCCTCCTGGGTATATTGTGAGGTCTTCGGTTATCTTCTTCTTACATTACAGCCAAGCGGACAATTCACCTTCAGAGGATGTCTCTAACTTTGCCGTGCATTTGTGTGGGGTATATGTGATGGTTTCAAATGCACAAGTACACACACATGGAGGGGAAAAATAAGAGTACTAGGAAGGCGAACTCTTAGACAGTTACAGTCATTTTATATCAGACATTGTAATGTGCATTCCTACACGTTCAATTTGGATCTTTTTAAATACCTTCCACACCTCTACTTCACTTGCTCAAGCTTTCCTCCTCTACCCTCCTTAACCTGTGGAATACGATTATAACACCTGCTTCATTGTCCATACCTACTCATAATATCACCTAATAGTGTATCTGTTTAATAATGATGTATCTAGTTTTTTCTTCACAATACTGAGGTAAAATCCTTCTGAGTACTCTACCTGATGCTCATGAATTTGAAGGTTTTCCCACTCTGGATGGGGGGAGCATTAACTATTCTCAGCCCTCAGGTAGTTTCCTCACTGACCAGTCCACACCCGAGGAGTCAAGCGGAACCCTCTGCAAATCTCTGGAGCACTCTGCGTGGGTGGTGTGTGTGTGTGTGTGTGTGTGTGTGTGTGTGTGTGTGTGTGTGTGTGTGTGTGTGTGTGTGTGTGTGTGTGTGTGTGTGTGTGTGTGTGTGTGTGTGTGTGTGTGTGTGTGTGTGTGTCTGCGCGCGCGCACGCGCGCCTAGCTCTAGGCTCCCACCTGCACCTCCCCAACTCTGGGAGACAACCAAGATCTGCCTGTCCTGCAATGCAGCCTGGAAATGCTCTCTAGGCGTGAAGCTGGGCACTCAGAGGGCTCAGCTCATTTATCCCCCTCTCCTGGGGATCAGTGTCCTGTGCTGCTAGTGCCCAGTATCTGAAACCACTGGGGCATGTATTTCATCTACTTTTTTGGTTGTGTCAGGTGAGAGGGTAAATCTGGTCCCTGTGACATCACCTTAGCATGAGCAGAACACATACACACACCCACAAATCTGAAAACTTGTAAGAATCTTTCATTCCTATATTTCCAGGCTCCTGAAGATGCTTCTTCTTTAGGAACTCAAGCAGAGTGACAGCAGGGCCAGGATGCCAAGAGATCAGGGTCTCAGCCTCAACCCCTCTGAGCCTCAAGTCTCATCTCCACTTCTCAAGGTCATTGTGAAGATCACATGAGATGAGATATATTCTCTGAACTCACCTTGTTCATTGCAGGGAATGAGCTTAAGTGACTTATTACTTAATAGCATAAAATGCCTACTTAAAACTTTTACCTAAGAAGGAGGAACCGATACTCTGACAATGAGTGGGGGGGGGGGGGGTTGTTTGTTTGTTTTGTTTGTTTTCTGGCAAAATTAGAGAAAAAATTTTAAGCTAGGGAGCTCCCTGGTGGTCTAGTGGTTGGGATTCAGTGTTTTCACTGGAGTGGCCCGGGTTCAATCCCTGGTCGGAGAACTGAGATCCTCCCATAAGCAGTGCGGCATGGCAAAAAAAAAGAATTAAGCTAAAAGATAATCATTCCACCTACATTTTGGTCCCTATAGGTGGTCAGAGGTTTTCAGTGTAATGGAAAAGTCAAGAGCACAAGTCTGAATATAAATGCTGACTCTGATACATACCTGCTGTGTGACCCTGAGCAGGTGACTAAACCTCTCTGAGAAAAAAACTGGGTATCTGTGAGGATTAGGTGGGATAATGCATTCAAAGGGCTCATTAAGGGACGGCCACATTGCCTGTCTGGAAAGGGAACTCTTATTCTTCAGCCACTGGGAAAATCCTTCCACTCTGACATTTCAGCTAAAAATATCATTTCATGTTCATCACGTGACCAAGAGGCTCCTCTAGCTCTTCCCTCTTTCAGTGCACATGGCTGGTTGGATGACTGTAAAATGAGGAAGAACAGAGTCTGCGCAGAACAGCCCCACCAGCTCGCAGCACCTAGGGAGGGACGTTGCTGATGCACTAGCACTGTGCGTGCTCAGACTGCCCGGTCCAGTCCCTATGGGTGTGGGCACCATGCTCAGGCAAACCCAGGCAGCCTGGTACTGTTTGCTTACATGCCCTGGGGCTGCAGACTCTGGAGTGAGGTCCCTATTTACACAGCCAGTCTCCATGGCAACAGCAAAGTTCAGAGGCAAGACATTCCTTAAGCCGGGCAGAAATTTTTTTTTTTTTTTTTTTTTTTGGCAGTACACAGGCCTCTCACTGTTGTGGCCTCTCCCGTCGCGGAGCACAGGCTCCGGACGCGCAGGCTCAGCGGCCACGGCTCACGGGCCCAGCCGCTCCGCAGCATGTGGGATCTTCCCGGACCGGGGCACGAACCCGTGTCCCCTGCATCGGCAGGCGGACTCTCAACCACTGCGCCACCAGGGAAGCCCAAGGCCAAATCTTTAATAGAAAAGCCAAGAAGAAAATACGAGACCAAAGTACACAAATATTTTGGACAAACATACCTAAAATATTGCCCTGCTGTCATCCAAGGGCCCCACTGTGTTTTCAACAGTTATAAAATAAATATGTAATGTTCTCCCAGTAGTTTCCCCTGCTTCCTAACTGGTTCCTACATCCAAACTCCACACAGAAAGCCCAAGCGATACATTAAAAATGTAAATAAGATCATACTCATTACCCTTCAGCAAACCTCCATCCTACTAGGAATGAAATCCAAAGCTTGCATCGTGGCTCACAAAGCCATGCATGTTGTGGCTTTGCTGATCTCATCTTCATCCCCCACCCCAGCCCTCTGGCCTCTTCGATCTTTCTCCAATACCGATCTTTCTCCAACACCGAGGTGTACTCCTGTTTCAGGGCCTTTGCACTTGCTGTTCTCTCTGCCAAGAATATTCTTTCCCCCCAGAAAGCTGCATGGCTCATTCTTTCACTTTATTTAGGTCTCTGCTCAATTGTCACCTTATCATCACCTCAAACGTTCCCCCACCCTCAGTCGCCATCCTCTTACTCTGCTTTAGTTTTCTTCCTGGGCTATGACAGTTTCCTCCTTAGATTACAGCACTTCAGAGTACCTGATCTATTACATATTTCTTCATGTATTTGTTTGTTTTGACTCTCTCTCGAGGATGTAACATTCAAGAAAACAACAACTTTGTTTGAAACATAGATGAGAGCTCCCAGGCCAGCCTGCCAGGCTTTACTGCCATGTTCAAATAGATGAGGCACAAAGTGATGAGGCCTGAACCAGGCTGCTGGCTGTGGCCACAAGTAAGAAGCACATGGCACAAACAGTAGAAAGAAAGAGAAGTAAGATTTGGCAACAGATTGGAGAGGATGTAAAAGGGAGAAGATCCACAGAGACCTGAGGTTTTGGGCTCAGTGGTCTGGAGCTGTGCTCTCCATTGTGATGGCCACCGGCCACACGTGGTGAGGGAGCACTTGAAATATGGCTGGTCTAGACAGAGATGTGCTGTTAATATGAAATACTAAGTCTTTGAAATCCGGTGTGTAAGAAAAAAATGCATGTAAAATCTCTCAGTGATTCTTAAAATATTGATTAACATAGTATAATATTATCATTTCTATGTGTAAATAAAACATATTATTAAAATTCATTTCATCTGTTTCTCTTTGTTTTATAACATGGCTACTAGAAAATTTTTAATTACATATGCAGCCTGCACTATATTTCTTTCGGAGAGGGCTAGTCTACAATATAAACAGTGGTACCACTTGCAGAAAGAGGAGAGGAAAGAAGAGAAAGAACTATTATTAGTAACAGATAGGAGGCTACAGTGAGGCGTAATCACCCGTTTCCCCAGAACTTTGAAATCTGGTAAATAAAACTGCCCTCTGGAAGTTGGGGTGGGGCATAGAAAATCATATAATTGCTTCAAAGCTGAGATGTACAGCATAACCTTAAAAAGCTAGAATGGTTTTTCGATGCAAGAGAGTAGGGCCAGAATCTACCAGAATGTATGTATATAGCTTAAGAAAAAAATGCATCGGGGCTTCCCTGGTGGCGCAGTGGTTGAGAGTCCGCCTGCCGATGCAGGGGACACGGGTTCGTGCCCCGGTCCGGGAAGATCCCACATGCCGCGGAGCGGCTAGGCCCGTGAGCCATGGCTGCTGAGCCTGCGCGTCCGGAGCCTGTGCTCTGCAACGGGAGAGGCCACAACAGTGAGAAGCCCGCGTACCGTCAAAAAAAAAAAAAAGCATCGGTCACAAGGGGCATTGGTCAGCAATGAAACATGGGAGAAAGGATCTCATGAAAGGTGACATGGGCAGTAGCTATCAAAGCCTGTGCAGGCTCTTATTCTGACGCCATTAAGCAGAAGACCCCAAGGCCCAAGATGACCATCTAATTTACTGTCCATATCAAGCCACTGTTGACAGCAAAAGCGACATCATCAATCATTGTGCTGGGACAACAAACCGGAACCACCCAAAGCAAATCAGAGCATATGGCCACCGTATCTCAACTAATTCATTCTAATTTACTGCTCTCATTGCAGCCTTCTGATCATACCAAATGTACCTGAGACTAAGACATACATTTTAAAATAAATTCACATTAGTAAAACCTGAGATGCTTCTTACAATTGATGTGGGCATTTAATATCAGGCTTCTCCCCCGCCCCACACATGTTACTAATTTAATAGTACATCTTACAGTCAATGACATCTTACAATCAAAGATAGAGAGTAATTTGGCTTCCCATGTGAAATGACATGAAGGAAAACAGACATTTCTCCAAAGAAGACATACAGATGGCTAAAAAGCACATGAAAAGATGTTCAACGTCGCTAATTATTAGACAAATGCAAGTCAAAACTACAATGAGGTACCACCTCATACCAGTCTGAATGGCCATCATCAAAGAGTCTACAAACAATAAATGCTGCAGAGGGTGTGGAGAAAAGGGAACCCTCCTACACTGTTGGTGGGAATGTACAATAAATTGGTGCAGCCACTGTGGAAACCAGTATGGAGGTTCCTCAGAAAACTAAAAATGGAGCTACCGTATGATCCAGCAATCCCACTCTTGGGCATATACCCAGAGAAAACCATAATTCGAAAAGGTACATACACCCCAATGTTCACTGCAGCACTATTTACAATAGCCAAGACATGGAAGCAACCTAAACGGCCATCGACAGAGTAGATAAAGGAGATGTGGTGCATATACACAATGGAATGTTACTCAGCCATTAAAAAGAACGAAATAATGCCATTTGCAGCAACATGGACGCACCTAGAGATTATCATACTAAATGAAGTTAAGTCGGACAGAGAAAGACAAATATCATATGATATCACTTCTATGTGGCATCTAAAAAAATAATACAAATGAACTTATTCACAAAACAGAAACAGACTCACAGACTTGATAGAAAACTTATGGTTACCAAAGGGGAAAGGTGGGGGGGGAGGGATAAACTAGGAGGTTGGGATTAACATATACACACTACTATATATAAAATAATCAACAAGGACCTACTGTATAGCACAGGGAACTCTACTCAGTACTCTGTAATAAATTATATGTGAAAAGAATCTGAAAAAGAATAGATACATGTATATGTATAACTAAATCATTTTGCTGTACACCTGAACCTAACACAATGCTGTAAATCAACTATACTCCAATATGAAATAAAAAATGTTTTTAAATTCATTTTAAAAAGAATTAATCAGAGAGTAGGAATGCCCTCCCCAACCAGGCAATTTATTGCCATTGGAAAATAACAAGTATTATGGTTTTAAGAATTGTTCTCAAGTGAGTTTAGTTAGTTTGAATTGATAACCTAAGACTGCGTTCCAAGTCTAAGGCCAAAGTCTAGATCAAAGACTGGGGTGAATTTACTGAGGTCATTCTGTCCCATGGGAACCTCAGCTTTACCCAGGGGACAACTCTGTGTGCCACCACTGGGCACCACCGTGACTCTTCCCCATCTGAAACTGGCAGGGGCAGTAAGAGTAGGAATCTGGTTTGGATCTGTTGGGTCTAAAAAACCAGCGAGATGTTAAAATGGAAGCAGGGCTGGAAAGAGAACTTGAATGAGACATACATGGGTTATACATAATCAGAAGAAGAAATGATTTTGTTTGTGTCCAATAAAGCTACAGTTTGGATAAATCATCAGTGCCTGTACCTAGTTAACAAAGAAACTGCAGGAGCATAAAAAGGTTTCACTGATAAGTGCCAAATTGGCTAGACTAGTGGTGGCTTAGCGTTTGCAACCTCTTATGAATACAGCAGTCATTGGGAAAGTGCACTGTGATTGACTAGCCACGTCTGATATTGGCTCATAAGGGGTGGAGGAGGGCACAGAATTAAAGCACAATTCTATTGGAAATATTATAATATGTTATTAAAGATACGTTCCTTCAACAAAACAGACAATAGTAAGCCAATATGTAACGTGAGAAAAACAATTGAAATCAACTTACTTATTTTGTCCAATTGTCTCAAAATCTTTCACAACAATCCCAAGGGACGATGAGAAGTCCAGTGGTATACCCCTCAAGTCGAACTCCAAAATCTGTCCACAGGTAGGTTATGAAAACAAAGAGGCTGTTAAAAGGATCCGGGAATATAATAAGATGCACCGATACTAAATAGCAGGTCATCTCCACCAATGACAATCTTTTGAAGTACTCAGTTCTATAGTTAGACAAAAGTGCTCAAATTCTGAACCTGGAGGCTGCTGAGGCTCCTGGGAAAGCAAACCAGCTCCTAGCTTCCCGTTTTCTAGACTCTGTGGCTTCGGACAAGTCACCAAATCCGTCTCATAGGCAGAGAACTAGACTGAATGCCTACCACAACTGTAGCACAAATAGAAGAAAATATGTATGTGAAAATGCTTTCTTCAATGGTTATTTTTAAATTATTTGCTTTTCTTAATATTATCGAAGAAAGTGGTAAATAATCTAAGAAAACATTTTCTGAAATGCATCAGCCCCTTATTTTAATTCCCACCATGGTCAGTGCTGTAGTCAGCTGAGTCTCTCATCTTAAGGCAGTAAATTGCTTTCTAATGGCAAATGTTAAAAAAAAAAGATTAACTTAGTACCACTGATGTCTTTGATTATGGAATAAATTAATTAAATAAAGCAGTGCATGATGATGGTCTGATGCTCCTTATAATGGGTTTGGAATGGATGGAGAAGGAGTCTCACAGCTCGTATTAAAACATACCCACAAATCCACATGGGTTTGGGTTGGCATTTCATTTAGGTTTGGTTTCAGTTATAAAGCTGCAATTGGGAAGTTTACTTGATAAATACATATGCACTATGAGAAAAAAAATGCATCGGAAACAAAATGGGGTAAGATGGATGACGCCCTCGGGAAAACACGCCTACTCATGTGACCATATACCTCTCTGCCATCGGCCACATGGATTGAGCTCAAATATAAAGAAGCGTGTTGGGACTTCCCTGGTGACACAGTGGTTAAGAATGCGCCTGCCAATGCAGGGGACACGGGTTCAAGCCCTGGTCCGGGAAGATCCCACATGCCACGGAGTAACTAAGCCCATGCGCCTCAACTACTGAGCCTGCGTTCTACAGCCCGAGAGCCACAACTACTGAGCCCACACGCCTACAGCCCGTGCTCCAGCAACAAGAGAAGCCTGCGCACTGCAAGGATGAGTAGCCCTCCACCCCCGCCACAATTAGAGAAAGCCCACGTGCAGCAACGAAGACCCAACACAGCCAAGAATAAATAAATAAACTAATTTAAAAAATAAAGAGGCATGTTATCACTAAATGCACACATACATGTACTTTTTATTTATTTTAGTCTTGGAGCTCTGCATGAGGTGCTAGGAACCCACAGTTTCCACAGGGACCAACCAGACAGCCTCTGGCTCTCATGGAGCTGGCAGTCCAGCTGGCTGTGCTCTGGGTTCCAGGGAAATTGCAGAGAAGTGGAATTCCCTCTCAACCTGCATGAAACCAGCAGGGCATTTCAGATAGGCATTAAGAAGCTTTTAGTCTTGGCCTCATCCAGTGAGAACGAGTAGTCTTTATTTTATAGGGATACTTTATTTTATAGGGAGGGGAAGGGGAGAAGGGATTTGCAGTTGGTGGAAGGAAGCCGTCACAACCTGGTGACTTAGCAAAATAACAAAGACATTTATCACTGCACTTATCCAGAACGGTTTGACCTGGTTTTTAGAAAAACAATAGGGCAGATGATCAACTTTTCAAAAATTAGTCAGCGTAGGAAAATCCTACTCAGTGGAAAGAATTAAAAATTTCACATATCTGTAAATCTATTAAACACTGAAACAATTTATAAAATAGATATAAAGTCATTAGTGGGGGGGAGGTCTATAAATTATATCAATTCAATACAATATTACATAGTCAATAAAAATATTTTTAATGGAATTATAGGGGTATATGTTCAGGAATATAATAGTAGGAAAAAATAGGATAGGAAACTGTATTCACTGTATGATACTAACTGGCTAATTCTAAGACATCCTATTTTATTAAATGTATTCATTCAATAAATATTTGTTGATACCTCCAAGATGTTAACAGTAGTTGCTTCTGGATAGTAGAACCAAAAGTAATTTTTTTAAGCTAATCTGAAGTTTTCAAAATTTCTACATTAAGTATATATTACTTTTATCAACATAAAAAACAATAAATGACACTCTTCCAGATACACAAAGTATCATGTCATACCATTTCGATTAGGCACATGCAGATATGTTTTTTAATTACAGAGCTTTCTCTCTGGGACTCCAGAGGTGATCTAAGCCCACCCCTCGCTCTACAGATGTGCCCCAATTTGCAGCATAACTGGACAAGGTTACACAACAAGCGCATGGCTGCACCAGGCTAGAACCCCACCCTCCTTAACCCATCCAGGCTCCACTTGCCACACCACTACTGCACAGGAGATGTCACTGTGCAGTAGTGTCCTTAAGCTGCTCTGCTGTCTCTGTGGCCACAGAGGGAGGTGGAGGGGGTAGGGGTGAAATGCAGAGATTCTCCTTCCAAATGTAAGAGTTAAACCTCTGACCAAAGACGGGACAATCAGAGGTAGCTTATCCAGTGAAATAAAATTGAAAAATAACGAAGTCACCTCATTCCACACTGGGTTGAGTTCATTATCGACTTTCTTTGTTTTCTTTTTCTCATCTGCAAATTAAAAATAAGAGATATCAATTAGAAATATTTACAGAGCCTGTACCATTCATCTGTTCATTCAAAGAACCTTTCCCTGAGGGCAAACGGTGTGCCTACATTTTACCTTCATCTGACTAGGGTGAGGGCTACCTGAACGAGTTTTCCAAACTGAACAGCATTTTTGGCCTAAAAACATTTTTCCCATCCCCAGACCGACAAGGAGCTGAGGGATGGGAGACTCAAAATCACAGAAATGCTGTGATCCTCTGTCTCTCCCTCAGCAAATCCTGCAGACCAAAGTCACCCAGGGCCTGTGCATCTCCCCAGCTTGTTGCAGAAAGAAGCCAACGAAGGTAACCTTTGACCCACAGGTATCCCATTTTATAAATGAGGATACTGAGACTCAAAGGAGTTGAGGAATGTGTCTGACCTCATATGCAGCAGTGGTGCCCTGACATAAACCTGGAATTTCAGCTCTGAAGCCCATGCTGCCTTTGCATGTGATAAGACCCCAACACAGCTTAAAGATTATGCTGGATTCCCTCTCACAGCCCTAATACAAGGTAATTCGTAGATGAACACTTTCTAGGACCAGCAGAGCATTGGGCATTTCCTTTACTCCTGGCTCATTGTTTCTGAAGACACAAGGTCTTCTTTCTCTGCATCTGAGACTGGACAGTACACCTACCCAGATGAGTAAATGTTTATCTAGCTAGTGCTTAAAGCTTTCTTGGAGCAAAGTCCAAAGAGCAGGGGCTTCTCCTGAATCCCTGAGGCCCCAGACACTTAACAAAATAAAAGCTAAGGGCTTCCCTGGTGGCGCAGTGGTTGAGAGTCCGCCTGCTGATGCAGGGGACATGGGTTCGTGCCCCGGTCCGGGAAGATCCCACACACCGTGGAGCAGCTGGGCCCGTGAGCCATGGCCGCTGAGCCTGTGCGTCCGGAGCCTGTGCTCCGCAGCGGGAGAGGCCACAACAGTGAGAGGCCCGCGTACCGAAAAAAAAAAAAAAAGCTAAGTTTCAGTACAAAAGGCTTTGTAAACCTTAGCTCACCTGTTTTCAGGGGGGAAAAAAAGTTTTTCTTCCTGTGTGTCTCTTCTACTATCACACAGAACACTCACAACACTCTGACACCAGATGTATTGGGCGGAGCATGTTCCCCCAACCAAGCAATTTTCTGCAACATCACCTGGGTGTTCTACAATTTAACTCAATCCTGACACTGTCTACCTGGAGTTAGCATCAGATCCCAGGGGTTAAGGGCTCGGTCCCACAAGACTGCCCCCACCCCCAGACACCAACAGCAAGTCCAGGTTGTCACCTGGGCTTCTAACCAATTGGCAATAAATCTGAGGTTCCTATGACCCCATCCTTGGGTTCAATTAATTTGCTAGAGCAGCTCACAGAACTCAGGAAAACTGTTACTTACATTTACCAGTTTATTATAGGACTGATAAACGGTATAGATGAACAGCCAGCTGAACAGATACATGGGGTGAGGCCTGAGAGGGTCCCAAGCACCATGGTTCTGTCACCATGGAGGTGGGGGTGCGTTGCCCTCCTGGTACATGGATGTGTTCACCCACCTGGAAGGTCTCTGAACCCCATACTTCTGGGATTTTTATGGAGGCTTCATCACGGAGCCATGATTAATTATTAACTCCATTTCCAGCCCTTCTCCCCACTCTAGACAAGTGGAGCTGGGGCTGAAAATCCCCAGCTTCTAATCATGGCTTCATCTTTCTGGTGACCAGCCCCCATCCAGGGGCCCACCCAGAGTGGCTTCATTGAACAAAAAATACTCCTAGTACTCTTATCCCTTAGGAAGTTACAAGGGTTTTAGGAGCTCTGTGCCAGGAAAAATGAGCGAGGGCGTGGGGTTGGGGGGAAGACATAGACCAACATATATTTTTTCTAGTATCTCACATCACCTAATCTCCTTCAAACCCCAGGAGGTATGTATAATCATTTTCATCCCCCTTTCACAGCTAAGGAAACTGAGAAGTCAAGTAACGAATTCAACGTCACCGAGTTAGTAAGTGGGGCAGAGCTAGGTTTTGGACCCAGGCAGTCTCACGTTGGTGGCCAAGCTTTGAAGCACTCCTCAGCTTCCCCTCTACTGCTGTGGAATGGAGAACGTAGTGGGTTTCGTTCAGCTGAACGTCACATTGCTAAGGCTCCCAGCACACGGCCAGCTGTGGGACTAGTCACCTCATTCTTCCACGACCTCAGCATAGCAAAGCTATGAGTCATCGCCCTCACTCTGCTAAGCATTAACTCCTCCACTTGAGTGGGCTCCCATCGCCCAACTGGCTTCCCTTTTTAAACTTCGGCAGGACTTGACTCATCAGCTCATGCCTGGACCTATCCTGACTCTGACTGTGGTCTTTCTATGCAGCCTCCAGAGCCCCTCACTGGATCAGATTCTGATGTCACCTAGAGGTGGTCCTGATTTCCCCTCTCACACTTCCATATTGACCCCACTCACTCTTCCCCTCGTCTGACAGAAACCTCTCAATCTTCCTCTCTGGTACAGTACCAGAAAGTGTGGGAGAAAAAGAGAAGCCCTGCAAAGGATGTTGAAATCGATGGAACTGGTCAAAATGGCTCCTATCCACAGCTGTAGCTGCTCCCTCTAAATAATGATCTACAGGTGTCAGGTTGTGCATTCTACTGCAGTGACTCTAAATCCTTACAATAAACCCGCAAGGTAAACATTCTCATCCTCATTTTATAGACAAGGTGGTTAACTGAGAAAAGCTGGTTAACTTGTCTAAGGTCACACAGCTAATAAAGAAACAGAGCCAGAATCTGTACCTACGTCTCCCTGGCTCCACAACCTGAGTGTGTGTTTGCTACCACACCAATGCCTCACTAGAAGCTGTCAGAAATGTTGAATAAAGAAGATGCATAGGGACTTCCCTGGTGGTGCAGTGGTTAAGAATCCACCTGCCAATGCATGGGACGGGGGTTCAAGCCCTGGTCCAGGAAGACCCCAGATGCCGCGGAGCAACTAAGCCTGTGCACCACAACTACTGAGCCCGTGTGCCACAACTACTGAAGCCCGCACGCCTAGAGCCCATGTTCCGCAAGAGAAGCCACCACAATGAGAAGCCCTAGCACCGCAACAAAGAGTAGCCCCTGCTCAATGCAACTAGAGAAAGCCGGCGTGCAGCAAGGAAGACCCAACGCAGCCAAAAATAAATGAATTTTTAAAAAATGTGCACACATTACATTTTATTGCCTTTTCTCACAGGTCAGCCAAAAAAAAGTACATAAATTCCTGTCTTATCAGCAGCCACAATGTCACACATTTATTCAATTATTCCACATCTTTTTTTAAAAAAGGCCTCAGTTGCAGGCACTAAACGTCAGATTAAACTACAGGAAACTCTTTCCCCTTCTCCACCTCCCCCAGTTCCCACCTCTGAAGTTATGAAAAGAACTGTTTCTGTCTACAGTAAGGAATTAAATAGTTTCAACCCAGAACATAACAATTGATTCAAATGCAGAATACACTCTGGACCATGATTCAAGGCATTCTTTGAGACATTTCCTGTTTTTTGATTAGCTACACTGGCTTCCCTCTCAGTTCTGTGAAGGTCACCATTGCAGTAATTAACCCGCTTGCCAACCTCCCAATAACATTTCCTAAGAACTGAACACGCACTCCTTGCCAAGCCACCATGCCCTCGTGCACAGAACCATTTCCTTTGCTGTTCACCTACAGTGTGAACTCTTATTGAAATAGTGAGAGAAACACCATGACTCCTAAGACCGGAATGGCACATCTGTGCTGAGGGGACCAGGGTGAATGTTAATCCTACGTCAACTTGGCTAGTCCATGGTGCCAGCTGTTTGGTCCAACAGTAGTCTAGATGTTGCTGCGAAGGTATTTTATAGATGTGGCTAACATTTGCAATCAACTGTCTTTAAGTAAAGCAGATTACTCTCTATAAGGTGGGTGGGCCTCATCCAAACAGCTGAAGGCCTTAAGAGGAATAACTGAGGTTTCCTAGCGAAGAAAGAATTCTGCCTCAAGACTGTATCAGAAGATCCTGCCCAAGTTTCCAGCCTGCTTGCCTGCCCTTTAGATTTCAGTCTCAAGACTACATCAACTCTTACCTGAATTTCCAGCCTACTTCTCTGCTGTTGGGCTGCACCCTGCAGGCCTACAAGGCCTGTGCTTGCCCAGCTTCAAAACCAAAGAAAGAGCCCGGAGCAAGCAACAGAGACATCAATGGTTTAATGGAAGGGGGGAGCTTACACCTCTGAAGCAAGGTCCTGGAGCGGCACCCCCACCATGCGCTGCAGATGGCAGGCAGGACGTGGCAGCAGTCTTCAGTCCCGGGAAGAAGGGGAGGTTACCACTTATAAAGGAATTGATGTCAGATGCGCTCATTAGTTACCAGGGAAACCAGCAGAGGGGCATGTCCTTCACGGCCCCTTTGATAAGAACAATCACCAGCTGGGGCCTGGGGCAAGTAAGTAGGAAGGTGAGTCAGGTGAGTAAGATACAGGTAAAGCAGGCACTGGTCGGGCAGGGGATGTAGAGAGAGCAAGAGAACAGCCATCTTGAGTGGCCTGACCATATACCTGCCCCAGAAATTTCAGTCTTGCCAGCCCCTACAATTGCATGAGCCCTCTCCCCCCTCTGTCTCTGTCTCTCTCCATTTATATGTACATATATATTATTGGTTCCAGAGAAACGGAACCAACTGGTAATACCAGGTGCCCGTGGAAGTAAGAACATCTACGAGGGTAACACATTTTACATACTTCCAAATACATACACACCATCTCACTGATCCTAAGAATGCTGCAAGGAGAAGACAGGTATTAGTCCAGCTCTTCTCACTGGACTTTCAAATCAGGGAACTCTCCATTTCCCTGAGCTGTTACCTCAGGGAGACATAAGGCTCAACCCCCAAGCTCAGAGTCCCTCTTGTGTGAACTGGTGAATTTAGACTGGATGATCTCTAAGTTTTCCTCCAGGTCCAATACGAAGTGCCCCCAAGTCCTGACTGGTTAGATTGCTGCGTCTTACTGAAATGGCCCCAGGAGAAACAGGGGTGCTACTTACAAAGCTTTCTTAAGTAACTCAGCTCTTTGGTACGCAAGGTAGATCAGCCATGCATCTAAACTTGACCTCCCATTCAGAAATACTTCTGCATCTTCTCTGGGTCCTGGATTATGCCCCCTTTGTTTTGAGAAACATTCACAGACATACACAAAGGCATCCACTATCTGGCTTAAAATTTCAGAGCCCCCTGAAGCCCTTCCACACATGGCTAACAGTTATTAAGTGCTCTGACCTAGTCACTGTTCCCAGCGCTTCCCATGACTGTCTCACTTAATCTTCACACCAACCCTAAGAGGTAAATTCTATTATGATCATCTCCAGTTACAGAGGAAGAACCCAAGACACAGAGAGGGTAAGCAACTTATCAGGAGTCACACAGCAAGTGAGTGGTAGAGCAAGGATTGAAACTCTAGAAGATACAGACACAGAGCAATTTCCAAAATTGGAGGATTAAGACCAGACTGTGACTTCTTCAAGGCTGGGACTGCATTATTAACATTGTTATCCCCCCCAGAGTCATTTCTCCATGATTTGAATGAAATGGACTTGATAAGCTCATAAGTATTATGACTAAAGTTGCTTCAATGATTAAGAAAATGAATACAAAGTGCTCAGCATAGGGCCCAGCATGTCGTAAGCACTAAACCAGCAGGAGCTAGTACATCAATATTATTTCCTCTTACGGCACCTGAGCAGCACCCAGTGTGGACTCCAGGAGGTTTCCCAGGCTGTGGAGCCCTCTCTGGAGGGCAGGGCCCCAGTGACTAAAGGAAGTGCCCAGGGGCCTGGGCACAGCCCTGGTGGAGCAATTCTGCCACGTGGCTCCATTCCAGGCCTCTGAGGCTCGCCAGAGGCAGCTGGCATGTGGGTAGTGCCTGCTCCTCCCTGGAAGTGAGCCTGGCAGCTACCAGCATCTAGAAGAACGTCCACAAGAACCAGGAAGCAGGGAAGGCTCCAGGAAGGGCCAGCAGGACACTACTCCGCCCTCAGGTGTTAGAGGGACTCATGAAGACAGGTGGCCCATCCAGGTCAACCTGGCTGAAGGAGTATCTCTATTTGCTTCCCAACCGGCTGCAGTAATGCTCCAGGAGATGTTGCCAAACCGGTTCTAAGAGAAAGGCATTTTGGCCAAATGGCAACTGGGACACAAAGCGAGGCTGTTTTGTAAATTTCTGAAACAGTCGCTGACGTTGCTGATTAAAGGAACGCCCAGACAAAAAGGCAGGCTGGGTTACCGCTCAGCGTTCTGTTCCCAGTGCCCCAGTGGCCTCTGGAGCCGCCCCTTCAGGCACACACACTCTTGAATCAAAACCAAATCCTCAGGGGAGCTGCGGTGAAGCCCAGTCAATCTGAACAACTCATACAGCATCTACTTCCTAAAAGCTGACCCTGGGGTGTGGTCACGTTCCAGCCCTGCCAACTGCCTGGGCTGCAGATGAAAGGATCCCAGGTCGGGCAGGCACCTGGATCGGCTCTCTCGGTGGAGAACTGAACACCAGCATCCGTTCTGTGCCGGACACTTGAAACACAT
This sequence comes from Delphinus delphis, assembly GCF_949987515.2. Taxonomy (NCBI): domain Eukaryota; kingdom Metazoa; phylum Chordata; class Mammalia; order Artiodactyla; family Delphinidae; genus Delphinus; species Delphinus delphis. Next base: position 33,195,735 of record NC_082698.1, on the reverse strand, counting down.
TCACGTCAAATCCTTATGCGGGAGTGTTGGGCTGCACCCCGCAGGCCTCCAAGGTCTGTGCTTGCCCAGCTTCAAGACCAAGGAAAGAGCCCAGAGTCAGCAACAGAGACATCAATGATTTAATGGAGGGGGGCACTTACACGTCTGAAGCAAGGTCCTGGAGCGACACCCCCACCATGTGCAGCGAACGATGGGTAGGACGCGGCGGCAGTCTTCGCTCCCGGGGAGGGGGCCCCGTGTGGTGGAGGAGAGATTACCAGTTATAGGGAATTGACATCAGGTGGGCTCATTAGTTACCAGGGAAACCAGCAGAGGGGCGCGTCCTTCATGCCCCTTTGATGAGAACAGTCACCAGCTGGGGCCTGGGGCAAGTACCTAGGAAGGTGAGTCAGGTGAGTAAGATACAGGAGAAGCAGGCATTGGTCGGGCAGGGGTTGTACAGAGAGCAAGAGAACAGCCATCTTGAGGGGCCTGACCACACACTTGGGGGTGGCTCTGGGTTTGTGAAAACCAGGGGTGGCCTGTCTGTATTGTATCTGTGGTATCTGGTTGCAGTGCCCCTCTACGTACCTGACCCCAGGGATATCTCGGAAGAGAGGTGGACCAAGATTGTAAGGGTTATACAGGGTATGTAGGGGTGAAGTACATGGTCAGGCAACTCAAGAAGGCTGTTCTCTTGTTCTCTGTACATCCCCTGCCCGACCAGTGCCTGCTTCTCCTATATCTTACTCACCTGACTCACCTTCCTACTTACTTGCCCCAGGCCCCAGCTGGTGATTGTTCTTATCAAAAGGTCCGTGAGGGGCGTGCCCCTCTGCGGGTTTGCCTGGTGACTAATAAGCCCACCTGACGTCAATTCCCCTATAACTGGTAATCTCCACCCCCTGCCCCCCACCCCAGTGAAGACTGCTACCATATCCTGCCCACCGTCCACCACACATGGTGGGGTGTTGCTCTAGGACCTTGCTTCAGACATGTAAGCTCCCCCCTCCATTAAACCATTGATGTCTCTGTTGCTGACTCCCTGCTCTTTCTTTGATCTTGAAGCTGGGCAAGCAGAGTCCTTTTAGGCCTGCAGGGTGCAGCCCAACAGGGAGGTACTAATATCCCCATTTTGCAGATGAGGAAACTGAGGTTCAGGGGTGTTAACTGACTTGCCCAAGATCACAAAGCTACTAACTGGCAGAGCTGAGCTTCAGCCCCATGCCTGCCTCATTTCCAAACCTGTGCTCTTCACCAGCACCTCAGGCTGAGGGTGCCAGGCAACCTGCCACATTTTCACCACTTACCAGCTGGGTGGCCTTGGGCACTGACTCCAGCTCTCCATACCTAGATTTCGTCATTAATAAACATGGCAACCTAATGCCCAGGAGTAATAGGTACCAAATTTGGGGCTCATGCCAGGCACTCTTCAAAGGGCTTTGTATGTTACCTGTTGCTATTATTGTCCTTATTTAAGCCCAATAGCACAATAAAATTAAGTCGTTTGTCCAGGCTCACCTGCTAGTAAGAAACAAAGCCATAATCTCGATGCAGGTGTTCTGGCTCCCAAGACTTAATCTCTGGTGACTCTGGCTAACACGTTTCTGAGACACAATCTGCCAGAGACTGAATTAAGACTGGTGCTCTGCAGATTCACTTCGGGCCCTGCTTGAGGAGATGACTTCCTGTTGTTTCAAGAGAGCCCCTCAAGGCCTCAGTGTTCTGGAAAAGGGGATGAAAAAGGTCACCTCGTAGGGTTGCATTGAGGATCAAAGGAGAGAGCGTGAGAGTGCCAGGACACAAGGGACATGCCTCTGTGTAGGATTCACATCAGAATCATAAACGGCCTCCATTAGCCAACATGAAGAGGATCCAGTTCCTCTGCCCTCCCTGACTCTAAGAGATTGTATCAAGAGGAAAGAGTCACAGAAAAGAACTTTGAAAATAAGCACAAAGCACTGAGTCAAAAGCTTGATAACTCCATCCTAACCCTCCTAGGCAACAATCTTAGCTGAGTGACGACTCAGCCTCAGATCCTGATATCCCATAATTAATCCTCTCTTTTAATGGGATTTTTGCCCTTGCCAGCAGTTTTGATCCACTACACTCAGCCCTCCTTCCTATGCTGAGAAGAGCTTTGGCCTTGGGGCTCTTGAGCAGAGCTGGGCTGGTCAGTTGCTGCAGGTATGAGGGAAAACTGGAGATCAGATAGTGTCTGTGGATGGCGGCTTGTTAGTGGGAGAGGATGGAGGGTAGACTTAATGCAAGAGAGATGCCAAGCACTGGGAAAGCCAGACACGCACGACGCAGTGGGAAAGTGCATGAGACAAAGAGTCTTGGTCTGGGGTTCGAGTCCTTGCCTCTTCCTGGTCACCCAGCTTTGGTCACTCTTGTCCTCTCTGAGACTCAAGGTGCTCATGTGTGAAATGAGTATAAACAATACATGTCCTGGACACCTGCTAGAGTTGTTCTGAAGAACAAACATGACCAAGCCCAGGAAAGGGCTTTCTGCACTGTAAGCGCCCTGGGAAGAAGCTCCTTCCTCAGGCCATGTCTGTCACACATGGGAGGCCACCGTAATGTGTCCAGCACACTGGGACAAACTGAAGGGCATTTGGAGCCCCAGACAAGACCCCTGAAGCCAGAGGTATCTGGCTTCAAGGCACCAGAGCCCCAGGCCCTGGCACTGGTCTGATCAGATGCCTTCAGGGCTGAATTTGGCCAGGGAAACAGAGCCTGGATTGTCAGGCTTAGGGAGCTAAGCCCCGAGCCCAGGTGCACTAATTACCCCAGGGTGGGTCAAATGCAGCCTCGCCACACAGGGGTGGGTGTTACAGCCTCAGGGTGGGCCTGTGTATCCCAGCTCCACCTGGAACCTAGTGTGGGGTCTTGAACAAAGCAACTCACTCTCCCCAAGACGTGGTCTCTTCAGCTGTAAAGTGAGGGACTTCATTTTTTTGGTGAGAAATAAATGAATGCATACATGTGAAGCTTTAGTGCAACGCTTCATAGCTAGAAAGTGCTCGTCATCAATATAACCTGCAAAATTTATGCCTCCTTTCCAGGAGTTTAAACTCATTGAACTCTGCATTCACTGAACTCTCGCTGGATCTACAGCTAGACTACAAGCTGCGTGCAGGCAGCGGCCACGTCTGGCTTGTTTCCCATCCAGCTTGCGGTGCTGAGCCCAAGGCCTGGCAAAGTACACTCTCGACCAAGATTTGTTAAATGAGTTTATGCCTGAGAGGACCAGTAGGAAGAAACAGCAGCAAAAAAGAGGATGGAAAGAGACAGGGACTGCCCGGGCAGTGAATTCCAACAATGAGGAGAGATAAGCAAAAAGAATGGGTTTTTTTTTTTTTTTCCTGTCTTTTTTTAAATAATGAAAGAGGGATAAGGGAAGGGATTTTTTTTATAATTGATAAGTTATGCTATTGGGATGAAAAGATGATGAAAGTAATAAACCAGAAAACTAAGGTAAGGGGAAGTGGAAACTCACCCTGCCATTCAAATATTAGGATGTTAATACTTTACATGTAATAAGTAAAGAGTTGTAGTCGCCACTAATAAAATGGCTCCCACTTGACTCTCCAGGAACTGATTCACTGCTAAGCTATGTCGGCTCTGAGCTTCTGAGTCACAGTGCGTCCTAAAGGCTTTCATACCCTGGGGAAACTCACCCCAGGAGGGCTGGGTTTTGTTTTTTCTTCTTCTTTTTTTAAAGTTCTTTTGTTCTTGGTACACAGTCTTCCTCTTTCAGACTGGGTCCAGATGCCCCTAGCACACGGAACAATTCAATCCGTTCAGAGAGGGGAGGAAGGGATCATAATTTGACTTGGTTGTTTTAGGCACATTTTTTTTTTCTCTGTAACCATGATGACCTCCAGGAAGACACACGGAGGCTCTGGAATCAAGAGTCCAGAGATGAATCCTCACCTGTCTCTGTCTCAGTTTCCTCATGCGTAAAGCCAGACTTCGAGAGGTGAGGTGGGAATAAACATCTATTTTTAGTCCAGGTACCTTAAAGACATCATCTCATTTGACTTTTACAATCTTCATGGGTAGGCCTTATACCCACTTCACAGCTAGGAAAACTGAGATTCAGAGAGGTTTCTTGTCGTTAATTAGACCAAAGCCCTAATGTCAAGGTCAGAGGTAGGCTAGGGCTCCCCTGCCTTCCAGCTTCCTTTGAGATGCAGCTTAATGAATCCCAAACAGCATGTGGAAGGAAACCCTGAAGTCCTAAATACTCAAGATCAGTTTTGTAGTTTGTGGTCACAGGGATCTGGTCTCATTTGGTCCTACGTGGTCCCCCTGGCCTCTGAGATCCTAAACTGAATGACTGAAGGGAGGAGCCAGAATCATTCATTCAACATTATTTATTGGTCATCTACTATTGGCCAGGCACTGAGCTAGGTGCTGGAGAAAGAGACATGGTCCCTGCCCTCATGAAGCTTCCAGTATGATTGAAGAGGCACACAAATCAAATAAGCCAGCAAATACATAACTACATGTTCCAATAGACGCCACAAAGGAGTATAGGATGTTAGGGGACAGAACTACAGGGCACCTGATCTAGGGCTACTCTGATCTCCCAGGATGTGCTGCTGGGAGAAGCAGGGTGACCTCTGGTTCCAGCCTTGGCCTGGGGAGCCCAGACCAACCGGAAGACCTGGTACTGCAGGGACAAGGCTATTTCCCACTTGCCTTCTGCTCTGCTATGACTCTCAGCACAACCTTGGCTGCACAGACCTCACAAGGCCAGGGCCCCACTGGTCAAGAGGCCACCAGGCTCTCAAGCCTGCTGCTGAGCCCCTGACAGGCAGGCTTCCGGTCCCAGGAGGGCTGCTTCATTGCTGGCCACTGAGGCTGCAGAAACACTGCAGGGATTCTCACTTTGAGTTAATGAGGCAAATGTGAGCCGAAAATCCAAGTCAACAGAGAGTTGCTAAGAATCTACCGTTTATATCCCTTAGGATGACTATTATCCCCAAACAAACAAACAAAAACCACAGAAAAAAACAAGTGGTGGCAAAGAAATTGGAACCCTTTTGCACTGTTGGGGGGAATGTAAAATAGTGCAGTCACGATGGAAAACAGTATGGTGGTATCTCAAAAAATTAAACATAGATTTACCAAATGATCCAACAATTCTACGTCTAGGTATAAACCTCAAAGAACTGAAAGCTGGGACTCAAACGATATTTGTACGCCCACGTTCACAGCATGATTCACAATAGCTAACAGGTGGAAGCAACTCAGGTCCATCAGTGGACGAATGTATAAACAAAATGTGGTATAGACATACTATGGAATATTATTTAGCCTTAAAAACGGAAGGGAATTCTGACACATGCCACAACATGGATAAAACTTGAAGACAGTCTGCCAAGTGAAATAAGCCTGTCACAAAAGAACCAATATTGCATGATTCCACTTGTACCAGGTACTTAAGAGTCATCAAACAGAGAGACAGAAAGTAGAACTGTACATTTAAAAATGATTTAAAAGGTAAATTTTATGCTATGTATATTACAGCACCATTTAAAAAAAACCCTGCTATATGCCTAGCTGAGAGGCTATCATGTGCTCTCACAGATGAATCAAACGTGGGCTCTGCCTTCAAGCCGCCTGTGCGCCACAGCTGAAGGGCATCCCATTTATTCATGTAAGCCTGGGCCACCCCTCAGACGTCCCCCAGGGTTCTGTATGTACCCCCAGCAGTGCGGAAGGAGTCAGGCATAAAAGGGGGAGGAAATGAGCATTTGCCACATAACTCCTACGCGCCAGGCACTGTGATAGTGTTTTATCACCGTTGATCCTTAAGAGTACCCTTGTGAGGTACATGTAATTCTCCCCATTTTATAGGCAAGGAAAGAAAAGCTCAGGAACATAGTTGCCCCAAAGATTTAGCTCCTAGTGATAAAGTCAGAAGTGAAACTCTGCTCAGTCCAAAGTTCATCCCCTTTCACGTAATGTGTTGATTACAAAGAAAGGGGGCTCCTTAAAGGAGGGGTAGGGGTGGGGTCAGATTACAGCTTAAAGATGGGAAGAAGCAGGTCTAATCCCCAAACTGGAGGGAGATAAACTGGATGGTTCACGTTCTCGGCCCTCCGAAGCTTACCTTGTGTAGGATCCACCTTGTCTGTCCCGGGATTCTGTATTCCTTGCCACAGCTGATTGGACCAGGGGTGAGACCAAAACTGAACCAATTGGAGTCTTGGTCTCAAGCATCTCAATTAAGAGACACAGATGCTGTAGCAGATGTGGAGTCAGGACCAAGTCATCTCCGTGGTAACCCAGAGCCCCATGCAAGCTGCTAACTGCAAGGGAGCAGCGGTAAGAGTCCCCACTAAGGCAGCCAATGTGCAGAGAGGAGACGGATGCAGTGCAGGGAAGGGCGGAGGCCTGAGGCACACAGTCCCCTGGGGAGCCAGAGCAAAGGCTTCCCTGCCCGACAGGTGAGACCCATGATTGTATTCTGGGAAATTTCTCTCTGACTTTAGGGGAAAAACTTGAGCAAACCCGAGTTCCTTGCAATTCAACAACTGCTGACATGACACTTTGTCCCTCAGGTGGGACAACTGGGTTGGGAGAGAAGGACCTTTTGTGAGTGAGATCACAGCTCAGCTTGGTTGAGGAAATGCTCCCCATTTGACCTTTGGGAGAATAGCAAAATGTGTCTTTGGTATCACTTTCTATTTCTGTGCCTCTCTTCTACCTCTTCCGGGGGCCTCCCTCTCCAGTCTCAGGTAGCTAATGCCCTCAGGCTGGCCTCTGGCAGAGACACCCCACCCAGCCCTGCAGGTATGCACAGGCTAAACACTCCCTAACCCTAACCCTCATGTCCTATTTTACAGACGAGAGTGAGGAAGGATGGCCCAACTGGCCTGCCCAGCAAGGTTTTCTTATTCATTTAATTCGATTGGGCTGCTTCCTTAGTATCTTTCACATTAGCTCCTGCCTTCTCATTCTAGCCCTGGAATGAGCTCCCTCTGCTGTGGAAAGCATTTGCCTCAACTAGTAAACCACCTAATTAGTCTACCTGACTAGAACTAATCTGTCCACAACGCAGCCTAGTGGCCCCCCAGTGATTTGTGAGTAAAGCGCAATCCCAATCACACCAGATTACTCTGTCAACCTCACCCCACAGGCCCGTGGCTCCCTGGCCTTTTTTGGTGCTGTTCCAAACCTAGAATGTCTTTGTTTTCATTACTTCTGTCAAATTTCCACTCATCCTTTAAGACCAACTCGAGGACACTTTGTCCATGGAGCTTTTCACGCTTCCATCTGCTTTTGCATTATAATTTTTGCATGTCTATTCTGGTTTGTAACTCATTCTTGTGTTCCAACCAGTTGCTTCCCTAGAAGACCTACCCATGTTATACGTATTTTTCTAGACTTGATTTCTGATATACTGTCTGGTACATTTTAGGGCTCCATAAAAGAAAACGTTATCGAATAGGGAAGGAAGTTTAGGAATTCCCATGTGCAATTTCACATGTGTATTCATTTAATCCTCAAACACCTCTGCGAGGTAAGAGGTGTTATTAAGAACTCTGAAGCTGAAGGTTTTAATTCATTAGCTCATGAGCACTTAGGAAGTTAAGAGGGGAGAACTGGGATCCTCATTCCTAGGGCTCCTCATTCCTAGGGCTCCCTGGCTCCAAAGCCCAGGGCTCCTAGGCTTTGCATCCTAATGCCTAAGGCCAAGTTAGCTGATAAGGCTTAAGGTGTCAGATGTCTAAGCAGCTGTTTCTGCGTGAAAACTCTGCTCAGACCCACTTGAAGCACACCCCTATTCAACAGAACAGCTGTTCAATAGAAATTACAAAGTAGGTAAGGTCACGGCTGCCGTATCACAGCAGATGCATTATGCCTTACAGACCACTGCACGTTTCATGTATGAATTTTCAACATAAAACTGGCAGCTTCACATCTTTCTTGTCAGGATCAAGAAAGCAAAAAGTAGCACGACACCGGTTTGCCCCTGGGTAGCAGGTGTTAGGCACTCAGCGTTAGAAATGTGTGAAGTGGCCCTTTGCCAAGCCTCATCCACAAAGCACCTGAGAGAATATTAAGCGTAATTCTTCCTGAAAGAAGGGAGAATGGCGGACTTCTGATGGTCCCTTTCAGGACCAAGAATCAATGACTTTATTGAGCTAAGAGGTCTCAAATCTCTTGCCAGGGCATTGTTTCTAGGGTCAACCTTTAAAAGGTATATTCAACATCAGTGACATGTTAGATGCGGCAGAGGATATAAAAACCCCATGCCTTCTTGGCCGAGCCAGAGACTCACCAGTAAACCCAAACCAGACAAAGACCAGAGCCCCTGAACATGCCTTGAGGGCATGCAGTTAAGATCTGTCGTGGAGGAGGAAAACAAGTCACACTGATTGACTTTTAAAAGGCAACTGTGGGACTTCCCTGGTGGAGCAGTGGTTAAGAATCCGCCTGCCAATGCAGGGGACACAGGTTCAAGCCCTGGTCCGGGAAGATCCCACATACTGCGGAGCTGCTAAGCCCATGTGCCACAACTACTGAGCCTGCGCTCTAGAGGCCGCGAGCCACAACTACTGAGCCCATGTGCCACAACTACTGAAGCCTGCGCGCCTAGAGCCCGTGCTCCGCAAGAAGAGAAGCCACCGCAATGAGAAGCCCACGCACCACAACGAAGAGTAGACCCCGCTCGCCGCAACTAGAGAAAGCCCGCACGCAGCAACGAAGACCCAACGCAGCCCAAGATAAATAAATTAATTAATTAAAACAAAACAAAACAAAGTCTTCACGTTGAGAGAGGCCTCAGAAGTCTGTCTAATCTAATCTCAGCTAGATTCAGTCTCACAACCTGGCTGTCTGCGTGAAACTCAAGGGAAAATGGCCACCTCTGGCTGGCAGGCACTCTGATCTTAAGATTCAGAGCTGGTTCTCGGAACCTGGTGAACCCAAAGAACATGAAAAATCAAGTGGGTTTTGTGGTTTCCATAATCTCCTTCTGCACTGCTAAGTATCCATGACATCCACACCACAGGGACTCCAGTAACCCCCAAATCCTCCTGGTTCATACTAGGTCCTAAGAAGTTCAGTCTCAGAAGGGGACTGTACACGAGAGACTGAGGTCAACTCTAAACCAGTTGGTTGTCAGTACAGCACATTCCCAACTACAGTCTAACAGGGGGCCTCACTGTCTATACAGGTATCACCATTAACACTCCCATCACTTGGCCATTCTTCCCACCATCCTACCGCTTGAGAAGTGTTGCTTACTGCCTGACCTTGCTGTTTTATGTACTCAAGAGGCAAAATTGTACACATTTCAGTAAATTCAGGGGCTTTCTTCGGTGCTGCCTTGATCCTCTGTTAGGGCTTTTTACATCCTACTCTCCCCACTCTCCCCCACGCCACCCTGTGAAGTGCATCCAGCTTTGCTCCATTCCCACTGATGGATATATGGTGGTATCAGTATCCTCAGTTCTGTCAGAACTTAATGTTAGCGAATTCCCTGGTGGAGCAGTGGTTAAGAATCTGCCTGCCAATGCAGGGTGCACGGGTTTGAGCCCTGGTCCGGGAAGATCCCACATGCCGTGGAGCAACTAAGCCCATGCACCACAACTACTGAGCCCGCGAGCCACAACTACTGAAGCCAGCGCGCCTAGAGCCCATGCTCCGCAACAAAGAGAAGCCACCGCAGTGAGAAGCCCGCGCGCAATGAAGAGTAGCCCCCGCTCACCACAACTAGAGAAAAGCCCACATGCAACAACAAAGACACAATGCAGCCAAAAATAAAAAACAGTAAAAGAAAAAAAAAAAGAACAATGTTACTTAATCTTACCCAGTACTCAAAATTGGAAGGCACTCCTGGAAAGGGTTTGCCATCACCAGTGTTTTAAACCATTGGAATAGATTGAAAGCAAGAAAAATGCTATATTCATTACTATATCTGCTTTAGTGCCTAAGGCAATGCCTTCCATACCTTGCTGAGAGCAGTTATTCAGTACATGGAACTGTAAAATTATAAAACCTTAAAGCTGGAAGAAATCTCAAGATCAGTTCCCATGATTCCACAGCTGAGAAATTTGAGACTTGGGTGATTAAATCTGGGTCATCGGCTACTTTGTCAACGTTAGCCAGAGTCCAGATGTTCCTACTTTAAGTTGAGTTGTTTCTTCCATCGGGTTGCTTATCAGATGAATGAATGAATGAATGACTTTACTGCTCAACTGATACTATGAAAGGAGACTGGAAAACAGACTGAAGTTAAATAACCTAGCAAAAGTAATGGTTTAGATAGCCTATATTTGCCCACCTTAACTGAAGTTTTTCACTTTCAGTTGAGTGTTTATGTCCATAGCTAAGGCAGACATACTTTTAGTCATTTAAGTTTGACCAATGCATATACACTCCAGACAAATAACAAGTCAGATTTCAATATAGTGTTAAATTTTAATTTCATTATAATCTATATGACTTGCCCCATGACATCACCAGATTGAACGTGTCTTTACATGTCAATGGTGAAGGAAACAAACTTTTCATGTTATGTCTCTATTATGTAGCTGCTTCAAGAAAAAAAAATTATAAAACCACAGTGAGATATCACCTCACACCTGTCACTATGGTTATTATCAAAAAGGCAAGAAATAACAAGTGTTGGTGAGGATGTAAAGAAAAGGGAACCCTCATACATTGTTGGTGGGGATGTGAATAAATGCAGCCACTATGAAAAACAGTATAGAGATTCCTCAAAAAATTAAGAATAGAACTACCATATGATTCAGCTATCCCACTTCTGGCATTTATCTAAAGAACACAAAAACACTAATTTGAAAAGATATGTGCACCCCTACGTTCATTGCAGCATTATTTACAATAGCCAAGGTATGGAAATAACCTAAGTGCCCATCAATGGATGAATGGATAAAGAAGATATGGTATATATATGCAATGGAAATACTACTCCGAAATAAAAAAAGGGGAAATCTTGCCATTGCAACAACATGGATAGACCTTGAGGTTATTATGCTAAATGAAATAAGTCAGATAGAGGAAGACAAATGCCATATGATTTCTCTCATATGTGGAATATAAAGAACAAACAAACAAAAAACAAATGAACAAACCAAAACGAAACAAAAACAAACCTGCAGATACAGAGAACAGAGTAGTGGTAACCAGATGGGAAAGAATGGGGAGGAAGGCAAAATGTGTAAAGGGGATCGACTGTGTGGTGAAGAATGGAAACTAAGTTTTTGGTGATGAGCATGTTGTAATGTATACAGAAGTCGAAATATAATGTTGTACACATGCAACTTATAAAATGTTATAAACCAATGTTACTGCAATAAAAAAATAAATTTAAAAATAAAATTAAAAAGAGAAAAATATTTTTAAAAGAATACATGCAAATGAACTCTGACATAACATGACTACATGATATTCACTAACCAGATTCTCAAACTACATTGTCCTTTAAGAATCCAACTTCCAGATCTTTTTTTTTTTTTAACTAAACAATCATTTGGCAGCTTTGGGTTTCATTTCTGGCATTTTCCTGCTCATCTCAGAGGGAGAGGTTTAAGGAAAGAAACAGATAAAATTGACAAAAGAAAGGAGAAAGGCACAGATTACTCAGAAACCATAAGGGAGAAGTAGTCAGGTTCCTGGAGGAAGAGAGAGTGTGCTGAGGTGTGGTCAGGAACCACATACCCATCAAGGCTCCCACTTTTTCTGCCCTCCCCTCTCACTCCCTCTCATTCCTCCTGCCAAGGAGTGAGCTGGCAATCTTACCAATGACCTTGGACAAACAGAAAATGATAAAGCTCCTAAATTCAGCTTTAGCCACACCACTCCAGCCAAAACTAGAAACACCTACAATGGCTGGGAGTGTGCCATCACTCCAACCGCTCCTGTTCCCTCCACTGCAATCAAATGTCCCGAAAAATAACCTGTTGGAATTACAATACGCCTTGTAAAGATGGTCTAGTCTAAACGCCCTCACCTGTTTTGCACAAAAGAAAACTGACATCCAGAGAAATGAGGTCACATGCCCAAAGTCATTCAGCAAGTCCAAACTAGATGCCCAAAACTTCAGACTTGCATTGTTCCGAGCTCATTTAAAGCAATTTAAAAGCTGCCAAACATGCAACGAACAAACAAAAAAACAAAACATCCCAACTTTGGAGAGATGAAGAACAATTACAAAAAGGCACAAATTAACATGAAAACAAACCAAACTAATAACTTTACTCCACCTCCCAGAAGCCCAGTGACGATAAAAGCAGCAGGGGTCTGTTTAACGGAGTAATGATACCTGGAACAACTTAATTGTGCTTTTTCCTCCTTTACCCATTTCTCACAAGCAGAGGAAATAAAAAGTGCATACAAGACTGCTGAAACTCTTAATCTGAACCAACATAGACCTTTTTGATACTTGAAATTTGGTACATCTTTCCCTCCAGGGGCTTATAGAAATCACATTATTAGAGTTAAAACATCAGGTCATTCAATGGGTCTCAAAGCCCTGGGGAAAATGCCTTCCACAGAAATCCATCCTCTCCCCTGACCTGCACAGGCAACAAACTCCAGCTAAAGCCGCAGAGGATTTGATCATTCGCAGACTTTCAAAGAATGGGACCCAAGAAACTACCATTCCAAAACAGGACTGGAGAAAAAGAAGAAAACTTGTCCTTACCCTTAAAAATAACAGAAACAATAGGATCCGGTTTCCCAAATTTCGTTTTAGGGATATTGCTGGCAGATTCAACAATCACTCGAAGCATGGCTCTCAATGGGCAGAAACCAAATTTCAGCAACGAAGTTAAGAAGACACGGGCTCTGGAGCTCGCGGCCGCGCCGCCCGGGAGAGAAGGCGGGGGAAGACTTCTCCAGCGAAGAGGAAAGGAGGAGAGGCGATGGGTGGGTCCCTGACGGATTACTGTATTTACTGAAGGTTACGTGTAAACTGATACCCAAATGCCCGAGCCTCCGCAGCGCCGCAGGCACCCACTTAAGAATTCGGGAAATGTGGGAGTGAAAAGGACAAAACCTCAGCTAAAAATAATTAGGGCAGCAAATGAAACTGAAAAGGATTTGTAGCTAATAAATGTGGACAGGTCAAGAGACCACTAAGACGCTGCAGCTAAGAGCAACAAATTTGTGAAGCCCAATTAATTGGATTTCTGTTACCCCTTCCATTCTTTGCTGAGCTTCGTGGAGTTTTAAAACTTTACTGCGTCATTTAAAATTTTCTTTTTACTTTTGCCATTTCTTCTCTCCTGCTGTTGAACTCACCCACGCAGCAACAAGTTAGAGAACAATTTGTTTTTAATCAGTTAAAGGGTGCCCCCTATTGTATGGCAGAGAAATAACTGAGTTTATTTCAAGCAAGCCCAATCCGGAGGTGGTGATCGCGGTTTACAAAATCAGTGTCCTGGGAGCTGATCGTTTTCAGTCACAAAAGGATTCGCCATAGGACTTCTTTAAAAATCCTTACGAGGTGAGAGCTGGTGACCGAAGTTTTCCTGGTCCATCAAAAGCTGCTAGCCGTCTTTAGTGAAAATGGAGTTCTCCACTCTTTCAGGATCTAGACCCCAGCAGTGTCTTCCTTTCCTTTGTTAAAGAAAAAGGTATTCGATGACACTTGTTGAAGTGGGTAAGGAAGACTTTATTCAAGGGGAAGGACTCTTTCAGTGTAGGAGGGAATTTGGACTCAACTCTGAATAGGGCATGGACAAGGGGGAATTTATAGCCAGGGAGCAGGTTGGGGGTCAGTGAATGGAAATTACCAGAAGAAAGTATTAGGGGGGAAAAGGGGATTCTGGCTCAACCGACCTAACAGGATTCTTACTGAACATAGGTCAGGGTGACGAGACATTACCTGGGTGATGGTGGAGAACGAGGCACCCCACAAGATACAGAGTGATCAGATATGGAGGGAGGGGAGTTCTGGTTAAACTGACTCAGCAAGGTTCTCGCTAAAACTAAATTTTACAAGGAAATACACAGATGGGCCTAGGAGAAAGTTCAGGAGCTTGACTAAAGTTTGGCCAAGGAAAAGGTCTTTATGGCCTAGAGGGTGTGTTAGGTGGTGTAGCCTGGTGATTAAGATCACTAGAAGAGGCCTGGGGATAGTAGTCAGCCAGACCTGCGTGTGGGTCCCTGATTCGTCACTCTTGAGCTATGTCACCTTACAAGTTGGTAAATCCCTCTCTTCTGCAGTTATCTCATCCGTAAAATGAAGGTGAAGATTGTCATAAGGTCAAGGTCTAAGTGCGGGGGCCTGGCAAAAAGCACATAGTAAATTCCACACATCTACAACCAGAAGTTCATCCTTATTCACGGCATTTCATAGCATTTCCGTTAATGCAAATTGGGTTTACATTAGGATCTCATTGTGTTTCAGAAGAAAAGGCTGAAACTAAGAATGAAAAAACGTAGGACTTCCTTTTGCTTCTGAACACACAACCAACCGAGAAGACCCACCTGTAAGCAAACACTTCAAGTGCACTGAAAAAGACCCACCTGCAGGAATTCTTCTGTCTCAGTGAATTTCTCAATGGCTTATATAAAGAACCAATAAACCCAATGTCATATACATTATTGTATTTAGTGGACATGTAGACTAAATACAGTATATATTTTAGTGGAATATAGACAACATTATGTTTGTTTGTATTTTGGAGCTGGTTTTTATTTCTCCCTTTCATTGTTAAATATATTTACAGAAAAATGCATACAAATAAATGTGACAGTTTAATGAGCAAACATCAAGGTCAAGGCAGAGACCATTGCCAGCACTCCAGAAGTCCCTCACATGTCCCATCACAGCCACCTCCTTCCCCCCACAGGTAACCATTTTCCTGATTTTTATAGTAATATTTTCTGTGCTTCTTTTTATAGTTTTTAATCCCCCAAATAGTTTGACTTGCTTGATTATGATCATATGAATTATTTTATACATTATGAACATTATCTACATGTATTTGTACCTATGTGTATACACATATTCACATAGTATGAATTCTTTGACATATTATGACCTTTATAGACATGGACTATAAGTGTGAATTCTTTTGTGTTTGGCTTCTTTTTTTTTTCAACATTATATTGTGAGATTCATCCATATAACTTTGTTTCCTCGCATTTCTCTATGGCATTCCGTTGCATGAGTGTACCACATTTTACTAATTACTCCACTGTTGATACACATGTGGATTATTCAGTTTGGGGCTATTACAAAAAGGGCTACTCTGAACATGCTTGTACATGTTTCCTGGTACAAATGTGCATGAGCGCATTTTGGGTCTAACCTGTGACTGCAATTGCTGGATCAAAGGGTATATGAATATTTTCAAAATTGCTAGGTAATTCAAAATTGTTTTCCACGGTGATTGTACCGTTTACACTCCCACCAACAGTGTATGAGACTTCCCGTTCATACATTTGGCAACCCGTATGGTGAGTATGTAATATTTCATTGGAGCTTTAATTTGCATTTTTCAGATTACGAATGAGGTTTCATACCTTTTCATATTTACATTTCCTCATTTATGACATGCCTATTCAAATATTTTGTGGATTTTTCTATTGGGTACTCCGTGTTTTTCTTACTCATTTGCAGGAGCTGTTTATGTGTTCTGAATACTGGTGCTTTGTGGCTTGTAATTTTAATATTATTGAATTTATCAATATTTCCTTTATTGGACTTCCCTGGTGGCGCAGTGATTAAGAATCCTCCTGCCAACGCAGGGGACATGGGTTCGAGCTCTGGTCCGGGAAGATTCCACGTGCCGTGGAGCAACTAACCCCGTGCGCCACAACTACTGAGCCTGTGCTCTAGAGCCCACAAGCCACAACTACTGATCCCACGAGCCACAACTACTGAAGCCCACATGCCTAGAGCCTGTGCTCCACAACAAGAGAAGCCACTGCAATGAGAAGCCCGCACATCACAACGAAGAGTAGTCCCCGCTCACCGCAACTAGAAAAAGCCCGCGAGCAGCAACAAAGACCCAATGCAGCCAAAAATAAATTAATTAATTAATTAAAAACAATATTTCCTTTATGGTTAGTATATTTTTCTTTCTTTCTTTCTTTTTTGGCTGCACCACAAGGCTTGCAGGATCCTAGTTCCCCAACTAGGGATTGAACCAACCTTGGGCCATGGCAGTGAAAACACTGAGTCCTAATCACTGGACAACCAGGGAACTCCCAGTACATTTTTCACATTGAGAAATGCTTTCTACTCTGAGATGTGAAGATACTCTTCAGTATTATCTTCCAGAAGCACTTTGTTTCATCTTGCACACTAAGATTTATACTCCACCTGTAATTGACTATGTGTCATGTATGGTTAGAGGTCACGTTTCATTTTTTCCCACATGGATATTCAATTGACCCAGTACCATTTATTGAAAAGTTTGTCCTTTTCCCAAACCTAGGTCATGTATCAGGTTTGTAGATGTGTGTGGGTCTGTTTCTGTGCTCTCTCTTCTGTTCCAGTCTCTGCACCAAGACCACTGTGTCTTAATATAGCCTTATAAAAATTTCATAATAAGATTTTATCCTCCCATCTTGTTCTTCAAATATCTTGGCTCTTCTTGCATTTTTTTTTTTTTTTTTTTTTTTGCAGTACGCGGGACTCTCACTGTTGTGGCCTCTCCCGTTGCGGAGCAACAGGCTCCGGACGCGCAGGGTCAGCGGCCATGGCTCACGGGCCCAGCCGCTCCGCGGCATGTGAGATCTTCCCCGGACTGGGGCACACCTGCATCGGCAGGTGGACTCTCAACCACTGTGCCACCAGGGAAGCCCTCTTCTTGCATTTTAATAGACATATTAGGATCAGCTTATCACGTTTCAAATATTTTAAAAATCTGTTGGAATTTTGTCTTAAATTGCATTAAATTTATAGATCAATTTTGGGGGGAACTGATGTCATTGTAAGTATTTCAATTCAATAATAGACTATATCACTTAATCTACTTAGACTTTCTAAACATCTCTCAGTAAAATTTTATAATTTATAAAGGCCTTGAACATTTTTTTTAGATATGTTGGAACTTATTTCTTTCAGCTTTCAAATATATAAAAAACAAAAAAAATAGTACAATTAACACCTCTATGCCCATTATCTAGATTTGACAACTATTAACATTTTGCCATGATCATGTTATCTATCTATCTAGATTTTTAAAATAAAATTATTTTAAAGTAATTATAGACATCATGAAATTTCACTCTTAAATGCTAAAGACTACACCTTGTAAGAGTGACATTCGCCTACAATATTACAATCACATGACCACATCTGTGTGTATTCAGATTATCTAATTATGTTAATAACAAATTATACTAAATATCATTTTTCATTTTTTGTATATTTTTAAATTAGGACCCAATCAAGATTCATGCATTGCCTCTGTGCATTTAGCTGGAGAAATCTGACCAATAAGGTAACTGACTTACAGTTCCCAGGTTCTACAGGTTTTCAGAGGCCCAATAAAATATATGAAGCCAAAAATACAATAAACTGATACAAAATATAATGAAATTAATGCATTGAGAAGTGATACCATATCACTTCTATGATATTCTTCCCAAACATCCATAACCCCAGTCTACAAATGCAAAAACAGGGAATTCCCTGGTGGTCCAGTGGTTAGGACTCGGCGCTTTCAGTTCGGGGGCCTGGGTTCGATCCCTGGTTGAGGAACTAAGATCTCACAAGCCGTGCAGTGTGGCTGAAAAACAAAAATGAGAACGTAGACAAAACCAGGTTGAGAGACATTCTACAAAATACCTGGTAAGTACTCTTCAAAAGTGTCAAGGTCATAAAAATAAGGAAAGATTGAGAAACTGTCACAGACTGAAAGAGACAAAGGAGACATGGGAACTAAATGCAAGATTGTATCCTGGATCAGCTGCTGGGACAGAGAAAGGACGTTAGTGGAAAAAGTGGAAAAATACCAAAGTCTGAGCTTTAGTTAATAGTATTGTGCCTATATTAATTTCTTAGTTTTGATAGATGTACCATGAGTATGTAAGATGTTAATATGAGGGGAACCTGAATGAAGGGCACGAGGGAACTCTGTATGCTTTGCAACTTTTCTGTAAATCTAAAATTATTTCAAAATAAAATGTTAAGAAATAAAATTAAATAAATTTGTAAATACTGGCTTAGAAGTATAAAAAAGAAGCCTTCAAAATTGAAACAATAATTATTTCATTAAAAGTGTATGGACAGGGCTTCCCTGGTGGCGCAGTGGTCAAGAATCTGCCTGCCAATTCAGGGGACATGGGTTTGAGCCCTGGTCCGGGAAAATCCCACATGCCGCAGAGCAACTAAGCCCATGCACCACAACTACTGAGCCTGCGCTCTAGAGCCTGTGAGCCACAACTACTGAGCTCGCATGCTACAACTACTGAAGCCCGCACACTGAGAGCCTGTGCTCCACAACAAGAGAAGCCACCACAGTGAGAAGCCCGCGCACCGCAACAGAGAGTAGCCCCCGCTCGCCGCCACTAGAGAAAGCCTGAGCACAAAGCAACAAAGACCCAACACGGCCAGAAATAAATAAAAAATAAATAAATAATTTTTTAAAAAGTGTATGGGCAAAACAAAATGCCTGTTTCATTAATTGGTAAGTTTTTAGTATTCATAAAATTTTCATCTCAGTTGAAAAGAAATTGTAGTTAGATTTTCACACTATAAAAGAATTTCTGAGGATGCATAATAACCACCAAGAAATCACAACCTATCATAAGTTCATTAATCATAACCCCAAATTTTCAACAATGTAATTATGAAAAATCCTTTCAAGGTTTTTACAGATATATATATATATATATATATATATATATTTTTTTTTAATGCAGCATAAGGTACCTTTGAGTATTTTGATGTAATATATCCAAAAGCAGGATTCTGTTAAATTGTTAAGTAAGCCCTGAAACAGATTAACTTTCCAATTCCTAGCATTTCTTGGAGTCTTCTATTTGGCACTGATTTATATAACTTTGAATAAACACAGGCAGGAGACAATGAGCTAACCAGTAAAAGTAGAACCTAGTAAAAGGACCAGTCCTCCTCTCAACAAGCTTGCAATGGCTTTGCTGTGGAAGGAAACACTATTTTATTTATTTATTTATTTATTTGGCTGCACCGAGTCTTAGTTGCGGCATGCGGGACCTTTTAGTCGCAGCATGCGGAATCTTTAGTTGTGGCATGCAGGGTCTTTTCTTAGTTACGGCACGTGGGATCTTTAGTTGCGGCATGCGAACTCTTAGTTGGGGCATGTGGGATCTAGTTCCCTGACCAGGGACCGAACCTGGGCCCCCTGCATTGGGGGAGCAGAGCCTTAGCCTCTGGACCACCAGGGAAGCCCTGGAAGGAAACACTATTATCCTCATCTTCAGAAATAAATATTTGAGGAGAAGGAGGTTAGGATACTTGGAAAGTAGTAACTTAAAGTTAAGGGGTAGAAAAGTTGGTGGCCAAGGGGCGTGGCCTAGCCTCAGATCTTCTCTCCTGACATCAGGAAATGCTGCGAAGCAAGGTCATGAGCGTTGAGGCTCAGATTCCAGGGAGAGCCAGGAGCTGTGTTTCACTGGGTACTAAGAGGGAAGGAGGAGCTTTAAGACCTGAGCCCAGTGGGAGACAGTGGCAGAAGTAAGGTGGCTGGTGTTTGGAGAAGGGAGGAGGTGCTCAGAGGCTGCCAGTCAGACTGACTTTACATCAACCTGTCTGTAGAGTGTGTGTGTATGCACGTGTGCGTGTGCGTGTGTGTGTGTGTGTGTGTGTGTGTGTGTGTGTGTTGGGAGTTGCATGGAGAAGATTCAGTGGTGGGAACATGAACTTGTTCTTCAGAGACTGCAGAGCTGCACACAAAGGCAATGCATGTATGCTCACACACCATCACAACCAGCACCTGCACCATCCAGCCTTACTCTCTTCCTGCCACCTCTGGTGCAACAACAGAGTCCCGGAGCCCAGTTCAGCAGGCTGCTCCTGTCTCAAGGGCTTTATTTTTATAACTGGATTGGTCCTAACAACAACCCTATGATGTAGGCCCTATAATAACCTCCACTTCATGAGCGTAGGAAACTGAGACACAAAAAGATTAGGTAAATTGTTCAGGTTATAGCTAATAAATGGAAGAGCTGGGATCCAAACCAGGTAGTTTGGTTGTGAATTTTCCTGCTACACTCTATTGGAATGTATCCCTTACAACATGCTTTGCAGCCTCCACACACCCTGGAGACAAATACACCAGCCTGGGTGCATCATAACCAGAGCCCTGGTTACTATCTGTCTCAAGGACTTTGAGCTCTCCAGCTTCCTGTGCCAAGAATGTAACAGTGTCAGTCTCTGGTGGCTACTGGAGTTATCTCTGTACCCTGTGAGCCTGGGAAGGGGCTAACCCCTCAGTTTCTCCATGCCAGTGGCCTCTGTTTCTTTTTCTTTTTCTTTTTCTTTTGGCTGCACCGGCGCAGCATGCAGGGTCTTAGTTCCCCAACGAGGGATCAAACCTGTGCCCCCTGCAGTGGAAGAGTGGGGTCTTAACCACTGGACCTCCAGGGAAGTCCCTGGTGGCCTCTCTTTGGACAGTCCTTATTTTTTTCCTGGATACACACTCACTAGTATTATAGTTGAAGACAGGGAAGGAGAAGAAAAGGATGGGAGATCTCCCTTCAGCTTTGTTCAAATATAAAAAGCTAACAGGGCCTGTTTTCCTCATACAATCAGCTTTTAGATATAAATGTGTAAGATTCCAATCAACACTGTAAGAAAAACACTTAAGGAAAAATATTTCCTCCTGGAAAAATCAAGGAAGAGTAAGAGTTAGAGTTAAGAGTAAATTCACACAGGATGATCAAACATTTATTCATTAATAATATGTCCATTTGTTCAACAAATATTTGAGAGTCTACAAGTACCATGGGTCAGCTGTTGGGGCTTCAGCCAAGAATAAGCCAAAGTTCAGACCTGATGGAGCTCCCAGCTGGTGGAGACCATATGCCGGGTCTCACATGTCTATCGTCCACTGCTTTCCACAACTCTGGGAGCTAGGACTCCTGGACTCATTTTACAGCTGATGAAATTGAGGCTCAGAAGAGTTAAAAACTTGAGCCAAGATTCAAACCCAATGTCTTCTGAGCCCTACTCCTTTTCCAACTGGCCCTCAAATGAGAGCACACATTCTGCTCTTTCATTATCCTCACCTTTTTCATCAAGCAAACTCATACATTGATCTAGGTGAGTGGCCTTGTGCCTACACTGAGGCAAAAGGGATAGAGACAGAGGAATATTTAAGGGAGAGGAGAGACTTAGCAAAAAATCTAGACATGAGGAACAAAGTAAGAGGGGTGGCCAAGAGGATTTAGTGGAAGAGAAATGAAGACAGATTCATAATATCTTATTCCAATTCCAGTTTCACAGAATCCTAGATATTACCTAACAGCAATTTTCAAATTGGCACACACAGAGGGTCCATTGTTAAGATCTTTTTGCTGAAACGCTTCTTTAAGAATTATTTCAGTTGATAACTAAAGTGCTTTTTAGAGCTAAAATACTATTTTTTAGTAGTTTAATTATAGGGTTTTGCATAATGGTGGACGCTATTTTAAAATAACTTAATATATAGTATATTTAAATTTCATGCTTTTAAAAAGTGCCTGACAGTGACTAAGTCTACAGGGGGGGAAGGAGGGGATAAAATATTTCATAACATTTGGCATCATTATATTATCATTATTCAAGGCCATTGGAGGAGCTAAATATAAGACAGGAATGAACCTGACCTTCTCCAAGTAAGTGTTAACTTACTTGAGCATATTTTCTAAAATAAACCCACAAAAAATGGAATGGAGAAAAGTGGGATCCTCTTAAGCCTGGTATTCACTTTTATGGAAACAACAATTCCTATCAAAATGTTTGATAAACAAATGTTTCCCAGTCATTCTTCTGTAAGAATCTTGATTCATTCAGGCTCACGTGCATCTATTCAGCAAACATTTACTGAAAGTCTACATGGTGCCAGGTATGATGCTAACTACAAAGACGAATAAGACACATTTCCTCTCTGCAAGAAGCTCACAGGAAATCGCAGCACAATGGAGTGAGCACCATGCTAGAGGAGCAGGTGTTAACAGGGCAGGGTGGGCAAGCAGGGTAGGCTCCTGGAGGAGGTGACAGCTGGACTGAGAATTAGTGGTTGGACTGATGTCTGTGTGTGTGTGTGTGTGTGTGTGTGTGTGAGAGAGAGAGAGAGAGAGAGAGAGAGATCTGAAACACAGATGAATAAACATGGTGAGCAATGGGAACCTCAAGCCATTTGATGTGGGTGGGAGATCATGTGCGAGGGTAAACAGTCAAGCAGTGAGCCTAGGCAGGCAGGCAGACCCCAGCTCAGAGAGCCTCATCTGCTCTGTTAATAACAACTAACATCTACCACGTGCTTACTACATGCCAGATGCTATTCTAAGCATTTTATTTTGTCTCATTTAATCCTTCCACTTCCCTGTGCTGTGAAGTAAGCACTATTTCACCATCCCCATTTTACAGATGAGGAAACTGAGGCCTAATTTGGTTAAGTAGTTTGCCCAGTTCTCACAGCAAGCGGAGCTGGGATCTGAACACAGGTAGTCTTCCTCTAGAGTTCATGCTCTTTTTTTTTGGCCAGGCCTCACAGCTTGTGGGATCTTAGTTTCCCGACCAGGGATTGAACTCATGTCCCCCTGCAGTGGAAGTGTGGAGTCCTAAACACTGGACCACTGCCAGGGAAGTCCCTAGAACCTCTGCTCTTAACTCCTTAAGCCAGGCCTCACTGGTAGTGGGGACTTATTAGAGATGCATTTTCCAGCAGGGGAGCAAAATGACTGAATTGCATACCAATTCTCTGAATACAAATGAAACATTTTAATAACCCCATAGACTTAAAATTAAATTTTAAAATAAGCTAAAACAGGCAGAGCAGTCAATGTCTGGAGAGCTGCCCTTTCCAAATAGGATATACCTTGAATGGAGAACCAAGTCAGGAGGCATCACTGACTGGCTAATGAGAATTCTCCTATATGACATTAGCCAGTTAGAGAAAATCTGCTCAGCCTGCCCCTGAAATGGCTTTCAAATATGTCACTAATAGGGCTGCTATAATCTCAGTTAGATATTGAGGGGGTCTCCCTATTTACCAATTTAAAACGCAGCCCTTCCTGGTTGGAGAGGAACTCTAACCCAGGAAAGAGCAGTGGGTCTACCCCGAGAAGGAGCTGGGCTGTAAACCGATGCTTTTGGTGCCTGTTAAGGAATATCGATAACAGAAAGGAGGAGAGTAAACAAATCGTTTCTCCACAGTAGTCTAGGGCAGAAGAGACCCCCATCAATTCATTCATTCATTGAACAAATATTTATTTATCATTTTAAAAATTATTATTATTTTTTGGCTGCACTGCGCGGCTTGCAGGATCTTAGTTCCCCCACCAGGGATTGAACCCGTGCCCCCTGCAGTGTACGCGCTGAGTCCCAACCACTGGACCACCAGGGAATTCCCTGAACAAATATTTATTAATTACCTAATTTGTTCAAGCACTGTGATGGTAGGTACTGTGGATATGGGGGTGAGCAAAATCAGACAGACTCCTCAAGCAATTTACAGTGGAATGAGGGAAAGGGACACCTGTCAAAGAATCACTCATGATTCAATGTGCAATTATAGCTGGAATGAAGCCTTTGAAGAAATCTGTGGTAAAGAGAGGAAATCCTTTACTCAGGAGGCAGGGAAGCCTTCCCTTAGGCAGGGAGGATGAAGCTGAGATCTGGGAGATAGGAAAGGAGGCAACAGCTAGAGCATTCCAGACAGGGGGAACCTCCTGTGAAAAGGCCCTGAGGCAGGAAGGAAACTTCCTGGTCAAGGAATGAAGGGTGTCTAATGTGGGGCTTTGACACCAGGTTGGGGAGGTCAGTCTAGGCCTGCTGGGCCTGAGAGGACACAATGGGGATTTGGTTAGATGATCAGATCTGCATTATTTCAAAAAATCCCTGCGGAGTGGATTGGAAGGAGGCAAGAGTGTACCAGGTTCTTCTTAGCCTGCATTTAGAGAACATTTATTGTGTGCATACCAGTGCTGTTCAATAAAAACATAACAGCAGCTGCATTTATATTTTGAATTTTCTAATAGTCACAGTAAAGAAAGTAAAAAACAATAGTAAGATTGATTTTAATATATTTTACTTAATATATCTAAAATATTATTGTCTCAACATGTAATAATATTAAAAAGCTTAGTCATTGAAATCTGCTGTGTATTTCATACATCTCAATTGGGACACAAAACATTCATCAGAAATACTTCATCTGTATTTAGCTTTTAAAATTTACAGTTGATAAAATAGGCTTGCACCCTGATGTTCACTGCAGCACTGTTTACAGCAGCCAGGAAATGGAAGCAACCTAAACATCCATCAAAGAAGAAGTGGTATACGTATACAATGGAATATTACTTAGCCGTGAAAAAGAATGAAATTATGCCATTTGTAGCAACATGGATGGACCTAGAGATTATCATACTAAGTGAAGTAAGTCAGACAAAGAAAGATAAATATCATATGATATCACTTATATGTGGAATCTAAAAAAGTAATGCAGGTGAACTTTTGTTCTGTTTACAGAACAGAAACAGACTCACAGACTTGGAGGGCGGGCTTGTGGTTGCCAAGGGGGTAAGGAGGAGGGGAGGGATGAATTGGGAGGTTGGGATTGTCATATGTACACTACTATATGTAAAGTGGATAATCACCAGGGATGTACTATGTAGCACAGGGAACTATGCTCAATACTCCGTAATAACCTGTATAGGAAAAGAATCTGAAAGGGAATGGATGTATGAATATGTATGGCTAAATCATTTTGTTGTACGCCTGAAACTAGCACAACATTGTGAATCAATTATACTCCAATATAAAACAAAAAATTAAAAAACCCAAAATTTCAAAAAGAAGAAAAAAAATAGGCTTACATACCTAAGTTGTTCCAAACATAAAAGTTTTTTTGATAACTGAATCAACCATCAGTTTTTTAATTTAAATTAAGTAAAATTAAAAATTCAGTTCCTCAATCACTGTAGCCACATTTCAAGCGCTCAACAACCATATGTGGCCAGTGCTACCATAATGGATTGAGTAGAAAGAACCTTTCCATGATTGCAGGAAGTTGTATAAGAAAGCACAGATGTATCTGCTGGAGAAGGCCTGGGTAGTCATTAGCTTTCCTTTGGAAGACATAACCTTTCAGGGGTGAAGAGCACATTCATCTACAACAGCCTCACTATTTCTTTTTATAAAGCCTAAATCCATTCAGCCTCTTTTTGGTACTGTTTTGGTTTCCCAAGATTTTCCTACTGGGAAGAAACTAACCTAATATTTATTGAGATAAATATCCAGTCCACTTGGCCATTATATTTCTCTTTGTTAATGAATAAAGATGAATTTTGAATCCCTGTCCTAGGATTTCTCCTAGTGAACTGTCAGCATCAAATTACTATCACCTCTTCAGGCCTTTTGCAAACTACTAGCTTCTCACACTTCACGCCTAGCCCCACCTACCTGCGAAGAGCAAACATTGATTTTCGGGTCTAACAATGACAATTACAAAATTAAATGAGCCACCAGGCCAATGAGCCTCCTGCCTACTCCTTTTCCTCAGGGGTCCCCAGTCACAGGGGGAGCTCCTGCCAGAAGAGACGGACCTGGGGAGCAGATGTGTAATTGGGCAGTCTGGCCCATCAGGCCTAGGTACCAGGTCCTCTGTCTACCAGGTGCCATCCCTCTTCACACCGTTCCTCCCACTTCCTGTCTTTTCTCTCCCCATTTGGCTCAAAGCTGAGCAGAGAAATCTCTCTTTCTCTCTCTCATCCAAGAATCTCTGTAGATTTCTATGGAGACTAATTTTGCTCTTGCTCTCAACTCTGGGCAATGAATAGCATTCACACCTTCACTAAACTTTTGCCTCGACTTCCTCCCACCCTAATCCCACTTGATAGGTTAATACAACAGGTAGGAAACAGCCCAGTTCTCCTCACTTTTCCATCAGAAATGTGAGTTACGTGGCAGCAAGGACCAAATGTTATCTTCTTGCCTTTTCTTTTATTCTTTAAAATTCTCTACATGGTTTCTCATCCATTCCATTTAGAAACAAAGGGTTTTTGTTGCTTTTTATGTAATAAGGGCTAACATCAGTTGAGCATTTACTAAACACTATGCACTTTACATGGGTTCTCTCATTTAATGCTCATAATCACCCTATGAGGTAGATATTATTACTTGTATCATTATACAGATCAGGAAATTGAGGCTCAGAGAGGTTAAATAACTTATTCAAGAACACACAGCTAGTAAGAGGCAGTCAGGAGCTAAAGTCATTCCTAATCCAGAGTTTAGCCCCTGTGTGACGCTGCTTTCCTAGGATGTTTTGCTACTGTATCCTTTTTATTGTGTTAAGCCTCTGGTGAGTCTTTGCTCTGCCTGAGAAGGGCAGGCCCTGCCAAACGCTTTCTGTGCCTCTCGGTTTTAGCAAGAGAAAGTCCTCAAAGCGGGTAGCCAGGACCCGTATTTAACCAATAGACGCCGAGCTGGAGGGCAATCTGGAGCAAACGCCTGCCTAGCTTGCTTCATCTAGGGCTCATAATCTCAGCGTTCAATCTGAGCGTGCCTATCAATCCTCCCACAGGCTACACTCCCCATTGCTCCACCCTGATTTTTGGGAGGAGGAAGGCTCACCCAAAGAGGAAAACAGGGAGGCTGTGCCCCCTTGTGGAATCCAATTCTCCCATTTTATAAAGGGCGAAACTGGTACTCAGAAGGGCGAATCATGCTCAAGGACGCGGATCTGGTTAGTCCCCGCTCGCAGTCACTGGGGTTATCTCGCTCAGCATAGTAATTTGCTTCAGCCCCAAAGCAGATAAACACAAATCAGTTCCTTACAAAGAAACACCGAGTTTGAGGTCTGAAACCTCAGAAGACCGTTGAGGAAACTCCCAGAACTCGGTAGCGGGTCCGGCGAAAGCCTTCCCGCCTTCGGCCCCGCCTCTCGGCCTCAGCCCCACCCTTCGACCCCGGCTCTGCGGGTCTCCAGCCCGCACTCCGTCGGCCCTCGGGTTCCAGGCCCCGCCCCTCGGAGACCGCAGCCAATCGGAGAGCCGTGATCCCGTCGCGCGTGCCTCACCCCTGCCGGCAGTGACGTGCCCCACCCCACAGCCGCGGGATTCAAACTCCCGGAAGCGGCTCCCGCGCCGGAGGGTGAGACTGGGCCGACCGCGGAGTGTGGCGGGGGTGGCCAGGGTCCGCAGCCCCGGGGCCGGGCGAGACCGCGAGGGAGGCGTGGTCAGTGGGAGATCGCGTTAGTTGGGGCTCAATCTCTGCCCTCCCGGGTGCCCGTCGCGTTTCCCTGGCTCTCACATGGTTCCTGGCCCTGGCTGGGTGCCTCACGGCGGTTGCAGATTCGATCCCTCCTTTCAGCCCTGCGGCGGATATTATCCTCCTCTTTCAGACGAGCGCTGGGAGTTCGAGTGACTTGGCCAAGGTCTTTCGTTAGTACAGCCTTTTGCGGATTAGCAGGCACTTTCATGTCTGTTCTACAAACATCTTCAAAGTGGGGGTGAGAAAAAAGATGCCCGTTTTTGCAGTTTTTCTTTGCCTGTCTTCCCACGTGAGATCTTCTGTGAGGGTTTTCGTAAGATTTGCCTCCACTTGCAGACGACGTGGTCTGTAATAGAGGCGTCGTGCCCTTTGCTGGTTATCTTAGTCTTTCACCTTAGAATGGGCAAAACTCCAGGGCTATCCTTGTGATAGATGGTCTCTTCAACTCAGTTTACCCACTTCTGGTATTTTCAGGCTCTCTGAGTCCACACAGGATGACCCTTAAGGTCCCTTCCGTAGAAAAACCTTCTCCACCGAGGTGTCTAAGTAGGTCTCCTCAACTGTTACTGGTATCATTGTACTTTTCATTTCCTGGATAACATTTATTTTACAACTTGAGAATCTATATTTGTTTCCTTGTTACTGCCTGCCGCGTCTGCTAGATCGAAAGTTCCGTTATGTAAGGGACATGTCTCTCTTTCATTTCTTTCTTTCTTTTTTCTTTTTTTTGCCAGTGTATACCCAGCACCTAATATACTGTCTGGTAAATTAAATTCTCCAATATTTTTTGAATGCATGAATAGTATCATATTCCCCTGGATTCCCTAGTCACATTACCATTATTTTATCTTGGGATCCATAGGTGGAAAAATGCTTTTTAACCTCCCTAATTAAAACTACTTTTATTATATACACAGTAATTTTTGCTATGTATTTTGCTCCTAGAGTTTATATTATAGCCTTGCTTCTTAAATGTCATCTAATACTATTAGCAAATACGCTAAACTTCTCCTTACTCGTTATTCTTAATTCCTGTCATTCCTGAATTCTGTGAATATTGTCTCTTTTTCCTATAAATGCCTCATATTGGTTTCTTCTCACTTCTGCCCACTGTGCTCTCTCAGCTGACTATTATTATTAAGATAGATCTGAACTAGGCTTAGCTTATAAAACAGAGTACGCACCATTATGTCAGGTAATGACGTTTCAATGTCCAGATATTCAGAATTACATTATTTATCATTAGCTTTTTATTCTTGGGTAAAATTTGTCTTTGATTGTGATCTACTTCTTTCAGACTTCATTTAATGGTTTAATCATTGGTTATCCCTCCATTTTTTTTAAATGAAAATTTTCTACTGAAGTATGACACACATACAGAATCCTGCACAAACACAAGAGTACAAGTTGACATATTGAATACTCCCCATGTATCTACCACCCAGACTTTAAAAATATATAGTGTTACTAGCACGCTAGAAGCCTTCCCCAGTCCCTGTTCCATACCCTACTGGTTTGGCTATATCACTTCTATTTAGATAGAAAGGTTCTTCTGTTTAGCAAATTAGTTATTAGACCTTTTCAAACCTGAGATTTGACCTTGTAAACTCAGACTTATTACTGTATTTTTATTTTTACAGACATTTTCAGAGATGTCTTCCAGAAGTCCCAAAGATTTAATTAAAAGTAAATGGGGACCAAAGCCTAGTAACTCCAAATCAGAAGCTGCATTAGAAAAATTTAGGGGAGAAATTGCAGCCTTAAAAACATCGGTGGATGAAATGGCAAGCGGAAAAGGAAAGCTGAATGATAAAGACAGACACAGACTTTTGGAGGTAAGACCCTTTAAACTGTAGTAGGCTTTGCTGTAGTAGATGAGAAAGTATAATGATATAATGTAGTTTTTATGTTCACTAAATGTAAAAAACAAATCTATTGTCAACTTTGGGATTTAGCTTTTAATGTGAATGTTTAAAAACCCATTTAATCATGTATATTGGCTGCTTTACAAGTAATCTTTGTTTACAGTCTTTTTTAAGGTAAAATCATTACAGATATTAGCATTTTGTGTTCTGTTAAACTATATTTCCCTAATTTACAATTTGGTATGATATAGTCTGTAAAGCAGTTAGGAATTTGCTAGAACTGGAAGGATTTAAAATTTAATCGTTAACTTGATTGTAATTTATTTTGCAAAAGTACTTTTATTGTTCATAGAAAATAAACGATCTGTACTAAATAATATCATTGGATTTCTTTAAATTTTACTTTATAGGCACATCGTAAAACCAACTGATTTATTATTTTTTAACACATATTTATTATTATTTTTTAATACATAGTATGTGTTAACATATTTTAACACTTTTTTAACGCATATCGCCAATTCTTAGACATAAAGATTATTTTGTAATCTGGTGAAGGAATCTAATAGCTTTCCTGGGAGACCTCTTTCCAGTTCATTCCACTTCTGACGAGCACTGGCTATCAAAACCCCTTTATAATCAATTGAAATTAACTTCCTGTAACTTCTACCCGTTTGTTCTAGTTATGTCAATTAAAGCTACACAGAACAAGTCTATTTTTTTTTTATCCAATTGACAATTTTTCAGATATCCAAGGAAATCTTGCTTCCTCTTACTTTTCTGTAGACCAGCCCCATATTCTTCAGCTTTACTGGCTTTTTCTCCTCCTGGTCACTTTCCTGAACACTCTGTGGTGTGTTCATGTCCCTCTTGAATTATGTACCTAGTATTGCATACAGCGGCAAACACAGGTTGAAGCAGTACTGTTATTTCCCGTAATCTGGATGATATACTCTATGAAAGCTTAAAATTGAATTCGGTTTGGGCTTCCCTGGTAGCGCAGTGGTTGAGAGATCGCCTGCCAATGCAGGGGACACGGGTTCGTGTCACGGTCCGGGAAGATCCCACATGCCGCGGAGCAGCTGGGCCCGTGAGCCATGGCCTCTGAGCCTGCGCGTCCGGAGCCTGTGCTCCGCAACGGGAGAGGCCACAACAGTGAGAGGCCCGCGTATCGCCAAAAAAAAAAAAATTGAATTGAATTTTTGGTAACTGTATCATACTACTGTCTTGTCTTAAGCTTGTAGGCAACTGAAAATTCCCTCATCGTTTTCATACAACTGTCCCACTCAATTTCCCCATCTTTTTTTTTTTTTTTTTTTGCCGTACGCGGGCCTCTCTGTTGTGGCCTCTCCCGTTGCGGAGCACAGGCTCTGGACGCGCAGGCTCAGCGGCCATGGCTCACGGGCCCAGCCGCTCCGCAGCATGTGGGATCTTCCCGGACCGGGGCACGAACCGGTGTCCCCTGCATCGGCAGGCGGACTCTCAACCACTGCGCCACCAGGGAAGCCCAATTTCTCCATCTTTATTTGAACAACTGCTTCTCTCCCCCACCCTCAAATGCAAGTTTTTAGTTTTATGTTGTTTTTCCTTTGTTAGCATGTAAAGCCACTCTGCTAACTTTTTCTATCATCTCTCTATTGATGCGTTCTCCCTTATGCCAGCAGGAGTTTAACAAACACGTCTTCTTTATCTTTCAAATCCTTGAAAATGTTGAACACTCCTTTGAAGATCACCTTCTAGATTTGACACCAAATCATTTATTAACAAAAAGCAAGTTTATGAATGCACTTTTATCCGGGTAGAACATTTTGTTATTTTTAAATTCTGTTGCTTCAAGTTCATCAGTGAGCATGTATCTCTTTGTGTGACTCACTTTTAGCCTTTAAGATTATTAGATCTGGCATGGTGGGGGAATGACTAGCAGATACTCAGGTGAGAGCCAGCTTTTCTTCAGCTTTCTCTAACCACTGTTGACAGAGTTGATCTTTCCTTTCTGTGTCCATGTCCCATTCATTTTCTATATATCTTAACCACAGCACTTACCATATTGCATTAATATATTGGCTTACCTCTCTGATTTCTCTGAGCGTAAGACCTTGCCTTCATCTTTTTTTTTTTTTAACTTTTTATTTTATATTGGAGTATAGCTGATTAACAATGCTGTGATAGTTTCAGGTGCACAGCAAAGCGACTCAGCCATGCATATACATGTATCCATTCTCTCCCAGACTCCCCTCCCAGGCGTCATCTTCTTTTTTGCCCTGTATCTGGTATAATGCTGACTTGATATATAATAAACACTTCACAAATGCTTGTTGTAATGTACTGTTTATTTTTGTGTTTGACCTGGCCTTTTTCTAAGATTCTTCTTGGTTTATATCTAGAAAATTCGAGTCCTTGAAGCTGAGAGAGAGAAGAATGCTTATCGCCTCACAGAGAAGGACAAAGAAATACAGCAACTCAGAGACGAGCTGAAAGCCAAACACAGCACTACTGCATTGCTTGAACAGCTGGAAGAGAAAACAAAGGAAGGTGAAAGGAGGGAACAGCTGTTGAAATCCTTGTCTGAAGAGACAGATATATTAAAAAAACACTTGTCTGCTACAACTGCAAGACTTGCTGAATTTGAAGGCAAAGCTGATACACTTCGTTTATCACAGGTACTAATTTCTTTAAACCCAGATTTTTAAAATCTTTTCTGATACAGTTTGTAATTCTTATGGAGAATGAGTTTGTTAAAACATGCTTGGCAAATGGTGAGACAGTATAGTATACTAACAGGTTCCTTTTTTTTTTTATAGCCTGGTACTTCTCCATAAGCAAAAATAGGTAATATGGCTCCCTCCACTCCCCACACCATTGTTTTATGCAAGGGATTATTCAGAATACAGAATCCGCTGTGTATCTACAACAGCCGGGAAGATTTTGTTGAGTTCTTTTTTCTATAGTTTGTATTGTGAAAACAATAGGCTTCATTTTTTGGTTGTTTTTCTTATTTGAGATACCCAGTTAAAATATCAAGTATGCTTTTTTCCTAACTGTACATGCTTTTTCTCCCTCTTTTTTGTTTTAGCATCACTAGTGTAGCAAAAAGAGCAAGGATTTGTGGGTAGGCAGATCCGAGTTCAGATCTTTGTTCTTCCACTTGCTAGCTGTGTGACTCTGAACAAATTCCTTAACTTCTCTAGCCTTGGAGACAATGCTAGAATTCACCAGACCCCTCTCCTAAACCTCAATTTCCACATCAGTAAAATCAGGGTAAGAATACTGGAGATTAAATGTTACAGTATATGTAAATAGCCTAGCAGAGTGCCTGGCATGTAGTAAGTGCTAAATAAATGGTTTCTTATTGATCAGACCTTTGATTCTTTTCGAAATTTGGACATTTGAATAATACTAATACTACAACTATTAATACCACCTACAGAAAAAAATCTATGGCTTTCAGATACAATATGTCAACGATGTTAAGGGTCTTTCTACTTTATCTCCCCTTTAGAGCACCTATAATTTATGTGTACTCTCATAGATGGGCAATTGAGTGTTTCTACAGATGAGTTCAAAGAGGTTAAGCTTTTCTAGAGAATTTCCATAGAACTGAAACTCATGAAACATTATAGTCAGGTCCTACGTGGTTGACTAAACCTTTACTTAAAGCTCAAGAATTAGTTTCTTTTGAAGGTGGAAATGTAAATCTTGGTAGAAATGATAATTTTAAAAATGTATTCTTATAATAATTGTTGAATACCCACTACTCATTTCTGTATTAGTCAGCATGTCTAATTGCCTAACAACAGACCTCCAAATCTCAGAGTCTTATATGAAAAATGATTATTTTTCCCTCATGTCACAGCCTAGTGCAGGTTGGAGTGGAGGAGGCTTTGCTCCACATAGGCATTCAGAGATCCACGTTCCTTCCTTCTAGTGGCTCCCCCATCCCTCAGGGTGCAGTCCTCCACCAGATCCGCTATACACAGCTGTGGGCTAGACAGCATGTGGAGAATTGGGGGAGCCAGTAAGGTCTAGGCCTGGGAATGGCATATCTCACTTTTGCTTACATTCCATTGGACAGAATTCAGTCTCATGACCTCACTAACCACAGGGAAGTCTGGAAAATGTAGTCCACAATGTGCCCAGGGAGAAAGGAAAGGGATTTGATGAACTATCTCTATCATAGTTTCTACCTAAAGGACTAAATTGAGAGGGAGAAAGGGCTACATACTAGGGTGGCTAGAGCATCTTTGGAGAAAAAAATATTTTGAGCTTCTTTGCCATCCTTCACATACATCTCTTTCCTTATAGCTGTTAAAAGACTGAAATACAGCTTTTTATGAGTTTTGTTGACTAGCCTGGCTACCTTACCACCTACTTCCCCTCTTTTTTTTCTCTATGAGAAAATGAAGAAAAAAGAGGGGACAAATTATGTTTTGAGTTCTATATGAATGAATATTAATTAATACTATTGCTAATACAAATATAATTCTAGAAAACAACTTTCGTCTTTTATTTGCCAATTTAATATTTTCCAGATTTCATTTAAATAGCCCAGCTGTTTTGTCTCCTTCTGGTGAAAATCAATGGGCTGTTCATATGCATTGAGGGCTATACTGGGGTCCAGGTGACCTCAGAGTTCAAATTAGGTATGAAATCTCAGGGTTTCCAATCTGCTTAGAAAGCTTCCAGGACATCTAAATTCTGCTCTGCTACCCATCAGCTGGCATATACCAGATCTGGATTTTGGGATGCCCCTGTGAAGTATACTGTATTATTATGAAACTAAATATAATGAGGAAACTTCTGTTGTTAAATTTATGATGTTAACTAATATTGATTTACTTGTAGACTGTGGCTACAAGTTGCTTCAATTCATCAATGAGTAATATTCATGAAATGGAAATACAGCTGAAAGATGTAAGTTCATTTTTCTTTTACTAAGTTATGACTAAAGAGGACTACTTCATTTATTATCAAATTTCATGGAGATTGACAGCAGTAATGCTGTGGTTTGAAAAAAATCTTTTGAGGAAATGGAGAAATGAATGGTTTGAGATCATCTCTCTAGGTTACTAATACCTTTAAGTCTCTTTCCAGGCATTCAAGAGGGCCAGTTCCTCTAAGTATGGACTCTTTAGGATAGAAAGCCCTAGAAATCACCCATTTTTACCAAATACCTCAACAGTATCCCTTCTTCACCTAAATCTAATTTGCTCAACTATTTTATTATTATAATGTAATTTAACTTGTAGTTTTTTTTTTTTCTTTTTGTTTATCCATGCAAGATGTACTCTTTAGTTTGAAATTATTCCCTTGGAACCAGGGTTTGCTTTCATAGTTTGAAAAGGAAACACATTCTTTGTGTATTCAATGTTTCTTTTTCCTAGAATTTGATATGAGGTTATTTTAGATATATGGTAAAGCTGTATTACAAACTTATGTCTTAAATGGAATGGTGAGTTTCATTGGAAATTAAATGAATTGGGGACACAGGACTACTATTCACATTGTACTTTTTCAAGTTTTAAGATTAGATATGCAAAGTATGAAATTCTTGATTTAATTATTGGGTCAGTAGGTAGATATTGTGATTCCAGAAATATTACTAGCATGTCTACCCTGATCTAGGTATGCTCTTAAGATTCCTGTTTTATCTTATCTAGCAGGTGTACCTTGAGGTCTATTTAATCTTCAAAAGAAGAATTTAGATCTGTTGAGTGTCTATATAACTGGGTACCACATACCCTTATCAAAGTAATTTACCTAGAGGTAACAGAAATACAGAAGAAACATAATTCTTAAAATACTATCAAAATAAGTTTTTTGTATGTCATATACTATCCCCGGCATCTACAAAATTGGGAAGAATGACTAAAGGGAATCTTGTGAAGTTTCTTGAATTTTTCACTAGTGTCTCGTTTAGCAAAGTACCTGAAAATAGATGCTGTTTTCTTAAACTCGGGTAATTTTTAGGCTTCTCAGTGCTAACTGCTTCAAAGAGCAACTAAAGTTATTTTTATGTAATGACGATTGGTCTGGGGTAGAACCTGAGATTCTCCATTTCCAGTAAGCTTCAGGTGCTGCTGCTACTGTTAGTGGTCTGAAGACCACCCTTTAAGAACCATTAAATTACATTTGGGGAGCAAGAGGTGGTTTAGCTCTGGTTACCCCTTTGGAGTCTCAGCAGATCTTTTAGAGCAGGAGGAGAATTATAGTTGGAGGGTTTAGGAGCAGGGAGAGAGAAATCTTACTCTTCAGAGTCTGCAGTGTCACAATATTGGCTTTGGGGAGCTCAGCAATGCTAATCCTACACCCTCTGCAAAGCTCCCATAAAACTTCCTTTAGAAGTTTGCTCACCTATTTTAAGAATCAGTATTTGTTATGCTAAAATAATCTTAAGGCCGAGCTGTATCATTCCTCATCTACCATTTAGGTCTGGCTGATATTTTGAAATAATTACACGGAGTTAATGCTGTAAACATTCTCCAGTGTCAGTAACTTTGACACTGAATAGCTAAAAGTCAGTTTTAATAGGCATTTCTTGCTCTTGATTTTAAAAATCTGATTTTTAGGGAATTCCCTGGTGGTCCAGTGGTTAGGACTGTCAGCTTCCACTGCAGGGGACACAGGTTCAATCCCTGGTTGGAGAGCTAAGATCCCAAAAGCTGTGCAGTGGGGCCAAAAAAAAAAAGGAAAATCTGATTTTTTTTTCTTTTTTTTAAATGAAAGCTTCTTTATTTTTGGCTGCATTGAGTCTTTGTTTCTGTTCGAGGGCCTTCTCTAGTTGCGGCGAGTGGGGGCCGCTCTTCATCACGGTGCGCGGGCCTTTCACTGTTGTGGCCTCCTCTCTTGTTGTGGAGCACAGGCTCCAGACACGCAGGATCAGCGGCCATGGCTCATGGGCCCAGCTGCTCCGCGGCATGTGGGATCTTCCCGGACCAGGGCATGAACCCGTGTCCCCTGCATCGGCAGGTGGACTCTCAACCACTGCGCCACCAGGGAAGCCCGGAAAATCTGATTTTTAAACATAGAATTATGGAAGATAAATAATAATTATTTTAAATTTTTTATTTCGAAAAAATTCAAATTTACAGAACAGTTACAAGAATGGAAAATGGTACATAGAACCCCACATACTCTTTACCAAAATTGAACTATTTTTGGGACTCCCCTGGTGGCAAAGTGGTTAAGAATCCGCCTGCTAATGCAGGGGACACGGGTTCATTCCCTGGTCTGGGAAGATCCCACATGCCGTGGAGCAGCTAAGCCCGTGCACCACAGGTACTGAGCCTGCTCTCTGGAGCCCGCGAACCACAACTGCTGAGCCTATGTGCGGCAACTACTGAAGCCCATGCGCCTAGAGCCCGTGCTCGGCAACAAGAGAAGGCACTGCAATGAGAGGCCCGCGCACTGCAGTGAAGAGTAGCCCCCGCTCGCCGCAACTGGAGAAAGCCCGTGCGCAGCAACATAGACCCAACGTAGGCAAAAATAAATATATAAAATAAATTTAAAAAAAAATTGAACTATTGTTAACATTTTACCCAATTTGATACTTTCTCTTTCAATCCCCACCCCCATCCACACACACACAGTTATAATATATATGTTTTTTAAATTTGGCTGCATTGGGTCCTTGTTGTTACGCGTGGGCTTTTCTCTAGTTGTGGAGAGTGGGGGCTACTCTTTGATGTGGTGCACGGTTTCTCACTGCGGTGGCTTCTCCTGCTGTGGAGCACGGGCTCTAGGCACACGGGCTTCAGTAGTTGTGTCACGCGGGCTCAGTAGTTGTGGTTCGAGGGCTCTAGAGCGCAGGCTCAGTAGTTGTGGCACATGGGCTTAGTTGCTCCATGGCATGTGGAATCTTCCCGGACCAGGGCTCAAACCCGTGTCCCCTGCATTGGCAGGCGGATTCTTAACCACTGCGCCACCAGGGAAGCCCTTAATGTAGTTTCTTATGTGAATATTTTGCTAATGTCTTGCCACAGATCAGGTGGTATGATCCACAGAAAATGTAGATGTGATTTTATAAAATTTTCCAGCTTGTGCTAGGTGGCTGGTAAGGCATCATCTAGTTTCTTGCAGGAAAGATGTAACTGAAATGAAAAACTAATGTTAGCAGTAACAGTAAAGTGAATCACTTTCCCTCTTACCAGCTAACTTAAACAGACACTGCTTATTTTATCAATATTATCCCATCATTCAAATAATTTCTTGACTACACATTGTATGCAAAAGCTGTAAATCCTCGTGGAAAAGCATGGTCTGCCACTTCAAGGAGCTTACTATCTATTTGAGAGAAACAGCAAACACAGAAAAAAGCTGAAGATGGTTGGTAAAATAATTTTTTAAAATATGTAGACATATGTATATATAACAACTGAGTTCATAAGCCCCTATACAAACCAGGTGAATGGTACCAATTTGGGATTTTTGAGTTCTAAAAGATGTAAAAGATGAAAATTGGTGATAAGGAGAGAGGGTGGTATTTAAGTTTGAGATGGAGTTAGCAGGCAAACAGTTTATTGGGGAGCGACATCTGTGAGAGGAAAAGGAAGGCAGCAGGACTGGACAGGGGCACCGTCAGGCCAGGATGCAAACCTGACAGAGCCTCTGTCCACCCTGTGGAGAGCTCCCAGGCAGAGCCCTGTGTTGGGTGGAAACAGCTCATTTTCTTTTTTAAAAAATTTATTTATTTAATTAATTTATTTTTGGCTGTGTTGGGTCTTTGTTGCTGCACGCGGGCTTTCTCTAGTTGTGGCGAGGGGGACCTACTCTTTGTTGCAGTGCCCGGGCTTCTCATTGCGGTGGCTTCTCTTGTTGCAGAACATGAACTCTAGGCACATGGGCTCAGTAGTTGTGGCTCACGGGCTTAGTTGCTCTGCAGCATGTGGGATCTTCCCGGACCAGGGCTTGAACCCATGTCCCCTGCATTGGCAGGCAGATTCTTAACCACTGCGCCAAAGGGAAGCCCCAAGAAACAGCTCTTTCTTTTTTTTTTTTTTTGAAACAGCTCTTTCTTAAAAGAGTATCTGAGCAGTGCATCTCCACCTCTACCACAAAGACATTCTGTTTACAGAGAATGACATGGACACAGACACAAAGCAAATTGTGTATAGGAAATAGCAGACAAATGAACTTAACCCCATGTAGATGTGACTTTGCCATGTTATTAGGTATTCCAAAGGTGTGTGGCCTTAGAATGTGTCTCTGTGTCAGGAGCTTTACAGTGGTTGCCTAGAATCATTCTATGATGTGAGCTGTAGAGTTTTTGTGTGCTGGAAAAGACTGCATCCCTTGGGCTCCCTTGTCCATTTTAAGAGTTTGAGTTTTTATTATTGATTTGCTTTCATTTTCACTTTGAGGCTCTGGAGAAAAATCAGCAATGGCTTGTGTATGATGAGCAGCGAGAGGTCTACGTAAAAGGACTTTTAGCGAAGATCTTTGAGTTGGAACAGAAATTGGAAACAGCTGTTCATGCATTCCCACAGGAGACAAAAAAGACTGAATCAGAAGGTACTGGTATAAAAATGTTCTTTAGGGTTGTCCTGCCTGATATTTTTCAAAAGGAGAGATTCATCAAATTTAGATTCTTATAGACATGTGTTATAAAGTAAAGTAAGAGCAGGTCTGCAAGCCCTGAAGTAAGAAATACCATTTTAGCCAGTCTGTTTCATTTCCCATTGTTTTCTGACACCAAAGGGCATAAGTCACAGGGTAAAGGGATCTTGCAGCCCTGAAGGCACATTAAGTTTTCTCCACCTTACATATCCTTCCCCTCCTTCAAAGCCCTTCTCCAACTTTATTTCCCCCAGTGCTGACCTTATCTTTTTACTCAGCTTCCCTTAAGCAGTTATTCATATCAATCCCAGGAGAAAGATTACATTTTTATACATTATTCTTCAATCATTTGAATCTCACCCTAGAATTGAGGTGAAGTTTCTTCTGATTGATGCTGTCTTTTTTGCCAAGTGGTCTGCAGCTTCTCTGACACTGATCTCCATTGTGTTTCGCAAGAAGCCTAAGAGGTGGGGCAGGAAGGATCATTATTCTCATTTTACAAATAGATTCAGCAGTTCCAGGTGATGAGCCAGGAAAAGAAAAACCCCTGTGCAAAGCACTCATTTAGAATGACTGACAGCCTTAGTGGGACTGGAGCCTTGAATTATAGAAAGAGAAAGCTAATGAAAGGCCAGCAAGGCTCATAATCTTAGAGCTTCACATGTGAATATTTAAAATGAAACTAATGCTAAAAAAGTATAAAAGGAATGTCTCTAGAGATAATTTAAAGCTTTTTATTCCTAAGGGGACAAAGTTACTACTGTAATGCCTTTATAAGTTTACTACACATAAAAGGATTTTAATTATGGGTGAAGTCTAGTCTTTTTCTCGGGTAATATAGTTTTCCTTTTCTCTCTCCCTCGCTCTCTCTCTGTGTTTTATCAAAGCAATATAAACACTTGTTAAAATAATTTAATAATAGTACAGAAGACCCTGTTCTACCTTTCCCATCCCATCCTAATGCCTATTTCTTCCTCCCATCAGGGCAGCTGCTTTTAAACATTTCTGGTTTTGGTTTTGGTAATTACCGCCATATCTATAAATAATGACTTAATGGCCCTATATGTTGATTTGTTTTCTTTAGACATTAGTGACTTTTCCTCCCTCAGAATAATTATATTACTGTTTCTAGTTCTTCTATTTATTCATTTTGTGACTTCAAGTAGTATACCTGAACTTCTGTTTCTTGTTCTGTCAAATATCAGCCATGTTCCCTCTCTCTTGACTCTTCGTTTTTGAAGGCGAGGAAATAAATGTGATCTTGTTTATAGAAACATATTTACATTTATTTCTTCAGGAAAATTCTCTCTTTTATAAAGTGAGTTGTGCCCTGATGTGTTTGTCCTAGGTTGTCTTCAAGAAGAAAAGCAAAAATATTACAACCATCTCTTGGCAAATGCAAAAAATGATCTTGAGGTAGAACGACAAACAATAACTCAGTTGAATTTTGAACTTAGTGAATTTAGAAGAAAATATGAAGAAACCCAAAAAGAAGTGCAAGATTTAAATCAGCTGTTGTGTTCACAAAGAAAGGCAGATGTACAACATCTGGAATACGATAGGCATAAAACAGAGAAAATACAAAGGCTCAAGGAAGAGAATGATCTTGCCAGGGAAAAACTTGAAGAAGAGAAGAAGAGATCTGAAGAGCTCTTATCTCAGGTGAGTCTAACTAGCAAGGTTTTCCACAGTTTATAATTCAGAATTCTCATGGTACTTACTAAGTGTCAGGGACTATTTTAACTACTTGGGAACCAGCAAGGAGCAACGCAAGTTCCTGCCCCCCCCAGGAGTTCATACTTAGAAGGGAGACAGACCATAAACAAGTACCTAAATAAACAAGTAAACTAAAGAAAATAAAACAGGGTAATATGACCAAGAGAAATCGGGGGCCAGCGGAAGCGTCGCTGAGGAGATGGTATTTGGACAAAGCTGATGGTGAGAAGGAACCGGCGAGGTGGGTGACTGTGGGAATTCCCTCCTAGTGGGAGGAAATCACAGACACAAAAGCTGAGTGAGGAGGAGTTAGGTATGTGTGAGAAGCTGAAAGAGGGGAAGTTAAGGGGGGATCAAGGCTGATTGCTAGGCTGGCACTGAGATTGTGATGACACTGGCTCAAGTTAATTACCAGATGCCCTCCATGTTCTCACTATGCTCACAGCCGGATCCAGGATGTCCGTCTCAGTAATGTTGGCATTACTGAGGATTATTAGAATTGAATACTACTTCAACAGAAACTCATTAATTTAAATTTTGCCTGGCAGCATGAAATAACGGAAAAAACATAATTTGAGGTCCATACCAGGTATCTAATTGTGTGGCCTGAGGAAAATCAGCTAACTTCTCTGACTTGCACGTTATTTGTGTCAAATTAATAATAGTAAATCTAACAACTTCTCACCTCAGAGGACTTTTATGAAGGTCAACTGAGAGAATGTAAAAGTGCTTTGTAAATTAAAGGGCTAGGTAAATGTTAGTTATTGCTACTATTAGAATAGTAATTTGGGGGACTTCCATGGTGGCACAGTGGTTAAGAATCCGTCTGCCAATGCAGGGGACACGGGTTCAAGCCCTGGTCTGGGAAGATCCCACATGCCGTGGAGCAGCTGAGCTTGTGAGCCACAACTACTGAAGCCCGTGTGCCTAGAGCCTGTGCTCTGCAATAAGAGAAGCCACTGCAATGAGAAGCCTGCACACCGCAATGAAGAGCAGCCCCCGCTCACCGCAATTAGAAAAAGCCCACGTGCAGCAATGAAGACCCAACGCAATCAAAAATTAAATAAATTAATTTAAGAAAAAAAAAGAATAGTAATTTTTAAAATCCTCCAAAAGTTGAGAGAGAGGGAAAAAAATAGTCTGTAACATTTGCCTTCTTAGTCTTTACCACCCTTACTTCTGCCTGCAGGTGCAAGCAGTGATATTTATGAAAGATTATGCAGAAGTGACTGAGAAGTTTGCTCCTACTCTGGCTGAGGTGGCCAGGCTCTTCCAGCTTTGTTATCCTACTCAGAAATATTAGTGGATGTCAGGACCTAAAGGAAAGTGGGTGTGTCCACTGCGGTTTAGTGCTTTTATTTTTTATTTTTTTTGCTGTATGCGGGCCTCTCACTGTTGTGGCCTCTCCCGTTGCGGAGCACAGGCTCTGGACGCGCAGGCTCCACGGCCATGGCTCACGGGCCCAGCCGCTCCGCGGCTTGTGGGATCCTCCCAGGCCGGGGCACGATCCCGCATCCCCTGCATCGGCAGGCGGACCCCCAACCACTGTGCCAGCGGGGAAGCCCCGGTTTAGTGCTTTTTTTTTTTTAATCAACGTTCAGTCTGTGCCTCAGGGAACTCTTGGCCTGGGCAGTACTGCTCAGCTGCTTATATAGATAGGTTGCCCAACCACAGCTGGAAGGACTCACCCAGAAGAGCAGGTGTTGCCCTGTTTAGAAATGTGAGCCTGTCATGCATCCCAGGTCAAGGTCAAACCATAAAATGTCAATGTGACAGTGTTGGTTCTATTTACATCCTACAGGTCCAGTTTCTTTACACGACTCTGTTGAAGCAGAAAGAGGAACAGAAAAGGGTAGCTCTGTTGGAACAACAGGTATTCATTGGGGTTGCTTCTAAATTCAATTTAACCCTTTAGAAAATGGAATTTTTCCTCATGTTTACACTATTCTGTGAAGAAACAGTTGAAAGTTGTAGAAAATGTTTTTTAAAAACTTTAACAAAATATTTAAAGTGACTATCTGTGCCAGCCATATGTTCCCATTACTATCTTTAGGCTAAACCAGATTCTCTAAGGTGACATGGCAATTTTCTTGACAGGTAGATGTTTGTCTTCGCAAATTTTATTCTTCCCTAAATGGCTGCTAGTCTGACCGGATGTCCCTAATAGGGCTGCTTGATAACTTCAAGTAGAACTCAAAGAGACACCAGTTATTCTCAGAATAGACACCAGAGATTTTTAGTATATTCCAAACCAGGGAACAGCCATCTCTTTCCCTTCCCCACAAAAAGGAGGATGGGGAGGACAGATTCTAACCACTCACTTATACCTCAAGCTTTGGTTTTGCTCCTTGGACAAAGCTTTTTCATTTATCAACATCTCAGTGTGTTCAGAGGAATTCTTGCTCTAATGGTACAATACATGTTTGCTTCTTGTGCTAATAAAAAAAAATGCAAGCATCCAGTCAAGAAAACTAGACAGTATATACTAGCTGTCATTGTCTTGTCTTGGGCATTTTTTCTAGATGCAGGCATGTACTGTAGACTTTGAAAATGAAAAACTTGACCGTCAAAATATGCAGCATCAATTGCATGTAATTCTTAAGGAGCTCCGAAAAGCAAGAAATCAAATAACACAGTTGGAATCCTTGGTGAGATCGGAATGGTTAAACTAAAACTTGTTTTCATCTTTCTCTTTCTGCCATCTTTCTATTTACATGTAAAACCATTTCCTGAAGTAGGAGGATACAGCTTAAATAATGGCTGTTTCTCAAATCAATCAGATCAAATCCCCTGCCTCTTTTGAAGCAACTGCCCTTTGAGCATCAGTTCAGAGGACTAGACAGAGGGACATTATGGGCCTCTTGGTAATGATAACATTACCGGTGCCTGGGATCATTCCCCACCCACGCTGGGCTCTGTGATTCTAAAGGCACTAAACAGTGCCTGGCCTGGGGGATACAGGGGGCAAGGCAGGGCAGTTGTAGATCCTGAATTGAAATTATTCTTTTCTATTTAAAAAGAAAGAAAGAAAAAAATGCTGGTTTTAGGGCTAATGGACTATTACTGTTAATACTCTCTTTTAGGCATATTGAGTTGAGTACTTTCTGGGGGTTACCCTGAACACATAATCTTTTTAAACATTAACCTTTTAAATAACATGCTTCTATGAGGAAATGGTTTTTGATCTACCTATTTTCATCCTATTAATAAGCTTTGGACCAAATCTGTTAGGGTCTGTGTGTGTTATGTCCCCACACATTTCATATATCATCCTAGTACTGCAGAATATTTGCAGATGGTGAAATGTTACGAACAGAATTCCTCGGTTTTCAAAAGAGAAAATAGCAGTTGTTAAAATCATTTGTAATTTCTTTATGAATAAAAGACAGAAAATAACTTTTTGGCTCTATTTATGTCATTGATATTGACCATTTATAATATTTGAAATTGAAATGTATAATTCATTCCTGTTGATGACTGTTTTTCAAAGTATAGGAAGCCAAAGGTATACAAAAGAATCCATAATTTTCCTTTATTTTTCTTTGTGTTCCTACCATCCATCATCTTCATATTATGTTGTAAAGTACTCATTTTTAAGCTTTACTGACTATTCTAAATTCCTCAGGGAAAAAATCATGAAATAGGGAAGTCACAAAGGAATTATACAACATCTTAGTCATTTCTGTGTGTAACCTGTTTGACCTGCTAAAATTCTTTGCTGCTCTTAATTCCATGTAGTTCTTTATTATTGAAGTTACCCCTCTTTTACAAACCTAGCA
This sequence comes from Delphinus delphis, assembly GCF_949987515.2. Taxonomy (NCBI): domain Eukaryota; kingdom Metazoa; phylum Chordata; class Mammalia; order Artiodactyla; family Delphinidae; genus Delphinus; species Delphinus delphis. The sequence goes on along the minus strand of NC_082698.1, from coordinate 33,151,432 downwards.
AACTTTGTCAGCACTGTCCACCCGCCCACCTTTACATTTGGCTCTAAGCATTTTAATAAAACCTATCTATGTAAACACCCAACCCTAGAACTTCCTGGGTAATTTGGGTGATTTATAACCGCCTTGTATGTTGCCACCATAATACCAGTGACCAGAGAGATTCAGAAGAAAATCTGTCTACAGGGCTGAAGCAACTGGAGTACCTGTGGAGCAGTTACTGGATGGTAGGCCATCTATACAAACCGTGTTCGTTTGACATTTATTTTTCAGAAGCAGCTTCAAGAGTTTGCCTTCACAGAGCCATTAGTCACTTTGCAAGGAGAGACTGAAAACAGAGGAAAAGTTGCCTCACCAAAAAGTCCTACTGCTGCACTAAATGAAAGCCTGGTAGAATGTCCCAAGTGCAATATCCAGTATCCAGCCACCGAACATCGAGATCTACTCGTCCATGTTGAATACTGTTCTGAGTAACAATATAATTATTCTTTGTTTTTGTGTCAAAAGATTCAGTACTGTATTTTACGTTAGCTTATGGACATTTTGAATTACTTATTTCACCTCAGATCAGAAAGTGCCTATATACTTTTCAGACTCTGGTATAGGAGTGAATCGTTGTATTATTATTTTTTTTTTTTGCCTGATTTGCATTTCCTTGGCAGTGATACCTCCCTGCAGTGGTTCATCTTGAGGCTTTAGTGACAGAATGTACAGAGTATTGAATGCTGAGATGACTAACATTTTGCACTGTTAAAGTACTTGCTGGAGAAAAGATAGTTCAGGTTGTTGCTTGTGCATCAAATTTGTTACACCAACAAGCAACTATTTTATGTTTCGTGGATTTTTAAAAATCAGAAGTAATTAACCAGGGATCTTATTGTGTTAGTATTTTTTAATCCAAGCACTTATTAAGCCTACAGTTCTGATTTTCATGTCCATTGTGAAAAGATGGTGATACTTTTTTCATTTTTTTTTCCCTTTCTATGTTAGAGCGGTTATTAGAAAAGTTGGGGATTTTCCTGATCTTTATTGCTGCTTACTGTTGAAACTGTAAACCTACCTGTGTTCTAAGCACAAAGCAGATTCTGTTTAAGGAATACTCCTTAGTAGCCACACACAATGTTTTCTGTAATGTTAACTGGCTATAACTTTAACTTGAATTTCATTAGCACATGTTGGTTAGCTAAAATTGTTAAAAGGAATTTTGATAAAACCACCTAGCCCTCTCTTTTGATTTGCAGGTGTTTTATTTATTTATTTTTGGCACTCTTAAAAGCTGGGCGATGTAATGAGCAGATATTTGCTTATCTGAATATATATTTTTATACATGCGTGTGTAAACCAAGAAATTTTTTATTTCTTAAGGTTTTCTAAAATGCTTAACACTGGGCTACTGTTAGTAATGTAGAGGAGAAAAGAATAAAATGATATAATAAGTTTTGCTCTGAGGAGTGTATATGTATGTAGACAGGTATTGTGAGATTTCTGCCCTGAGAGGGGTGCCAGCGAGTTACAGATAAAACATACAGTGTAAGATGATAAATAAGGTGGTTAAGGACACCTTGGAACCAAAAGCTGCATGAAGCTCGGAAAGTTTAAGCAAAATGCCCATAATCATAAAAAAAAGACATTCTTGGATTTCAGACTCCAGGTCGACTCCAAAGCCCGTCTTCTCTCCACCAGAAAACCCTTACGAATTCTCCAAACTCAGTATCCTTAACTGGAGTAATGGGATGTTCCTTGAGTTACAGAAATGGCAGAACACACCTGGTCTCTTTCATCCCTCTGGTCTGGGAAGTTCTGCCTTGTCAAAGCTCTCCACCTGTTCCATGGATCCGTGCTGTGCCTATTCGGCAAACATCTTTACGTTCATTCTCCAAACGTTTATTAAATGGCAACTACACGCAAAGCTCTGGGCTAGGTGTTAGTGACACAGTGATAGTAAAATGCAGCTCCATCTTCACAGTCTGGTAGAAGAGACCAAGAGCTAAACATATAAGTATAATATGTTGTGGGAAGTGCTATAATCAAGGTATATGTTGAGTAGAGGAATTCATTTATTTAAACCCTGCTTTATTCTAATAAAGATTGGAGGTCTGACTCTTCAAAGATATGTCTTATACTAAGATAAAATTTAAAAGAAGTAGGAAAAAGCAATAGTAAAACAAGACTAAGAAGTGAAATGGAGCCACTCACAAGGGTAGCCCCAATGCAGGCCATGGAGCGCTTCTGAGAGGTGAGCCCTGCGTTTGAGCACAGAGAAGCAATCCTGTACCCCATTCACAGCTGATCTTCAAGAGAAACACCACTGTAGTGATCCTGGTACTGAGATTGTAAAGAGATGCCTCCAGTGTGCCTTTGCAGAGAAGAAAACATGTAACTAGAGGTCCATGGCCTCAACACCCTCGCCTTAAACAGCAGTGAATTCCACTCCGCTGATTTCTTAATGATAGGGGTGAAAAACGTTGTGTCCAGAGGCAATTCCATAACCAGCAGCGGCAGGCAGTACTATCCTCTCCCAGTGTGTAGCTCTCTGCTGCTCTGGCTTATCCCAGAGTAAATTTTAGTCAGAGGAGCCAACTCAAAATCCCCTTTGATGGGCCAGATGGGAACTCCGATGAGCCAGCCTGCCAGCCGGACCGTGGAGGCTGGAAAATGCCTGTCTTCACCCAAAGGGGGCGCAACTGCCCAGCTCCAGCCAACGTCGTATGTGAATGTAAGCCCAGTGTGGCTGATCTTTCAGATTTACCAAGAAAAGTCTCCTATTTCTTTTTTTAAATAAATTTATTATTATTTTTTTTAGTTGTTTATTCTTGGCTGCATTGGGTCTTCGTTGCTGCGCATGGGCTTTCTCTAGTTGCCGTGAGCTGGGTCTTTGTTGCGGTGCGCAGGCTTCTCATTGCGGTGGCTTCTCTTGCTACGGAGCACGGGCTCTAGGCGCATGGGCTTCAGTAGTTGCGGCGCGCGGCCTCAGTAGTTGTGGCTCGTGGGTTCTAGAGCGCAGGCTCAGTAGCTGTGGCGTACGGGTTTAATTGCTCTGTGGCATGTGGGAACTTCACGGAACAGGGCTCAAACCCGTGTCCCCTGCATTGGCAGGCGGATTCTTAACCACTGTGCCACCAGGGAAGTCCCGAAATCTCGTATTTTTAAGTGTGTAATCTTCCAATTTTTAAATGTTGGAAATGTTTTTAATTTAGCACTGGGTCAGACGTATTTTCAGTATGTAACATTTGTTCAGAGCATCTGAATGGGGCAAAAGGAAGAGTGACTAGGTCAGCCTGAGATGGGCAGGAAGCTAAGGGAGGCTCTCAATTTGGCCTCCTGTGTGAGGACTGAGGTGTCCCCAAGTCCAGTTCAATCCAAGAGGCCCTGAGGGGCACAGTGAACATGGCCCTCCCTGACCAGTCCCTTCCACCTGCCATGTGATATTCTTTTGTGGCTACATTTCCCAAGCAGAACTTTTTCGCTGCCAACATTTTCTCACTACCCCCTGGTCCCCAAATCTGACAATTGAGGGAATGTCAGGGCTGGAAGGGAACTATGAGGTCATCTACTTCACTGTTTTTGGTCCAGGAAATCACCTCAGCCTTGGAGTGTGTTGAAAATGTTGATTCCTTGGCCTTCCCCAAATCTCCTAAATCAGGGTGTCTGGGGGTGGGAAGCATGGAATATGCATTATTAACGAGTTCTCTAGGGCATTCAGGTGTATCACTGAAGACAGAACGACTGAGCTAGTCCAAACTTGACTCCCTGATGAAACAGTCCCAGAGACAGGCGTGACTTATCCCAGATCACTTAGCAAGTTTGCAGGAAAATGAGGGAGGCCCAGACTCCCAATGGCAGTGGTTGTTAGAGCACCTACCATTTTGGCTTGTGTGACATGATTCCTGCAAAATTACTCTTTCCAAGATCCCCAGTGCTCTGTCGTCTAGGGCAAATCCAGTGTTTGTTGGTCTGGTTCTCTTTATTTTTCCTTATCGTCTGTGTTGCGCTCTCTGCTTTGAATCTAATGATATTTTTAGCTTTGGATGGTTGAGTGGGAAACATGAGTAAGATACCAAAGAGTCCAGTCTAGTAGTGACACCCAAACAAAGGAGAAAGGCAAGATCAAGCTAGGGTTTTGCCCAGAATCTGGAGAGGTAATGGAGAAAGGGGCAGAGAAGGCTGATCCCTGGGGCGCATCTTGTGGTCCACGAGTAGAGAGGAGAACTCAGAATCAGATTAAAGTTGTGTCTCCCAAACCAAGCAACCAAAGAAAGAAGGAATGGCATGCTCCTGTGGGAGAATGTGTTAGCATCTGATAATAACCTTCACCTTCTTGCCTGCCAGACTCACTCTATTGATTTAACCCCAGGACCAGCACATCTTCCACTACAATGGTGCAACAAGTATTACAGGGAAGTCTCCTGAAGGAATCCCACCCATTTTAGGGGATGCACCAAGCACTGATCTCCTCACTTGATTCAGCAAATATTTAACCCATCTGCAACGGGCAAGGTGCGGTGCAAGGCACTAGTGGTGGAGAGGAGGGTACAGCAGAGACCACCTTCAGCAGAGGCAAGGCAAGGTGGACATCAAGGCAGACCAATGACAACACAGTGAGGTTAAGTGCCTCATTAGAGGTCACCCCACGGGGAGGCTTTATGAAGGAGGTGATGACTAAGCTAAGTTTAAGGAAACAAAAAATATTCAAGTTTTATCAGTGTTTGTTCCTGGACTTACGCTGCAAGTGAATTATTAAACATTGCTTAAAGAAAAATATGGCCTGTGTTATATCAGTTACTGTCTGATGACAAAGGATGTGGGTGTAGAGGAAGGGCAGAGGTGTAGATCCAGATTGTGGTAGAAGTCATATCCTATTAACTTGATGTTGAGATGCATGTCGCCACAAAGACAGAAAGTAAACTGTTTTGAATGTTAAATATCAGACTGGATAATACAGGTTTTATATGAAGGAGAAAAGAAAAGAGAAAAAGGTCAGCTTTGCTGTTTGATTTATAGATTTTGTAGAATGGCACCTATGCCACCTTGCATAGATTAGGAAGACGTGTATTTTCACTTGATTTTTATAAGGTCGAAGTAAGAGGTGGTGATGATGGGATGGAGCAGATACTAGAGGATTAAGAAAAACTTCCAGAGTATATTATTTTCAGTACAAATTTAACAATCTCTCACATATGCACATATGCTACAGTAATAATTCCCTTCTAAAGGAAATGATTCTATTTATTGGAGATCAAAAAGGAAGCATCTCGGGCTTCCCTGGTGACGCAGTGGTTGAGAGTCCGCCTGCTGATGCAGGGGACATGGGTTCGTGCCCCGGTCCGGGAAGATCCCACATGCTGCGGAGCGGCTGGGCCCGTGAGCCATGGCCGCTGAGTCTGCGCGTCCAGAGCCTGTGCTCCGCAACAGGAGAGGCCACAACAGTGAGAGGCCCACGTACCACAAAAAAAAAAAAAAAAAAAAGGAAGCATCTCAGAACTTAAATTTTATTTTGTATCGCTTCTTTGGGAATTTTAAGGAAGCATATTACTGTGGAAAGAGCCTTGAAATGGGAACCACTGGACCTGGGATGAAAATCTGTTTCTGACCTTGAGCAAGTCACCTCAACTCCCTAAGACGCAGCTTCCTCCACTCTAAAATAGGAATGTTCATGCCTGCCCCAGCGATTTTCCCAGGCTGTCATGAAAATCAAAATCCAACTTATTTTAGGGAATACTGTATATTAAGTGTTTTTAGTGTCCCGCACAATATGGGTAAAAACTCCCTATGTGACATGTCATTTTATCCTCACAGCGATGCTAATGGGAGTTTCTATAACTGTTCCATTATATAGATGAGGAAACTATGGTTTAGAGGGTTTAAGTCACTTGTCCAAGGTCACACAGCAAAGAGAGTGACAGAGCTAGTGTATGAAACTGTGTGTGTCTGCCTCTAGCGACAGAGCTGATACCTCCTACATTATGCTGCCACTTGCCTATCACCTTAGAGCCAGAAAATATACGTGAAAGCACACTGCAGACGGGGAAATACTGCCCAGGGTTATTTTTATTTTTCAGCAATGATTATAGTGTGGATGAGGATGAAGACAAGAGATGACAATGACATCACCTCCCCCAAAGGACAGCTGTTCATTTTACTCATCTATTATAACCACACTCCTCATTCTCTTTGCAGCTAGTATCAGTGCAGGTGCATTCAGATGCAATTAATAGAAAAGGCTGACACCATCAGGGCATTTATTGTTTGTTACAAAAGAAGTTTGGAATCAGGGGGCTTTCCTGGTGGTGCAGTGGTTGGGAATCTGCCTGCCAATGAGGGGGGTCACGGTTCAACCCCTGGTCTGGGAAGATCCCACATGCCGCGGAGCAACTAGCCCGTGTACCACAACTACTGACCCTGTGCTCTAGAGCCTGTGTGCCGCAACTACTGAAGCCCACGTGCCTAGAGCCGGTGCTCCGCAACAAAAGAAGCCACCACAATGAGAAGCCCGTGCAGTGCAACGAAGAGTAGCTGCCCTTGTGCTCACCACAACTAGAGAAAGCCTGTGTGCAGCAACGAAGACCCAACACAGCCAAATAAATAAATAAATAAATTTTAAAAGTCTGGAATCAAACAATCCTAGCTTAGATCAGCAATTTCACAATGTTAAGGCTCTGGGCTGTTATCTCTATAATTCTCTTGGTCCCTACTCCTGCTCACATAATGGCTGCTGCGGTTCTCAGTATCACAATCTAATGAGACTTTTTTTTCAAAACCAAGAAGCCGACAGCTAGCCAGGGTAATGAATGAGCACTACTTATATGTCTCTCTCCTTGTATCCAATAAAAGGAAATTTATTGGAAGTGGAAGTATCCATTCAGAAACTCCACAGTATACTTGCCTTGGATTTCATTGACTAGAACTGGATTACAGTGCATTAAAATGAGCCAGGCTAGGCTCTGGTGCCAAGTAGCCCTGAAATCTCAGTGGCTTAACACAATATTGGTTTCTTTCTTGCTCATCTCACAATTTTGGGGATCTGGGGGCCCTCCTTTTTTGGCCGTTTCGCATGTGGTATCTTAATTCCCCAACCAGGATTGAACCCGGGCCACGGCAGTGAAAGCACCGAGTCCTAACCACTGGACCTCCAGGGAACTCCCACTCCTTCATTTTATAGTTACACCACCTGGAACACGAGGCCTCCAAGGTCAAGGCAGCAGGGCAAGAGACGAAAGCCGCGGCACCATCTAATAGCTGCCCAGACCGGAAGTGACGTATTCTGCTCACATTCCTATTGGTCAGATCTTGGTTCCGTTGCTGCACTTCCTGCAAGGCGGCTGGGAAGGGCAATCGTCCCAGCAAAACAAACAGTGTGAAGAACGCTTAGAATTGTGTGCCGTTCATGGTGAAACCAAACACCTCACATGCGACCTGAGCCCACAGTCTTCTAACCGAAACTGCACAACTCGTCTCAGGACTTACCAAAGCTCAGATTCTTTATGTCTCGGCGCAGAAGGAATTCAGCTGAGGCGAA